>NC_064566.1:112020200-112350200 GCF_937001465.1 Orcinus orca | reverse complement strand
CCCAAAGCCTTATCCCATCCTGTCCCCTCATCCTAACCCGTACGCTAACACTAACTCTTATCCTAACACGTACACTCACCGTAAACCGTTGTAGTACCCTAATCTGTACCCTAAACCGTCCCCGTCCCTTAACCCTAACCCTAACCCTTACCTGAAACCTTACCCTAACCCGTCACCTAATCCTAACCCGTACGCTAACACTAACCCATACCCTAACACGTACGGTCACCCTAAACCGCTGTCACACCCTAACCTGTACCCTAAACTGTCCCCCTCTCCTAACCCTAACCCTTACCTGAAGCCTTACCCTAACCCGTCCCCTAATCCTAACCTGTACGCTAAACTAACCCGTACCCTAACACGTACACTCACCCTAAACCATTGTCGTACCCTAAACTGTACCCTAAACATTCCCCATCCCCTAACCCTAACCTTTACCCGAAGCCTTACCTTAACCTGTCCCCTAATCCTAACCCGTATGCTAACACTAACCCATGCCCTAACATGTACACTCACCCTAAACCATCGTCGTTCCCTAACCTGTACCCTAAACCTTCCCAGTCCCCTAATCCTAACCTTAAACTTTACCTGAAGCCTTACCCTAACCCGTCCCCTAATTCTAACCCGTATTCTAACACTAACCCATACCCTCACACGTACGCTCACCCTAAACTCTTGTCGTACCCTAACTTGTACCCTAAACTTTCCCCGTCCCCTAACCCTATCCCTAACCCTTACCCGAAGTCTTACCCTATCCGGTCCCCTAATCCTAACCCATGCGCTAACTCTAACTCATACCCTAACACGAATGCTGACTCTCAACCATTGTCATACCCTAACCTGTTCCCTAAACGGTCACCGTCCCCTATCCCTAACGCTAACCCTAACCCTTACCCGAAGCCTTACCTTAACCCGTCCCCTAATCCTAACCCGTACGCTAACACTAACCCTTACCCTTACATGTACACTATCCCTAAACTGTTGTCGTACCCTAACCTCTACCCTAAACCGTCCCCATTCCCTAACCATAACCCTAACCTGAAGCATTACCCTAACACTTACCCTAATCCTAAACAGTACACTAACACTGACCTGTACCCTAACGCTTTCGCTCACCCTAAACCATTGTCGCATCCTAAACCATACCCGTTCCCTAACCCTAACCTTAACCCTAACCCTAAACCTACTTATAGCACTATAACTCAGGAAAATTAAAATAACAAGAAACAACCACCCCAAAGTTTAGGGCTGCTCTGTTTACAAGAGTCTCGACTACAGTACAAATTAAATATCCTTGAAAGAGAGAAATGGATAAAGAAGTTTTCATACTTACGTACAACGGAACATCACTCAGCAATGAAATCAATGTCGTCCGGCCCGTACAAGCATAATGAATGGATTTAGGTACAATAATTCAAAGGAAATAAGTCACACAGAAAAAGAAACTTATCATAAGATATCACTTATAGAGGGAATGTAAACTTGGCTACACATGAACTGAATTACAAAACAGAACAGAGTCTCACATTTAGAAAACAAACTTATGCTTTCTTAAGGGGAATGATGAGTTGGGGTGCTACGTAAAACCAGAGATTGAAATTAGCAGAGATACTATTCCATAAGCCAAATATGTAATAGACGAGATATACTCCTTGCTCAACGAATTAGACTCAACACCACCTATTCACTGCAGAGGAATATATCTGACAATAAGAATATTAAAACATATGTATTTATATGTCTCCGTAAGAGAATCAAGTGTGTGTAGAGCAGTATACACAGCCATGAAAATCAACTAAACCCCATTATTAAAATAAATTTCAAAAACAAAGACAGTGAAGGAGAGAAAGTTCTTAAATAATTCGTTCAGGGCTTGTGATGAAACTTGGATTTACCACATCTACACCCACAGCTGGGTGAGACATAAGGCAGGACATTTGGGGCTGAGAGGATTCGTGAGGTTCGGTGAGCAAATGGAGACCCTTTGAAGTAATACTGTATGCTACCCATTCCATGGGTCCCAACTCTCCTGGTTTAAGGGATTCTTCCTACAGCTAAAACATGCATGGGAAACCCAGAGGATTGTACACCATGTGATCGGGCAACGTTTCTAAAACGCATCTCATTTTTTGTCCCTTGGTACACGGGTTCGCCATTCCAGATGCTTTACTAAAAATCTCCCCACGTGGAGAGTCTGTGCCTTAAAACTCCTGTTTAGCACAGTTAGCAGGTTCTGCAGAGGTTGAACGGGAATAGGGAGAACCAATGAGAGACTAGCTGTAGGTGTTTGGACGGTCACATTTCACTCTAATTTCCCACCAGGAAGAGGAATTAACAAAAGGCTCAGTGTGCCGTGCCGGAACCAGATTAGGGCCTGAAGCAATCCTGCGGTGTTGCGGCCAGCTCACAAGAAAGCGAGTTGAAGAAAGGACCTTAGGGGCACTGTAATTCATAAACCTGCAGAGTTATAAATGACAGCTATCGTCCAAAAATATATTGAGGTAAGGCTGCAAAGAGGACTTGAAAGCACGGCACAATTGCAGGAAATATATTTCAGGAGGTAGATGGAAACTGCATTTAAAGCATATGAAAAGTGGCAGAACTTCGACAATGATGCACTTGGCCAAAAAATGCATATGCGTTTTTTCCTGAATATATCCAGGAAAAAACGCATACGGCCTTTTTTGCCAACCAAGGAAGCGTGCAATGGAAATCCGCACTACAATGAAGTCTCACTTCCCACCGGTCAAATGGGCCATCTGAAAAAAGTGTAAAAACCAGAAAGGCAGGACAGGCCATGGAGAACAGGGAGCCTTGTTATGCTGATGGGCGGGATGTAAATGGCCAACAGCCACTCTGGAGAAGTGTATGGTGTTTCCTGAAACCTCTAAAAAACAAAGCTACAGAGACTCGGGCACTTCCACCTATGGCCCTATAGCTTAGGAAAATTAAAATCAACAAGACTCAGCCACCCCAAAGTTTAGGGCTGCTGTGTTTACAAGAACCTCGACAACGGAACAACTTAAGTATCCCAGAAAGAGAAAAATGGATAAAGAAGTTGTGGTACTTACATAGAATGGAATATCACTCTGCAATGAAATCAATGTCATCAGGCCCGTAGCAGCATAATGAGTGGATTTAGGTAAGATGATTCTGAGTGAAATAAGTCACACAGAAAAAGAAACTAGTCATAAGATATCACTTATAGAGGGAATGTAAACTTGGCTACACATGAACTGAATTACAAAACAGAACAGAGTCTCACATGTAGAAAACAAACTTTTGCTTGCTTAAGGGGAAAGGTGAGTTGGGGTGCTGCATAAAACCAGAGATTGAAATTAGCACAGATACAGTTCCATAAGCCAGTAATAGACAAGATATACTCCTTGTTCAACGAAGTGGACTCAACACCCCCTATTCACTGCAGAGGAATATATCTGACTAGTAAGAATCTTAAAACCTATGTGTTTATATGTCTCCATAAGAGGATCAAGTGTGCATCGAGCGGCATAAACACAGCAGTGAAAATCAGCTAAACCCCATTATAAAAATAAATTTCAAAATCAAAACACAAAGACAGTGAAAGAGAGATAAATTCTTAAATAATTCGTTCAGGGCTTGTGACGAAACCTGGATTTACCACATCTACACCCACAGCTGGGAGATACATAAGGCTGGACACTTGGGGCTGCGAGGATTGGTGAGGTTCGGTGAGCAAATGCAAACCCTTTGAAGTAGTACTGCGTGCTACCCATTCCATGGGTCCCAACTCTCCAGGTTTAAGGGATTCTTCCTACAGCTAAAACATGCGTGGGAAACCCAGAGGATGGTCCACTGTGTGATCGGGCAAGGTTTCTAAAACGCATCTCATTATTCGTCCGCTGGTACTCGGGTTCGCCATTCCAGACGCTTTACTAACAATCTCCCCACTTGAAGAGTCAGTGCTTGTAACCTCCTGTTTGGCACACTCTGCAATTTCTGCGGAGGATGAACGGGAATAGGGAGAACCAATGAGAGACTAGCTGTAGGTGTTTGGACAGGCACATTTCACTCTAATTTCCCACCAGGATGTAGAATTAACCAAAGACTCAGTGTGCCGTGCCGGAACCAGAATAGGGCCTGAAGCAATCCTGTTGATTTGTGGCCAGCTCACAGAAAGCGAGTTGAAAAAAGGAGCTCAGGGACACTGCAATTCACAAACCTGCAGAGTTATAAAGGACAACTATCGTCCAAAAATATATTGAGGTATGGCTGTGAAGAGGACTTGAAACAAGGCACAATTGCAGGAAACAGATTTCAGGAGGTAGATTGGAATTGCATTTAAAGCATATGAAAAGCGGCCGATCTTAGGCAACGATGCACTTGGCCAAAAAGTGCGTATGCGTTTTTTCCTGAATATATTCAGGAAAAAACGCATACGCACTTTTTGGCCAACCAAGCAAGCGGGAAATTCAAATCTGCACTACAAAGAAGTCTCATCCTAACACGTACCCTAACCCTATCCCGCTACCGTACCCTAACCTGTACCTGAGACCGTACCAATTCCCTAACCCTAACCCTTACCGTAAGCTGTACACAAACACTAACCCGTACGCTAACATGTACCCTAACAGTAACACATAGCCATACACTAAACTTTATCCTTACCCTACCCCATATCCTAACCCTTTCCCTAAACCGTACCATAACCCGTACCTTAATCCTAACCCATCCCCTAACATTAACCCATAACCTAACCCGTACCCTAATCCTAACCCATACACTAACATGTACCCTAACCCTAACCCGTTGTCATACCCTAACCTGTAACCTAATCTGTACCCATTCCCTAACCCTAACCCTAACCCTTACACTATCCCGTACCATAATCCTAACCTGTACACTAACACTAAACCGTACCCTAACACTTACCCTACTCCTAACACGTGGTCATACCCTAAACTGTACCCCAAACCATACCCATTCCCTAACCCTAACCCTAAATCTTACCCTAAACCATACCTTAATCCTAACCCGTACACTAACACTAAACTGTACCCTAACACGTACCCTAACCCTAACCCTTTGTTGTTCCCTATACTGTACCCTAAACTGTACCCCTTCCTTAACACTAAACCTAACCCTAACCCTTACCCTAACCCGTATGTAACACTAACCCATACACTAAACCTAACCATAACCCTGAATGTAAACCATACCCTAATCCTAACCCATACCCTAACACTAACCCATACCTTAACCCATACCCTAACACCATAGCCATACCCTAAACTGTACCCTAACACTAACCCATACCATAACCATAACCCTAAACCATACTCTAAGCCGTACAATAATCCTAACCCGTATCCTAACCCTAAACCTTACCCTAAACCCTAATCCTTACCCCTAGCTTAATTTTGTTTTTTTGTATTTAAAAAAATATTTTCTTGGGTTAAAACAAACTAGCAGAACAACAAAATAGGGGGCTTCGCCGGTGGTGCGGTGGTTAGAATCTGCCTGCTAATGCAGGGGACACAGGTTCGAGCCCTGGTCTGGGAGGATCCCACATGCCATGGAGCAACTAGGCCCATAAGCCACAACCAGTGAGCCCTCGCATCTGGAGCCTGTGCTCTGCAACAAGAGAGGCTGCAATAGTGAGAGGCCCGTGCACCGAGATCAAGAGTGGCCCCCCACTTGCCACAACTAGAGAAAGCCCTCACACAGAAACTCAGACCCAACACAACAAAAATAAATAAATAAATAATAAGCTCCTACCCCCCCCCAGAAAAAGAACAACAAAATAAAACAGAAAGTAACCTGAGTGTCCCTCAAAAAGCTAAGTCTGAAATAGTTGGTACTTCTGTTCTATGGACTGTTATGTAGCCTATAAAAAGTGTGAGAGCTAAATCTGTTTTTCTACAGTGAGAAGCATGATATTCCAGATGTATAGAACACCTGGATAAAATGAGAACTCTACACATTATGCTGGTCGTTTCAGTAAATGGGAAAGGATGGCAAGTGGTAAAATATTATCTTTTCCTTTAATTTTTTAAATTTCACTTGTTACAAAGAACTTCAATTATAATTGTACTTTAAAAAAGTAACAATGGAAATTTAAAAGAAAAAATATATATTGTGTGTTCAGTTACGTTTCATAGAATTATGAAATGCTCCACCCTCTGGCCATTACCTGCAAAAGCAGCTTTAAAACCTATGCTAATTTTCACTTCATATGAACAAGTCCTGCAGGGCTGTAAAGGAAACCTGCCTTCATCATGTTTTGTGGGAGGTAAAGGCCAAAGTATTTCAAAATGTGGCACATATTTCAAGAAAACCATTTGAAGAACTAAGCTGTAATAACCGTTTGAAAAATAAAAGGACATGCCTGAAAGCTCAATTTCAAAGGATTATGAGACACATGCAAATCCAACCACACAGAGGTATCAGCTCACACCATTCAGAATAACCATCAGGAAAGAAACTACAAATGATCAATGCTGAAGAGGTTGTGGAGAAATGCATACCCTTAATTTGAAGTGGGACGTAACCTGGTAAGAGTCACTAATGGGAACAGGGTGGAGGTGCCTTTAAAAGCTCAACATTGAGCTACTATATGATCCAGCAGGCCCACTCCTGGGCCTATAACATAAGAAGACATAATTGGAAAGACACAGGCAGGCAAATCTGCACTGCAGCAGTATTACAATAGCCAAGACATGGAAGCAACCAAAAGTCCATCAACAGATGAGTGGACAAAGAGGAACTGTTACATGTAGAGATGGAATATTAGCTCAGGAAAAAAATGAAACAATGCCATTTGCAGCACCATAGATGAGTCTAGAGGTAACCATGCAACTTGTAGTAAGTGAGAAAGCGAAAGACACCTAACGTATATCACTTATAGGTGTTACCTGAAAATTGATAACAGTGAAGATATTTCCACAGAGAAAGGCAATCACAGATTCATTGAACAAACTTATGGTTCCCCAAATCGAAAGGTGTGAGGATTGGATACATTACGATATTGGGGTTAACATAGATATAGAAACACATGTGAAATATATAATCACCAAAGACCTACGGAATACCAAGAGAAGACTACTCAACATTGTGTCATAACCTACCTGGGAAAAGGTTCCAAAGAAGAATAGATATATGTATGTGTGTGAAAGAACCACATCTTGCACACCTAGAACAAAAAAAAAAAAACCATTGTAATCAAATTTGCTGCGATAAAAAATAAAAATTAAATTAAAAATATGAACAAGAAATAATGAGACATAAACTGAAAGGAATTTTTCCTGGCACATCCCATTCTAATTTTCAACCTAGAACAGGACTTCCATTAAGGCTCTGTTGCCCTGGTAACCAGATTTGGTAAAGGAGAAATGCTGCCGCCTTGTGGCTGTTTCACACAACAGCAGCTTTAAACCAAGAGGTAACGTTCACTTAATATTCAAAATATGTGCAGCACCGTAAAGGACACCGGGCCTCAAAAAATGTCCTGGGGTCGTAATCGACCAGAAAATTCAAAAGACGTCAACATTTCAAGAAGACAATGTCAAGAGGCATATTTTACGCACATTTTGTCTTTTCTTTCTCTTTAAAATAAAAGGAAATTGAAAAATGCGCAACATCAGCAATGAATAAAGCCATGCAAATCCAATTACAGAAATGTTCACCTCACAGCCTTCAGAATGTTCTTCAGCAAAAAGTCTACAAAGAATAAATGCTGAAGGGGTTTCAGAGAACTGTGTACCCTCCAGCTGCTGGGGGGATGTAAACTGGTAACAGCCAGTAGTGAGAACATAATGGAGGTGCGTTTAAGGGTAAAAATTGAGCTACCATGTGATCTGGTAGGTCCTTTGATGTGCCTATCACCTGAGCAGAGCAGAATGGAAAAGACACAGGCTGGCAATCCTGTACTGCAGGAATATTTAACATAGCCAAGACTTGGAAGAAACCAAAATGTCCATCAACAGAAAAATGCACAAAGAGGAAGTGGTCCATGTAAACAATGGAATATTAGCCATGGAAAACAATGAAACAGTGCCGTTTGCACCACCATATAAGGACCTAGAGATAATCACTCAAATTAAAGAAAGAAAGTGAAAGACAGATATCCTATGACATCACTTCTAGGTGTTACCTAAAAGTTGATACTCATGAACTTATTTCCAAGAGAAGGAAAAGCATGGATTAAGAAAAAAAAATTATGTTTAACCAAATGGAAAAGTGTAAGGAATGTGTGAATTAGGATATGAGGGTTAACAGACATGTACTAATACATACGAAATATATAATCACAAAATACCTATGGAATACCAAGAGAGGTCTAGGCAACACTCTGTAATAACCTACACGGTAAAGAATGCAAAGATAAATGACAGATACATTGATATAATGAACCAGATTCTGTACACCTAGGAGAAACAAAATATTTTTATCAAGTTTGCTCTGATAATTAATAAAAATTAAATTTATAAAACAAACAAGAAGTAAGGAGATATAAGCTCTTGGGGATGTGCTCTGGCACATTCCACTCTAATTTGCAGCCTACTAACACGATTTCCAGGAAGGCTCTGCTGCCCAAAAACCCAGAGTTGGAAATGTAGAAATTCTGCTGCCTTGTGGCCGTTTTCCGCAAGAGCGGCGTTAAGCCCACAGCTAATGTTCTCTTAACATTCACAAGGACTCAGGGCTACAAAGGACACCTGCCCTAAACAACTGTGCTGAGGTAGGGAATGGACAATAAAATTCAAAACTGACAAATTTTTCAAGATGATAGTATGAAGAGGTAAGTTTGACTAACTCTCTTGTTTAAAAAAAGGAAAATGAGTGAAAGCTCAACCTCAGGAATTATTAGACACATGCAAATCTAATGTACAAAAAGGTTTCAACTCACACCAGTCGACTGACCATCAGCAAAAGGTCTACAAACAATAAATTCTGAAGGTGTTTTAGAGAACTGTGTACCCTCTAGCTGCTGGTGAGATGTAACGTGGTAAGAGCCAATAATGAGAACAGAAAGGAGCTACGATTAAAAGTAAAAGTTGAGATACCATTCGATGCAGCAGTCACACCACTGGGCCTCTCACCTGAGAAGACCAGAATCAAGAAGACGCGGGCTGCAAAAGCTGCACTGCAGCCTTATTCACAATAGCCAAGACAGTGAAGCCACCAAAATGTCCATCAACAGATGTATGGATGAAGAAGAAGTGGTCCACGTTCACAATAGAATATTAGCCATGGAAAACAATGAAACACTGCTATTTGAGGTGCCATAGATGAGCTTGGAGATAATCACAGAATATGAGGTAAGTCAGAAAGCAAAAGACCTATATCCTATGATATCACTTATAAGCGTTATCTAATAACTAACACAAATGAACATATTTCCACAGAGAAAGACACTCACAGACTTAGAAATTAAGTATGCTTATCTAAAAGGAAAGGTGGGCAGAATGGATAAATTAAGATTAACGTTACCATACGTATACAAATACATATAATAAACATATATCAAAAAGACGGACCATATAGCAAGGGAGGTCTACGGAACACTGTAATATTTTACATGGGAAGAGGATCTGAACATGAATAGACATATATATTGTACAAATGAACCAGATTGTGTACATCTGGACAAACAATATCTAATCATTACCCCGATTAAATAAATTTTAAAAACCAAGATGTAATGAGACATAAACTTATGGGCGTTCCTCCTGGCACATTCCATTCTAACTTAAAACCTAGGACCACGACTTCCAGAAAGGCTCTGCTGCCCTAGTACTCAGATTTGGGAAAGGACAAATGCTGCCTCCTTGTGGCTGTTTCCCACAACAGCAGCTTTAAACCCAGTGCTAATGGTCACTAAATATTCACCAAACTTGCAGTTCTGTAATGACATCTGCCCTCCAAAAAAATCCTGGGGTCGAATATCCACCAAAAATTCAAAAGAGGGCAACCTTCCAAGAAGAGAGCTTCAAGAGATATATTGTACTCACACTTGATTTTTAACAGAAAGGAAAAAGGCGTGGAAAATGATGAATTTTAGGAAATTTTAAAGTCATGCAAACCCAAATTACAAAAACTTATCAGGTCACAGCAGTCAGATTGGCCATTAGCAAAAATGCTGCAAACTATAAATGCTGAAGGGATTGTGGAGAAGTTCGTACCCTTGGTTCTAAGGGAGACATGGTAAGAGCCACTAATGAAAACACAATGGAGGTGCTTTGAAAAGGTAAACATTGAGCTACTAGTCAATCAGTCACACCCACTGCTGGGCCTATCACCTGAGAAAATGAGAATCAAAAAGTCACAGGCTGGCAATCTTGCACTCCAGCAATATTTAATATAGCCAACACTTGGAAGCAACGAAAATGTCCCTCAACAGAGCTATGCACCAAGAAGTGGTCCATATACACAATGGAATATTACTCCGATAAAAATATAAATTAAATTTAAAAAACAAACAAAAATAAGGAGACATCAGCCTTTGGGGGTTTATCCGGGCACATTCCACTCTAATTTATAACCGAGGAAGACCACTGGCCGGAAGCTCTGTTTCCCTAGTACCAGCATGGGGAACAAAGAAAGGCTGCCGCAATCTGGCCGTTACCTGCAAAAGCAGCTTTAAAGCCTGTGCTAATGGTCACTTCATGTGAACAAGTACTGCAGGGCTGTAAATGAAACCTGCCCTCAAAATGTTTTGAGGGAGGTAATGGCCAATAAATTTCAAAATGTAACACATACTTTAGAAAACACTTTGAAGAGCTAAGCTGTAATCACAGTTTGAAAAATAAAAAGGACATGCCTTAAAGCTCAATTTCAAAGGATTATGAGTCATATGCAAATTCAACCACAAAGAGGTATCAGCTCACACCAGTCAGAATATCCATCAGCAAGAAAACTACAAACAATAAATGCTGAAGCCATAAAAAGAAACGAAATTGAGCTATTTGTAATGAGGTGGATAGACCTAGAGTCTGTCATACACAGTGAAGTAAGTCAGAAAGAGAGAGACAAATACCGTATGCTAACACATATACCTGGAATTTAAGAAAAAAAAATGTCATGAAGAACCTAGGGGTAAAACAGGAATAAAGACAGAGACCTACTAGAGAATGGACTTGAGGATATGGAGAGGGGGAAGGGTAAGCTGTGACAAAGGGAGAGAGAGGCACGGACATATATACACTACCAAACGTAAGGTAGATAGCTAGTGGGAAGCAGCAGCATGGCACAGGGAGATCAGCTCGGTGCTTTGTGACCGCCTGGAGGGGAGGGGAGGGGAGGGGAGGGAGGGTGGGAGGGAGGGAGACGCAAGAGGGAAGTGATATGGGAACATATGTATATGTATAACTGATTCATTTTGTTGTAAAGCACAAGCTAACACACCATTGTAAAGCAATTATACTTCAATAAAGATGTTAAAAATAAATAAATAAATAAATGCTGAAGATGTTGTAGAGAAATGCATACCCTCAACTTTAAGTGAGATGTAACCTGGAAAGAGCCACTAATGAGCACAGAATCGTGGTGCATTTAAACGGTAAACCCTGAGATACTATATGATACAGGAGGCCCACTCTTGGGCCTATAACATAAGAAGACAGAATTGGAAAGACACAGGCAGGCAAATGTGCAGTGCAGCAGTATTACAATAGCCAAGACATGGAGGCAACCAAAAAGTCCATCAAAAGGTGAGTGGACAAAGAAGAACTGGTACATGTACAGATGGAATATTATCTAGGGAAAAAAAATGAAACAATGCCATTTGCAGCACCGTAGATGATTCTAGAGGTAATCAGGCAAATTGTACTAAGTCAGACAGCAAAAGACACATATCCTATAATATCACTTATAGGTGTTAGCTAAAAATTGATACCAATGAAGATATTTCCACAGAGAAAGGCAATCACAGATTCATTAAACAAAGTTAAGGTTCACCAAATGGAAAGGTGTGAGGACTGGATATATTAGGATATTGGGGTTAACATAGATATAGAAACACATGTGAAATATATAATCACCAAAGACCTACAGAATACCAAGAGAAGACTACTCAACATTGTGTCACAAGCTACATGAGAAAACGATCTGAAGAAGTATAGATACATGTATATGTGTAAAAGAACCACATCTTACACACCTAGAACAAACAAAACATTTTAATCAAATTTGCTCTGATAAAAAATAAAAATTAAAAAAAGAACAAGAAAAAAAAGAGAGAAAAAAGGAAAAAAAAAGAACAAGAAGTAATGAGACATACACTTAAGGGACTTTTTGCTGGCACATTGCATTCTAGTTTACAACCAGAACACGACTTCCATTAAAGCTCTGTCATCACTAATAAAGCAGCTTTATAAACAATGTTGAAGGTAGCTTAAAAGAATTCTCACTAATTATTGACAGTAACAAGAAAACAAACAAAAGTAAAAATCTCACGGCAAAAAGTATACATAGAGTAAGGGTAGTAGATCAAACACTTATTAAACTTCTGTAAGGAATAAAAGACAACAGTAGTACTTTTTTTAAAAGAGAGGGCCCAAATAAATCAGAACTGAAAGAGATGATGTTACAAGAGCCACCACAGAAATACAAAGTATCCTAAGATACACACAGGGTAACTCAGGGCTCAGACTGGACAGAGCCCACTCTCCATTCCCCTGTACATGACTTACAGGAGCCTCAGGAACTGAGGAGGGGGTCCTTGAGGAGAGGCACAAGATAGAAGATGTTAGGCATTAACATGACTGCATTCATTTTAAACATGCCTGAACTACATTCACATGAGATGATTTTGTCCTGTTTGTACATCAGCACCTCTAGTCGGAACTGCAGATCTTTGGTTTCACCACCTCTATGACAGCATTAGCTTCACCTGCTGTGGACCGTCTCCTATAGGATTTCTAGAACCACAAAACATCAAAGCTTCACAGGACCCAGAGTCTGTGCGACTCCACTCAGAGTCTCAACTGCACTCAGAGACTCAGAGTCTCAACAGAGACTCCCCTCTTGGAGGACACACACAAAGTAGTGTGCACATCAGGACCCAGGGGAAGGAGCAGTCACCCCATAGGTGAATGATCATACCTAGCTGCTAGTTTTAGAGGGTCTCCTGCAGAGGTGGGGTGTGGCTGCGGCTCACTATGGGGACAACGACACTGACAGCAGAAGTTCTGGGAAATACTCCTTGGCGTGAACTCTCCCAGAGTCCACCATTAGCCTCACCAAGAGCAAGGTAGGCTCCAGTGCTGGGTCGCCTCAGTCCAAACAACAAACAGGGAGGGAACCCAGCCCCATGCATCAGCAGACAAGTGGATTAAACTTTTTATTAAACTTTTATTTAATCCACAGACAAGCAGATTAAAGGTCTGCCCACCAGAGCAACACCCAGCTCTACCCACCACCAGTCCCTCGCATAAGGAAGCTTGCACAAGCCTCTCAGATAGACTCAATCACTGGAGAGCAGACAGCAGAAGCAAGAAGAACTACAATTCTGCAGCCTGTGGAAGGAAAACCACATTCACAGAAAGACAGAGAAAATGAAAAGGCAGAGGACTTTATACCAGATCAAGAAACAAGATAAATCCTCAGAAAAACAACGAAATGAAGTGGGGATAGGTAACCTTCCAGTAAAAGAATTAAGAATAATGATAGTGAAGATGATCCAAGACCTTAGAAAAATAATGGAGGCAAAGATCGAGAAGATGCAAGAAATGCTTAACAAAGACCTAGAAGAATTAAGGAACAAACACCTAGAAGAATTAAAGAACAAACAAACAGAGATGAACAATACAATAACTGAAATGAAAAATACACTAGAAGGAATCAGTAGCAGAATAACTGTGACAGAAGAACGGATAAGTGACCTGGAAGACAGAAAGGTGGAAATCACTGCCATGGAACAGAATAAAGAAAAAGAATGAAAATAAATGAAGACAACCTAAGAGACTTCTGGGACAACATTAAATGCAACAACATTCGCATTATAGGGGTCCCAGATGGAGAACAGAGAGAGAAAGGACTCGAGAAAATATCTGAAGAGATTATAGTTGAAAACTTCCCTAGCATGGGAAAAGAAATAGCCACCGAAGTCCACAAAGCGCAGAGAGTCCCAGGCAGGATAAACCAAAGGAGAAAAATGCCGAGACACACAGTAATCAAATTGAAAAAATTAAAGACAAAGAAAAATTATTGAAAGCAACAAGGGAAAAATGACAACATACAACGGAACTCCCATAAGGTTAACAGCTGATTTCTCAGCAGAAAATCTACAAGCCAGAAGGGAGTGGCATGATAATTTAACGTGATGAAAGGGAAGAACCTACCACCAAGAGTACTCCACCCAGCAAGTATCTCATTCAGATTTGATGGAGAAATCAAAAGCTTTACAGACAAGCAAAAGCTAAGAGAATTCAGCACCATGAAACCAGCTCTACAACAAATGCTAAAGGAACTTCTCTAAGTGGGAAACACAAGAGAAGAAAAGGACCCACTAAGACAAACCCATAACAATTAAGAAAATAATAATAGGAACATACATATTGATAATTACCTTAAACATGAATGGATTAAATGCTCCAACCAAATGACACAGGCTCACTGAATGGATACAAAAACAAGATCCATATATATGCTGTCTACAAGAGACCCATTTCAGACCTAGGGACACATACAGACTGAAAGTGAGGGGATGGAAAAATATATTCCATGCAAATGAAAGTCAAAAGAAAGCTGAAGTAGCAATACTCATATCAGATAAAATAGATTTTAAAATAAAGAATGTTACAAGAGACAAGGAAGGACACTACATAATGATCAAGGGATCAATCGAAGATATAACAATTATAAATATATATGTACCCAACACAGGAACACCTCAATATATAAGGCAACTGCTAACAGCTATAAAAGAGGAAATCAACAGTAACACAATAATAGCAAGGGACTTTAACACCTCACTTACACCAATGGAGATCATCCAGACAGAAAATTAATAAGGAAACACAAGCTTTAAATGACACAATAGACCAGATAGATTTAATGGATATTTATAGGACATTCCATCCAAAAACAGCAGACTACAAGTTCTTCTCAATGGTACACGAAACATTCTCCGGGATAGATCACATCTTGGGTCACAAATAAAGCCTCAGTAAATTTAAGAAAACTGAAATCATATCAAGCAGCTGTTCCGACCACAATGCTATGAGATTAGAACTCAATTACAGGGAAAATAACGTAAAAAACAAACACATGGAGGCTAAACAATACGTTTCTAAATAACCAAGAGATCACTGAAGAAATAAAAGAGGAAATCAAAAACTACCTAGAGACAAATGACAACAAAAACACGATGATTGAAAACCTATGGGATGCAGCAAAAACAGTTCTAAGAGGGAAGTTTATAGCAATAAAAGACTACCTCAAGAAACCAGAAAAATCTCAAATAAACAATCTAACCCTACACCTAAAGGAACTAGAGAACGAAGAACAAAACCCAAAGTTAATAGAAGGAAAGAAATCATAAAGATCAGAGCAGAAATAAATGAAATAAAAACAATAGCAAAGATCAATAAAACTAAAAGCTGGTTCTTTGAGAAGATAAACAAAAATGATAAACCTGTAGCCAGACTCAAGTAAAAGAGGGAGAGGACTCAAATCAATAAAATTAGAAATGAAAAAGGAGAAGTTGTAACAGACACCACAGAAATACAAAGCATCCTAAGAGACCTCTACAAGCAACTCTATGCCAATAAAATGGACAACCTGGAAGAAATGGACAAATTCTTAGAAAGGTATAACCTTCCAAGACTGAACCGGGAAGAAATAGAAAATATGAACAGACCTATCACAAGTAATGAAATTGAAAGTGTGATTAAAAATCTTCCAACAAACAAAAGTCCAGAACTAGATGGCATCAGAGGTGAATTCTATCAAACATTTAGACAAGAGCTAACACCCAATCTTCTCAAACTCTTCAGAACTTTTCAGGGGAAAGAACACTCCCAAACTCATTGTATGAGGCCACCATCACCCTGATACCAAAACCAGACAAAGATACTACAGAAAAAGAAAATTAGAGACCAATATCACTGATTAATATAGATGTAAAAATCCTCAACAAAATACTAGGAAACAGAATTGAACAACACATTAAAAGGATCATGCACCATGATCAGGTGGGGTTTATCCCAGGGATGCAAGAATTCTTCAATATACACAAATCAATCAATGTGATACACCATATTAACAAATTGTAGAATAAAAATATGATCATCCCAATAGATGCAGGAAAAGCTTTCGACAAAATTCAACACCAATTTATGATTAAAAGTCTCCAAAAAGTGGGCATAGAGGGAATCTACCTCAACATAATAAAGGCAGTATATGACAAACCCACAGCAAACATCATTCTCAATAGTGAAAAACTAAAAGCATTTCCTCTAAGATCAGGAACAAGACAAGGATGTCCACTCTCACCACTATTACTCAACATAGTTTTGGAAGTCCTAGACACAGTAATCAGAGAAGAAAAAGAAATAAAAGGAATACAAATTGGAAAAGAAGAAGTAAAATTGTCACTGTTTGCAAATGACACGATACTACACATAGTGAATCCTAAAGATGCCACCAGAAAACTACTAGAGCTAATCAATGAATTTGGTAAAGTTGCAGGATACAAAATTAATGCACAGAAATCTCTTGCATTCCTATACACTAACAATGAAAGATCAGAAAGAGAAATTAAGGAAACAATCTCATTCACCATTGCAACAAAAAGAATAAAATACGGAGGAATGAACCTACATAAGGAGGTAAAAGACCTGTACTCAGAAAACTATAAGACACTGCTGAAAGAAATCAAAGATGATATAAACATATGGAGGTATAAACCATGTTCTTGGATTAGAAGAATCAATATTGTGAAAATGACTATAGTACCCAAAGCAAGCTACAGATTCAATGCAATCCCTATCAAATACCACTGGCATTTTCTACAGAACTAGAACAAAAAAATCTTAAAATTTGTATGGAGACACAAAAGACCCCGAATAGCCAAAGCAGTCTTGAGGGAAATTAAAAGAGCTGGAGGAATCAGACTTCCTAACTTCAGACTATACTACAAAGCTACATTAATCAAGATTATATCATACTGGCACAAAAACAGAAATATAGATCAATTGAACAAGATAGAAAGCCCAGAGATAAACCTACGTACCTATGGCTAACTCATCTATGACAAAGGAGGCAAAGATATACAATGAAGAAAAGACAGTCTCTTCAGTAAGTGGTGCTGGGAAAACTGGACAACTACACGTGAAAGAATGAAATTAGAACACTCCATAACACCATACACAAAAATAAACTCAAAATGAATTAGAGATCTAAATGTTAGACCAGACACTATAAAATTATTAGAGGAAAACATAGGCAGAACACTCTATGACATAAATCACAGCAAGATCCTTTTTGACCCACCTCCTAGAGAAGTGGAAATAAAAACAAAAATAAACAAATGGGACCTAATGAAACTTCAAAGCTTTTGCACAGCAAAGGAAAACATAAACAAGACGAAAATACAACCCTCAGAATGGGAGAAAATGTTTTCAAATGAAGCAAATGACAAAAGATTAATCTCCAAAATTTACAAGCAGCTCGTGTAGCTCAATATCACAAAAACAAACAACACAATCCAAAAATGGGCAGAAGACCTAAATAGACATTTCTCCAAAGGAGACATACAGATTGCCAATAAACACATGAAAGGATGCTGAACATCACTAATCATTAGAGAAATGCAAATCAAAACTACAGTGAGGTATCACCTCCCAGCAGTCAGAATGGCAATCATCAAAAAATCTACAAACAATAAATGCTGGAGAGACATTTACTGGAGAAAAGGGAACGTTCTTGCACTGTTGCTGGGAATGTAAATTGCTATACCCGCTAGGGATAACAGTATAGAGGTTCCTTAAAAAACTAAAAATAGAAGTACCATACGACCCAGCAATCCAACTACTGGGCATTTGCCCTGAGAAAACCATAATTCAAAAAGAGTTATATACAACAATGTTCATTGCAGTTCTACTTACAATAGCCAGGACATGGAAGCAACCTAAGTGTCCATCGACAGATGAATGGATAAAGAATATCTGGCACATATATAAATGGAATATTACTCAGCCATAAAAAGAAACAAAACTGAGTTATTTGTAGTGAGGGGGATGGACTTAGAGTCTGTCCTACACAGTGAAGTAAGTCAGAAAGAGAAAAATAAATACCGTGTGCTAACAGAGATATATGGAATCTAAAGAAAAAAGTTTATGAAGAACCTAGGGGCAGGACAGGATTAAGGACACAGACATAGAGAAAGGACTTGAGGACACGGGGAGGGGGAAGGGTAAGCTGGGACGAAGTGAGAGAGTGCCATGGACATATATACATTACCAAATGTAACATCGATAGCTACTGGGAAGCAGCCACATAGCACAGGGAGATCAGCTCGGTGCTTTGTGACCACCTAAAGGGGTGGGATGTGGAGGGTGGGAGGGAGATGTAAGAGGGAGGGGATATGGTGATATATGTATATGTATAATTGATTCACTTTGTTATACAGCAGAAACTAACACTCCATTGTAAAGCAATTATACTCCAATAAAGGTGTAAAAGGAAAATAAAAAAGAAAGAAGCCCAGAGATAAACCTACACACCTATTGTCAACTAATCTATGACAAAGTAGGCAAGAATATACAATGGAGAAAAGACAGTGTCTTCAATCAGTGGTGCTGGGAAAAATGGACAGCTACATGTAAAAGAATGAAATTAGAACACCCCCTAACACCATACACAAAAATAAATTCAAAATGGATTAGAGACCTTAATGTAAGACCGGACAGTATAAAACTCTTAGAGGAAAACATAGGAAGAATACTCTAACATAAATCACAGCAAGATCTTTTTTGATCCACCTCCTAGAGTAATGACATAAAAAAGAAAACTAAACAAATGGGACCTAATGAAACGTAAAAGCTTTTGCAAAGCAATGGAAACTACAAACACAAAAAGACAACCCTCAGAATGGGAGAATATATTTGCAACTGAATCAATGGACAAAGGATTAATCTCCAATATATATAAACAGCTCATGCAGCTCAATATTAAAAAAACAAACAACCCAATACAAAAATGGGCAGGAGATCTAAATAGACATTTCTTCCAAGAAGACGTAGAGATGGCCAAGGAGCACATGAAAAGCTGCTTTACATCACTAATTATTAGAGAAATGCAAATCAAAACTACAATGAGGTATCACCTCACACCTGTTAGAATGGGCATCATCAGAAAATCTACAAACAACAAATGCTGGAGAGGGTGTGGAGAAAAGGAACCCTCTTCCACGATTGGTGGGAATGTAAATTGATAGTCACTATGGAGAACAGTATGGAGGTTCCTTAAAAAACTAAAAATAGAATTACCATATGATCCAGCAACCCACTACTGGGCATATACCCAGAGAAAACCATAAATCAAAAAGACACATTCACCACAATGTTCATTGCAGCACTATTTACAATAGCCAGGTAATGGAAGCAACCTAAACGCCCACAGACAGACGAATGGATAAAGATGTGATACATATATAAAATGGACTATTAGCCATAAAAAGGAATGAAATTGGGTCATTTGTAGAGACGTCGATGGATCTAGAGACTGTCATACAGAGTGAAGTAAGTCAGAAAGAGAAAAACAAATATTGTATATTAACGCATATATGTGGAACCTAGAAAAATGGTACAGATGAACCGGTTTGAAGGGAAGAAACAGAGACACAGATGTAGAGAACAAATGTATGGACACAAAGAGGGGAAAGCCATGGGGGGGGTGGCGGTGGGAGGAGTTGGGAGATTGGGATTGACATGTATACATTTATATGTATAAAATAGATAACCAATAAGAACCTACTGTATAAAAAATAAATAAAATAAAATGAAAAATAAAATTTTTTAAAAAACGGAAAAAAGTTATTCCCTTCACATACATGTATTTATATGAATGAATTATTTCCATGCTTACATCCATAAGTACAAAAAAGAGGAATAAAATCTACCTTGAAACAAAAAAGAAAAAAAAAAAACAGAACCCACCAGTTATACAGAGGAAAACCCTATCAGGGCACTTGCTCCAGTGGTAGACAATTCTGAAGTTGGTCAGAGGTGGGGAATCGTCTCGCATGCAACCAGCAGCCCCCCCACAAGGAGTGTCCTCATTACAAGCCTGGGGGAACGTGCCGAAGCATCTGTGAGTAAACGTGAGATGAGCCCCAGGCCAGCTGCTGCTGAACTGTTCCCAACCTTCCCAGGTAAAACACCTGAATATGTACAAGGACTTGAAAGCCTAGAGGAAGGGCCATGGAGCCACACGAGTGACACCATGCCAGCCGACTTGGTGCCTGCAGGCCAGCCAGGATGGTCCTGGCACTGGGTGCTCTTCTGGAAGATTTCCATTTCCCTGCCTGAGATACCCATCCTGTCCCTGCCCCCACTGCTTTTTTCCTTCCTCACCTCTGCCCAGGGAGAAATTCCAGCAGCAGGTATGGGTGACACATCCTCTTCTTTAGCAGGTGGCAGCCTGGCAACTGCTGCAGAAAGTCCAGCAGAGCCCCATTCACACTGGGCCACCCACAAAGCTGTGGCCTCTCACTCCCTCCCACCAGCCCAGCCCCGAGACTGCTGACAGGGCAGAGAAAATGGCGTCAGGCATGGCTGCAGGGGCTCTTGCTGCCTGGAGTGGTATTTATATTGATCTCAAACCAGGCACACCTGGGGAGGGCTGGCCGGCACGGTAAGGCTGCCCAGCTCAGCCAATCATCACCCCTCAGGGGCTCACAGTTGCAGAAAATGGAACTTGCTGAACCGACCAGGTCCAAGGAACAGGTGTGGGCTCCTGAGAGTCAGGATAGACAAGGGGCTGCAGCTTTGGCTTGTTTTCTAATCATTTTATCTGTCCCATGAGTGGGAGACAACTTCAAGAAAACCCTCTCCTAATGAGAGGAACCCAGGAGTCAGGGAGAGGAGGGGTGGGTGGTGGTTGGAGACAGAGGCCTGGTGCCCCGGGTGCAGTGGAAGTCTCTGGAAGACCAGGTGGAGGGAGGCCGCACAGAGTGATGCCCAGGGTCACAGAACTGTTGCAGCTGCTGTTTGTTAGTTCAAGTCCTGCTCTGAGGTGCTCTGTGTCAGCTCTGAGTGACAGGTGAGCTGGGGGTGCTCTGCAATGAGGGCTATGTGCATGGTTCCTGTGTGCCCAGCCCTGCCACGGTACCTGCAAGGGTAGCTCTGTATCCTGGGATTGGTCTGACCACGAGAGCCCCATGGGCTGCTGGGGACCTGGTAAAGGATGTCAGGACAGTCAGTGAAGCCACCGAGGATATACCTCCAGTTGCTCCTAATTCCTACACCCTGCTGGTCATTCTACCAACCACCAGGACATGGTATTCTGTATTAGTCTTCAATGATGCCTTCTTTTGTATTCCATTAGTCCCAGAGTCACAAGAAATTTTGGCTTGTGAGTGGCAGGACTCAATATACAACTAAAACAATACTTCCGGGCCGTCTTGCCCCAAGGGTGCAAAAATTCCCACACCGTCTTTGGGGAAAGCTTAGCTAAAGACCTAAAAGTTCTACCTCTGGAAAAGGAAACCCTCCTTCAATACACAGACGACATTCTGATCGCCAGCCCTACTAAGGAGGCCTCTGAACTACCAAGCCAATAAAGGATAGAAGTTGTCCAAGAAAAAGCTCAAATATCACAGACTGCGGTGACCTGCCTGGGCTTCATTCTCACAGAAGGTCGGAGAAGCCCATCCCAGGAAAGGGAAGAAACCATTTGCAGCCTTACCCCTTTCTAAAACTAGAAGACAGCTTAGGGGTTCCTGGGGAGGCCAGGGTTTGCTGCTTCTGGATCCCTAACTACAGTCTACTAGCTGGGCCTCTATATGAAACACTGAAAGGAAAAGATGATGATCCTTTTGAATAGAATCCAGAAGTGGCCTTTCAAGAATGGAAAGAGCAGTCAATTCAGACCCTTGCCCTGGAACTCCCTAATTTAGCTAAACCCTTTGACCTTTACATTCCCGGTGAAAGGTGAATCGCCATTGGAGAATTAGTGCAAAAACTGGGACCACTTGAAATGGAACAATGCAAGAATGCCATCCAGGTAGGATAAACTATGGGCACCAAGGGGCTTGGCCCACTGCCACATCTGGCCAAGATACTGGCGGTACCTAAAAACCTGTAAATCAGCAGCCCAAAAGGCCACCTCCCTCCTAAGGGAAAATGACCCCACGTGGTGATCCTAACCACCAACCATGCCCTGAAGTTGCAGGGTTCGTTCCGTGGGCACACTGACCTCGAGTGAGGAGGCCTTCCAACTCCAACATCCAGAGAGATAACCGGGGGCAACAGGGCACCATGATGACTCGTGTGAACATCACTTGACCTGGAGTTTCTCTCATAAAACAACAAGAGTGTATTCCAAAAGAGTAGACTACTGCTTGCAGGACTTACTGCACCCAGAGGGGAGATAATAATCTTGGCGTGGGAACCGTATATCACACTGTCACCATAGAAAAGCCTACAGACACCGTGATGATGGTGGCCAATAAGACCGGCTGGACTCCTGTTTACTTCAAAAGGCTGTTGACTCAGTGGCCATCATGGTCCTTGATCACTACTGACCCTGGACTGTCTGGGAGTTGAGTGGGCAGGGCTCGGACACCTGGTGCTGTTTGTACGTTAATTCAGGGGCCTAATTGAAGAAAGCACAGACTACTGTTCAGAGCATCTAGGCTGGCAGAAACGGTCAGCCTAAGGTGGCCGAACAAATGTGCGGTGCGGTGAAACCGACCCCCACAGCGTCTCTGCACATCTCTTTCCTGGACCCTTAAAGGTCATTAGAATCTATAACACTTCCAATGCTGGTGCTCAGGCGGACGAGCAAGGAGGCAGGGGGCCTGGGGACAATCAACGTCACCTGGAGGCTGCTGGGGAGAAGTTCTGACACTTGCCCCTGGGTATGAGGGCTCCCAACTCAGCACTCAGCAGTTACAGTAGAAGGGTCTGCACCCTCAGAACTCCAAGAATGAGGAACGGGACAAAAGGCAGAGGAGGGGTTTGTCCCCAGCAAAGCCCATTAAAAATCCCTGGGAGATAAAAATAGAATCTGGGCAATAAAGTCAAGTCTAACCTATTTTATCCTTTGTGCTTTGTCTAATTTCACGTGCTCCTAGGGTCCCGCATGCAGAGGTTCCACACCCGGCACTTCAGACCAGATTTCCTAGTGCAGAATGGCTGGGTCGACACCTCAGCTCCTGGGGCCCAGTGCAGACTCCGCGATATAGAGCCTGAGCTGCAGCCAACCCGGCCCTCGAGAGCTCCGCCCCCTCCCTCCCACTGACTCTGACAGGATCTCTACACAGCAGCCCAGCCCACAGCCCACGGGGTAGTGCATGCTCTCACCTCTCCATTCTCTGATCAAAATATAAAGTTTCCTTTGCTTGTGAACCAAACTCAGTCTCGATCTGTTGGCCCCAATGACACTGGGCAGGGGGACACTTGTTGGGGTCCACTCTGGAGGATCAGTAACAGAAATTGAGATTATTGTAACCTCAATGAACAGATGTGTGAGCCAAACTGTAGTTAACATAGAACAGTGTATAAGGCTCGGGTAAAATAAGATGTTTCTAACACTTCCATTTGATATTTCCATCACTTTATTATAAGCAAGTTCAGTGAAAGGGTTTGTCTTATTTGTCAGGTCAATATTAGAGAAACGAAGTGATTTCTTTCCAAGGATGTACATCTAATAATCTTGGTTAAAGCTTCAATCTTGTTTTAAATGCTTTTCCATTGAAAATGATACCTCTCTTTCAGCTCCCCCATTTCTGAGAAGTATAAAATCGTATAATTTATTATTACCAAAGGGGAAAGGTGGGAGGAGGGATAAATTAACAGTTTGGGATTAACACATACACACTGCTATGTATAAAACAGATCATCAACATGGAACTACTGTATAGCACAGGGAACTACACTCAACATTTTGCAATAACCTATAAGGGGAAATAATCTGAAAAAGAATAGATATTTTTATTGACATCATCTATCAATGACAGTTAAAGTGTAACCTAAGGGAAGCTGGTGGTGAGTGCTTCTGACCCTGAAGACTTCAATCATCTAAAGTTTGGACTCTGCCTACTTCCCAAGGCCCTTAATGAACATATGTGTAGCCGTAGCTTAAAAAATTCCCCAGTTTGGGTTTCGGGGAGACACTGATTTTGAAAAAGCCCTGGTGTTCTCCTTACATGAATGGGACACTTCCTACTGCTAAAACATGTCTGTCACACCCAGAGGATAGTATACCGTCTGATCAGGAAGAGTTTAGAAAAGGCATCTCATCTCCTCATCTCCTGGTGCTCGGGTTCACCCCTCTAGCCTCTTTACTAAAGTCTACCCACTTGGAGATGTCAGCACTGTCAACATCCTGTTGCGTACAGTTTGGAATTTGTCCAGAGGATGAAGCGGAAGGATGAGGAACAATGAGAGACAAGTCCTAGGTGTTCAGACAGGCACATGTCACTCTAATTTCCAATCAGGAAGACGAATTGACCAAAGGCTAGGTTTGCCCATGGAAACAGTATAGGGCTTGAGGAAATCCCGCTGCTTTGTGGCCAGTTCCCATAAACACAAGTTGAACAATGGAACTCAGGGGCAGTAAAATTCACGAAACTGCAGAGTTGAAAATATCCATCACTGAAAAATGTCTTGAGGAAAGTCAGAGAAAAGGACTTGTAAGCAAGGGAGAATGGCAGGAAAGGGATTTGAGGAGGTAGAAAGGACTCGCCATTAAGCACAAGAAAAGGGGCTGAACATTGCCAACATTGCAGTTGGCCAAAAAGGGTGTATGCGTTTTTTTCTGTATATATTCAAGTAAAGGGCATACACTTTTTTAGCCAACCAAACAGGTGGGCACTGGAAATCAATACTACAAAAGATATCACTTCGCATCAGTCAGAAGAGCCATCCTCATAAAGCGTAAACAACAGAAATGCAGGACAGGGCAAGGAGAAGAGGGAGCCCTGTGAGACTTATAGTGGAAATGTATATTGCCAACGGCCATTCTGGAGAAGTGTATTGTGTTTACTAAAGCATCTAAAAAATGAACTACAGAGCATAGGGCACTTGCACTCATGGACGTATATCTTGGGAAAAACAAAAATCGAGAGGACACAGGCACCCCAATGTTTACTGCCTCTCTGTTTAAAAGATCCTCGACTAGGATATAACTTTAATGTCTCTGGAGGGAAAAAATGGATAGTGATGTGGTACTTATGTAGAGTGCAATATTACTCACCCGGAAATCAATGAAATATGGCCAGTTGTAACAACTCCAGAGGAGTTACGTATGATCATTCTAAGTGACATAATTCAAAAAGAAAAAGACACATATCATAAGATATCACTTAAAGGTGGAATCCAAAATAGCTACACAAGAAATAAATTACAAAACAAAAACATAGTCAAATATGTAGAAAACACTCATAAGGCTGCTAAACGGGAAAGGTGGGGAGGGGTGAGGCATCATCCAGGAGGTTGAAATTAGCAAAGATACCATTCCAAATACCAAACTGATAATCAACAAGGCCTACACGGTAGCTAAAAGAACTGCACTCAGCACACTCAAGTCACCGGAAAAGAATATATACGACTGGTAGGAATCTGAAAAAGAATTTATTGATGTCTCTCTGTACGTGAATCAAGTGGATGTACAGCAGCAAGAAACAGAGCTTTGAAAATGAGCTGTAACCAATATAGTAATAAATTGAAAAACATAAACGACAGAGAGACAGAGAAAACCTCTTACAACTTTTCCTCAGGGACGGTGATGCAACATGGATTGAACACGTCTAGACCCACAGCAGGATGAGACATAAGGCTGGAAACTGTTTGCACTAAGAGAAATGTGAGGTTGGGTGAGGAAATGCACACCCTTTAAAGTAATACTACCTGGTACCCATTCAATGGGTCCCAAATCTGCAGGTTCAAGGGATCTTCCTACAGCTAAAACATGCATGGAAAACCCAGAGGACTGTACACCATGTGATCGGGAGATGTGTCTAAAATGCAGCTCATTTATCCTCTCCTGGTGCTCCTGTTCACCATTCCAGCCACGTTACTTAGAATCTCCCCACTTGGAGAATCAGCACATTTCAACTTCTGTTTCACACATTTTGCAAATTGTGAGGAGGATGAACGGGAAGAGGGGGAACCAATGAGAGAATAGTTGTAGGGGTTTGGACGGGCACATATCACTCTAATTTCCCATTAAGAATAAGAATTGAAAAAAGGCTCAGCCCGCCTCGCCGGAGCCAAAATAGGGCCTGAAGCAATCCTGCGGGTTTGAGGCCAGCTCACAAAAGAGCAACTTAAAAAATGGAGCTCAGGGTCACTGCAATTCACAAAACTGCAGAGTTATAAATGAAAACTAACGTCCAAAAATATGTTGAGGTAAGGCAAAGAAGAGGATCTGAATGCAAGACAGAATTGCAAGAAACAGATTTCAAGAGATAGATTGGACTCGTCTTTAAAGCACAAGAAAAGCAGCAGAATTTCGACAATGATGCAGTTGGCCCAAAAGGGCGTATGCGTTTTTTCCTGATTATATCCAGGAAAAAACGCATACGCACTTTATGGGCAACGAAGCAAGCAAGCAATGCAAATGTGCACAACAAAGAAGTCTCATTTCCCACCGGTCAAAAGGGCCATCCTAAAAAATTGTAAAAACCAGAAATGCAGGACAGGCCATGGAGAACAGGGAACCTTTATACACTGATGGGCAGTGTGTGAACTGCCGAGAGCCACTGTGGAGAAGTGTATGGTGGTTCCTAAATCATCTAAAAAACAGAGCTACAGAGCATAGGACACATCCAATCATGGGAGTATATCTAGGGAAGTCTAAAAATCAACAAGACACAAGCACACCACAGTTTAGGGCTACTCTGTTTACAAGAACCTCAACTTCAGTACACCTTAAATATCCCAGGAAAGAGAACAATGGATAAAGAAGATGTGGTACTTATGTACAATGGAATATCTCTTCACCATGAAATCAATGTAATAAGGCTAGTAGAAGGATAAAGAGTGGATTTAGGTCCGATAATACTACTTGAAATAAGTCAAACAGAAAAAGAAACATATCATAAGATATCACGTATAGAAGGAGGGTAAATATGGCTGCACAAAAAATGAATTACAAAACAGAACAGTGTCTCACATTTAGAAAACACACTTATGTCAGCTTAAGGGGAAAGGAGAGGTGGGGTGATACATAAAACAAGAGTTTGAAATTAGCACAGATACCGTTCAATAAACCAAATAGATATTAGACAAGATCTACACCTTGCTCAATGAACTGGCCTCAACACACCCTATATACTACACAGAAATATATCTGAGTAATAAGAATCTTAAAACTCATGTATTGATATATCTTCATAAGGGAATCAAGTGTGTGCAGAGCAGCACAAACACAGCAGTGAAAATGAGCTAAACCCCATTATAGAAATAAATTTTAAAAACACAACGCAGAAACAATCAAAGAGAGAAAAATTCTTACAATATTCGCTCAGGGGCTGTGATGCAACCTGGGTTGACCACATATAAACCCACAGCTGGATAAGACATAAGGCTGGGCACTTGGGGCTGAGAGGATTGGTGAGCTTTGGTGAGCAACTGCCGAAAGTTTAATGCAATACTTCATGCTACTCATTCCAAGGGTCCCAACACTCCAGGTTGAAGGGAATCTTCCTACAGCTAAACCATGCTTGGGAAACCCAGCGACTGGTATACCATATGATCGGGAAAGGTTTCTAAAACGCACCTCATTGTTCCTCTCCTGGGGCTCCGGATCGACATTCCAGCCACTTTACTAACAACAACCCCACATGGAGAGTCAATGCCTTTAAGTTCCGGTATCGCACAGTCTGCAGTTAGTACGGAGGATGAATGGGAATAGGGGGAACCAGTGAGAAACTAGCTGTAGCAGTTTCAATGGGCACATGTCACTCTAATTTCACATCAGTAAGAAGAATTAACCAAAGGCACAGCAAGGCGTCCCAGAAGAAAAATAGGGCCTGAAGGAATCCTGTGGTTATGAGGCAAGATCACAAAAATAAGAGCTGAAAAATGGAGATAAGGGCCACTGCAATTCAAAAACGTGCAGAGTTATAAAGGCCAACTATTATCAAAAAGTATATTGAGGAAAGGCTATGAAGAGGCATTGAAAGCAAGGCAGAATTGCAGGAAACCGATTTCAGGAGGTAGACTGGAATTGCATTTAAAGCATAGGAAAAGAGGCAGAACGTCCACAATGATGCACTTGGCCAAAATGGGTGTATGCGTTTTTTCCTGAATATATTCAGGAAAAAACGCATACACCCATTTTGGCCAACCAAGCAAGCTTGCAAAGGAAATCTGCACTACAATGAAGTCTCACTTCCCCGGGGTCAAAAGGGCCATCTGATAAAAGTGTAAAATCCAGAAAGTCAGGACAGGCCATGGAGAACTGGGAGCCTTGTTATGCTGATGGGCGGGATGTAAATTGCCAACAGCCACTCGGGAGAAGTGTATGGTGTTTCCTGAAACATCTAAAAAACAAAGCAACAGAGCCTAGGGCACTTCCACTTATGGTCCTATAGCTTAGGGAAATTAAAATCTAAAAGACACAGCCACCCCAAAGTTTGGGACGGCTCTGTTTACAAGAACCTCGTTTACGGGACAAGTTCAATATCGCAGAAAGTGAAAAATGGATAAAGAAGTTGTGGTACTTACGTACAATGCAATATCACTCAGCAATGAAATCTATCTCATCAGGCCCGTAGCTGCATAATGAGTGGATTCAGGTATGATGATTCTAACGGAAATAAGTCACACAGAAAAAGAAACATCATAAGATATCACTAATACACGGAATGTAAACTTGGCTACACAGCAACTGGATTACAAAACAGAAGAGGGTCTCAAATTTAGAAAACCAACTTATGCTTGCTTAAGGGGAAAGGTGAGTTGGGGTGCTGCATAAAAACAGAGATTGAAATGAGCACAGATAAAGTTCCTTAAGCCAAATATATAATAGACAAGAGCTACTCCTTGCTCAACGAGAGGGACTCAACACCCCATATTAAATGCCTAAGAATGTACCTGACTAGTAAGTATCTGAAAACCTATGGATTGCTATGTCTCCGAAAGAGAATCAAGCGTGTGTACAGGGGCACAAACGCAGCAGTGATAGGATTGGAGAGGTTCGGTGAGCAAATGAAGACCCCTTGAAGTCATATTGCATGGTACCCATTCCACGGGTCTCAACTCTCCAGGTTTAAGGGATTCTTCCTTCAGCTAAAACATGCATGTGGAACCCAGAGTATGATCAACCATGTGATCGGGAGACGTGTTCAAATATGTCTCAGTTCTCGTCCCCTTGTACTCGGGTGCAACATTCCAGACGCTTTACTAACACTGTCCCGACTTGGAGAGTCAGTGCCTTTAAACTCCTGTTTGGCCCAGGTTGCAATTACTGCAGAAGATGAACAGGAATAGGGAGAACCAATGAGAGACTAGCTGGAGGTGTCTGGACGGGCAAATTTAACTCTCATTTCCCACCAGGAAGAGGAATTAACCAAAGGCTCAGCGTGCTGTACCGGAGCCAGATTAGGGCCTGAAGCAATCCTGCGGTGTTGCGGCCAGCTCACAAGAAAGCGAATTGAAGAAAGGAGCTCAGGGGCACTGTAATTCACAAAACTGCAGAGTTATAAATGACAGCTATCGTCAAAAAATATACTGAAGTAAGGCTGCCAAGAGGACTTGAAAGCGGGGCAGAATTGCAGGAACCCGATTTCAGGAGGTAGACTGGAATTGCATGTAAAGCATAGGAAAAGAGGCAGAACGTCGACAATGATGCACTTGGCCAAAAAGGGCGTATGCGTTTTTTCCTGAATATATTCAGGAAAAAACGCATATGCCCTATTTGGCCAACCAAGCAAGCTTGCAAAGGAAATCTGCACTACAATGAAGTCTCACTTCCCCCCGGTCAAAAGGGCCATCTGATAAAAGTGTAAAATCCAGAAAGGCAGGACAGGCCATGGAGAACTGGGAGCCTTGTTATGCTGATGGGCGGGATGTAAATTGCCAACAGCCACTCGGGAGAAGTGAATGGTGTTTCCTGAAACATCTAAAAAACAAAGCAACAGAGCCTAGGGCACTTCCACTTATGGTCCTATAGCTTAGGGAAATTAAAATCTAAAAGACACAGCCACCCCAAAGTTTGGGACGGCTCTGTTTACAAGAACCTCGTTTACGGGACAAGTTCAATATCGCAGAAAGTGAAAAATGGATAAAGAAGTTGTGGTACTTACGTACAAAGCAATATCACTCAGCAATGAAATCTATGTCATCAGGCCCGTAGCAGCATAATGAGTGGTTTCAGGTATGATGCTTCTAACTGAAATAAGTCACACAGAAAAAGAAACATCATAAGACATCACTAATACACCGAATGTAAACTTGGCTACACAGGAACTGAATTACAAAACAGAACAGGGTCTCAAATTTAGAAAACCAACTTATACTTGCTTAAGGGGAAAGGTGAGTTGGGGTGCTGCATAAAAACAGAGATTGAAATGAGCACAGATAAAGTTCCTTAAGCCAAATATATAATAGACAAGAGCTACTCCTTGCTCAACGAGAGGGACTCAACACCCCATATTAAATGCCTAAGAATGTACCTGACTAGTAAGTATCTGAAAACCTACGGATTGCTATGTCTCCGAAAGAGAATCAAGCGTGTGTACAGGGGCACAAACGCAGCAGTGATAGGATTGGAGAGGTTCGGTGAGCAAATGAAGACCCTTTGAAGTCATATTGCATGGTACCCATTCCACGGGTCTCAACTCTCCAGGTTTAAGGGATTCTTCCTTCAGCTAAAACATGCATGTGGAGCCCAGAGTATGATCAATCGTGTGATCGGGAGACGTGTTCCAATATGTCTCAGTTTTCGTCCCCTGGTACTCGGGTGAAACATTCCAGACGCTTTACTAACACTCTCCCGACTTGGAGAGTCAGTGCCTTTAAACTCCTGTTTGTCCCAGGTTGCAATTTCTGCGGAAGTTGAACAGGAATAGGGAGAACCAATGAGAGACTAGCTGGAGGTGTCTGGACGGGCAAATTTAATTCTCATTTCCCACCAGGAAGAGGAATTAACCAAAGGCTCAGCGTGCCGTGCCGGAACCAGATTAGGGCCTGAAGCAATCCTGCGGTGTTGCGGCCAGCTCACAAGAAAGCGAGTTGAAGAAAGGAGCTCAGGGGCACTGTAATTCACAATCCTGCAGAGTGATAAATGACAGCTATCGTCCAAAAATATACTGAAGTAAGGCTGCCAAGAGGACTTGAAAGCGGGGCAGAATTGCAGGAAACCGATTTCAGGAGGTAGACTGGAATTGCATTTAAAGCATAGGAAAAGAGGCAGAACGTCGACAATGATGCACTTGGCCAAAAAGGGCGTATGCGTTTTTTCCTGAATATATTCAGGAAAAAACGCATATGCCCTATTTGGCCAACCAAGCAAGCTTGCAAAGGAAATCTGCACTACAATGAAGTCTCACTTCCCCCCGGTCAAAAGGGCCATCTGATAAAAGTGTAAAATCCAGAAAGGCAGGACAGGCCATGGAGAACTGGGAGCCTTGTTATGCTGATGGGCGGGATGTAAATTGCCAACAGCCACTCGGGAGAAGTGTATGGTGTTTCCTGAAACATCTAAAAAACAAAGCAACAGAGCCTAGGGCACTTCCACTTATGGTCCTATAGCTTAGGGAAATTAAAATCTAAAAGACACAGCCACCCCAAAGTTTGGGACGGCTCTGTTTACAAGAACCTCGTTTACGGGACAAGTTCAATATCGCAGAAAGTGAAAAATGGATAAAGAAGTTGTGGTACTTACGTACAAAGCAATATCACTCAGCAATGAAATCTATGTCATCAGGCCCGTAGCAGCATAATGAGTGGTTTCAGGTATGATGCTTCTAACTGAAATAAGTCACACAGAAAAAGAAACATCATAAGACATCACTAATACACCGAATGTAAACTTGGCTACACAGGAACTGAATTACAAAACAGAAGAGGGTCTCAAATTTAGAAAACCAACTTATGCTTGCTTAAGGGGAAAGGTGAGTTGGGGTGCTGCATAAAACCAGAGATTAAAATGAGCACAGATAAAGTTCCTTAAGCCAAATATGGAATAGACAAGAGCTACTCCTTGCTCAACGAAATGGACTCAACACCCCATATTAAACGCCTAAGAATGTACCTTACTAGTAAGTATCTTAAAACCTATGGATTGCTATGTCTCTGAAAGAGAATCAAGCGTGTGTACAGGGGCATAAACGCAGCAGTGATAGGATTGGAGAGGTTCGGTGAGCAAATGAAGACCCCTTGAAGTCATATTGCATGGTACCCATTCCACGGGTCTCAACTCTCCAGGTTTAAGGGATTCTTCCTTCAGCTAAAACATGCATGTGGAACCCAGAGTATGATCAACCATGTGATCGGGAGACGTGTTCAAATATGTCTCAGTTCTCGTCCCCTTGTACTCGGGTGCAACATTCCAGACGCTTTACTAACACTGTCCCGACTTGGAGAGTCAGTGCCTTTAAACTCCTGTTTGGCCCAGGTTGCAATTACTGCAGAAGATGAACAGGAATAGGGAGAACCAATGAGAGACTAGCTGGAGGTGTCTGGACGGGCAAATTTAACTCTCATTTCCCACCAGGAAGAGGAATTAACCAAAGGCTCAGCGTGCTGTGCCGGAGCCAGATTAGGGCCTGAAGCAATCCTGCGGTGTTGCGGCCAGCTCACAAGAAAGCGAATTGAAGAAAGGAGCTCAGGGGCACTGTAATTCACAAAACTGCAGAGTTATAAATGACAGCTATCGTCAAAAAATATACTGAAGTAAGGCTGCCAAGAGGACTTGAAAGCGGGGCAGAATTGCAGGAACCCGATTTCAGGAGGTAGACTGGAATTGCATGTAAAGCATAGGAAAAGAGGCAGAACGTCCACAATGATGCACTTGCCCAAAAAGGGCATATGCGTTTTTTCCTGAATATATTCAAGAAAAAACGCATACGCACTTTTTGGCCAACCAAGCAAGCTTGCAAAGGAAATCTGCACTACAATGAAGTCTCACTTCCCCGGGGTCAAAAGGGCCATCTGAAAAAAGTGTAAAATCCAGAAAGGCAGGACAGGCCATGGAGAACTGGGAGCCTTGTTATGCTGATGGGCGGGATGAAAATTGCCAACAGCCACTTGGGAGAAGTGTATGGTGTTTCCTGAAACATCTAAAAAACAAAGCAACAGAGCCTAGGGCACTTCCACTTATGGTCCTATAGCTTAGGGAAATTACAATCAAAAAGACACAGCCACCCCAAAGTTTGGGACAGCTCTGTTTACAAGAACCTCGTTTACGGGACAAGTTCAATATCGCAGAAAGTGAAAAATGGATAAAGAAGTTGTGGTACTTACGTACAATGCAATATCACTCAGCAATGAAATCTATCTCATCAGGCCCGTAGCAGCATAATGAGTGGATTCAGGTATGATGATTCTAACTGAAATAAGTCACACAGAAAAAGAAACATCATAAGATATCACTAATACACGGAATGTAAACTTGGCTACACAGCAACTGGATTACAAAACAGAACAGGGTCTCAAATTTAGAAAACCAACTTATGCTTGCTTAAGGGGAAAGGTGAGTTGGGGTGCTGCATAAAAACAGAGATTGAAATGAGCACAGATAAAGTTCCTTAAGCCAAATATATAATAGACAAGAGCTACTCCTTGCTCAACGAGAGGGACTCAACACCCCATATTAAATGCCTAAGAATGTACCTGACTAGTAAGTATCTGAAAACCTATGGATTGCTATGTCTCCGAAAGAGAATCAAGCGTGTGTACAGGGGCACAAACGCAGCAGTGATAGGATTGGAGAGGTTCGGTGAGCAAATGAAGACCCTTTGAAGTCATATTGCATGGTACCCATTCCACGGGTCTCAACTCTCCAGGTTGAAGGGATTCTTCCTTCAGCTAAAACATGCATGTGGAGCCCAGAGTATGATCAACCGTGTGATCGGGAGACGTGTTCCAATATGTCTCAGTTTTCGTCCCCTGGTACTCGGGTGAAACATTCCAGACGCTTTACTAACACTCTCCCGACTTGGAGAGTCAGTGCCTTTAAACTCCTGTTTGTCCCAGGTTGCAATTTCTGCGGAAGTTGAACAGGAATAGGGAGAACCAATGAGAGACTAGCTGGAGGTGTCTGGACGGGCAAATTTAATTCTCATTTCCCACCAGGAAGAGGAATTAACCAAAGGCTCAGCGTGCCGTGCCGGAACCAGATTAGGGCCTGAAGCAATCCTGCGGTGTTGCGGCCAGCTCACAAGAAAGCGAGTTGAAGAAAGGAGCTCAGGGGCACTGTAATTCACAATCCTGCAGAGTGATAAATGACAGCTATCGTCCAAAAATATACTGAAGTAAGGCTGCCAAGAGGACTTGAAAGCGGGGCAGAATTGCAGGAAACCGATTTCAGGAGGTAGACTGGAATTACATTTAAAGCATAGGAAAAGAGGCAGAACGTCGACAATGATGCACTTGGCCAAAAAGGGCGTATGCGTTTTTTTCTGAATATATTCAGGAAAAAACGCATACGCCCTTTTTGGCCAACCAAGCAAGCTTGCAAAGGAAATCTGCACTACAATGAAGTCTCACTTCCCCCCGGTCAAAAGGGCCATCTGATAAAAGTGTAAAATCCAGAAAGGCAGGACAGGCCATGGAGAACTGGGAGCCTTGTTATGCTGATGGGTGGGATGTAAATTGCCAACAGCCACTCGGGAGAAGTGTATGGTGTTTCCTGAAACATCTAAAAAACAAAGCAACAGAGCCTAGGGCAATTCCACTTATGGTCCTATAGCTTAGGGAAATTAAAATCTAAAAGACACAGCCACCCCAAAGTTTGGGACGGCTCTGTTTACAAGAACCTCGTTTACGGGACAAGTTCAATATCGCAGAAAGTGAAAAATGGATAAAGAAGTTGTGGTACTTACGTACAAAGCAATATCACTCAGCAATGAAATCTATGTCATCAGGCCCGTAGCAGCATAATGAGTGGTTTCAGGTATGATGCTTCTAACTGAAATAAGTCACACAGAAAAAGAAACATCATAAGACATCACTAATACACCGAATGTAAACTTGGCTACACAGGAACTGAATTACAAAACAGAAGAGGGTTTCAAATTTAGAAAACCAACTTATGCTTGCTTAAGGGGAAAGGTGAGTTGGGGTGCTGCATAAAACCAGAGATTAAAATGAGCACAGATAAAGTTCCTTAAGCCAAATATGGAATAGACAAGAGCTACTCCTTGCTCAACGAAATGGACTCAACACCCCATATTAAACGCCTAAGAATGTACCTTACTAGTAAGTATCTTAAAACCTATGGATTGCTATGTCTCCGAAAGAGAATCAAGCGTGTGTACAGGGGCATAAACGCAGCAGTGATAGGATTGGAGAGGTTCGGTGAGCAAATGAAGACCCCTTGAAGTCATATTGCATGGTACCCATTCCACGGGTCTCAACTCTCCAGGTTTAAGGGATTCTTCCTTCAGCTAAAACATGCATGTGGAACCCAGAGTATGATCAACCGTGTGATCGGGAGACGTGTTCAAATATGTCTCAGTTCTCGTCCCCTTGTACTCGGGTGCAACATTCCAGACGCTTTACTAACACTCTCCCGACTTGGAGAGTCAGTGCCTTTAAACTCCTGTTTGGCCCAGGTTGCAATTACTGCAGAAGATGAACAGGAATAGGGAGAACCAATGAGAGACTAGCTGGAGGTGTCTGGACGGGCAAATTTAACTCTCATTTCCCACCAGGAAGAGGAATTAACCAAAGGCTCAGCGTGCTGTGCCGGAACCAGATTAGGGCCTGAAGCAATCCTGCGGTGTTGCGGCCAGCTCACAAGAAAGCGAATTGAAGAAAGGAGCTCAGGGGCACTGTAATTCACAAACCTGCAGAGTTATAAATGACAGCTATCGTCAAAAAATATACTGAAGTAAGGCTGCCAAGAGGACTTGAAAGCGGGGCAGAATTGCAGGAACCCGATTTCAGGAGGTAGACTGGAATTGCATGTAAAGCATAGGAAAAGAGGCAGAACGTCCACAATGATGCACTTGGCCAGAAAGGGCATATGCGTTTTTTCCTGAATATATTCAAGAAAAAACGCATACGCCCTTTTTGGCCAACCAAGCAAGCTTGCAAAGGAAATCTGCACTACAATGAAGTCTCACTTCCCTGGGGTCAAAAGGGCCATCTGATAAAAGTGTAAAATCCAGAAAGGCAGGACAGGCCATGGAGAACTGGGAGCCTTGTTATGCTGATGGGCGGGATGTAAATTGCCAACAGCCACTCGGGAGAAGTGTATGGTGTTTCCTGAAACATCTAAAAAACAAAGCAACAGAGCCTAGGGCACTTCCACTTATGGTCCTATAGCTTAGGGAAATTAAAATCTAAAAGACACAGCCACCCCAAATTTTGGGACGGCTCTGTTTACAAGAACCTCGTTTACGGGACAAGTTCAATATCGCAGAAAGTGAAAAATGGATAAAGAAGTTGTGGTACTTACGTACAATGCAATATCACTCAGCAATGAAATCTATGTCATCAGGCCCGTAGCAGCATAATGAGTGGTTTCAGGTATGATGCTTCTAACTGAAATAAGTCACACAGAAAAAGAAACATCATAAGACATCACTAATACACCGAATGTAAACTTGGCTACACAGGAACTGAATTACAAAACAGAAGAGGGTCTCAAATTTAGAAAACCAACTTATGCTTGCTTAAGGGGAAAGGTGAGTTGGGGTGCTGCATAAAACCAGAGATTAAAATGAGCACAGATAAAGTTCCTTAAGCCAAATATGTAATAGACAAGAGGTACTCCTTGCTCAACGAAATGGACTCAACACCCCATATTAAACGCCTAAGAATGTACCTTACTAGTAAGTATCTTAAAACTTATGGATTGCTATGTCTCCGAAAGAGAATCAAGCGTGTGTACAGGGGCATAAACGCAGCAGTGATAGGATTGGAGAGGTTCGGTGAGCAAATGAAGACCCCTTGAAGTCATATTGCATGGTACCCATTCCACGGGTCTCAACTCTCCAGGTTTAAGGGATTCTTCCTTCAGCTAAAACATGCATGTGGAACCCAGAGTATGATCAACCGTGTGATCGGGAGACGTGTTCAAATATGTCTCAGTTCTCGTCCCCTTGTACTCGGGTGCAACATTCCAGACGCTTTACTAACACTCTCCCGACTTGGAGAGTCAGTGCCTTTAAACTCCTGTTTGGCCCAGGTTGCAATTACTGCAGAAGATGAACAGGAATAGGGAGAACCAATGAGAGACTAGCTGGAGGTGTGTGGACGGGCAAATTTAACTCTCATTTCCCAGCAGGAAGAGGAATTAACCAAAGGCTCAGCGTGCTGTGCCGGAACCAGATTAGGGCCTGAAGCAATCCTGCGGTGTTGCGGCCAGCTCACAAGAAAGCGAATTGAAGAAAGGAGCTCAGGGGCACTGTAATTCACAAACCTGCAGAGTTATAAATGACAGCTATCGTCAAAAAATATACTGAAGTAAGGCTGCCAAGAGGACTTGAAAGCGGGGCAGAATTGCAGGAACCCGATTTCAGGAGGTAGACTGGAATTGCATGTAAAGCATAGGAAAAGAGGCAGAACGTCCACAATGATGCACTTGGCCAAAAAGGACATATGCGTTTTTTCCTGAATATATTCAAGAAAAAACGCATACGCCCTTTTTGGCCAACCAAGCAAGCTTGCAAAGGAAATCTGCACTACAATGAAGTCTCACTTCCCTGGGGTCAAAAGGGCCATCTGAAAAAAGTGTAAAATCCAGAAAGGCAGGACAGGCCATGGAGAACTGGGAGCCTTGTTATGCTGATGGGCGGGATGTAAATTGCCAACAGCCACTCGGGAGAAGTGTATGGTGTTTCCTGAAACATCTAAAAAACAAAGCAACAGAGCCTAGGGCACTTCCACTTATGGTCCTATAGCTTAGGGAAATTACAATCAAAAAGACACAGCCACCCCAAAGTTTGGGACAGCTCTGTTTACAAGAACCTCGTTTACGGGACAAGTTCAATATCGCAGAAAGTGAAAAATGGATAAAGAAGTTGTGGTACTTACGTACAATGCAATATCACTCAGCAATGAAATCTATGTCATCAGGCCCGTAGCAGCATAATGAGTGGATTCAGGTATGATGATTCTAACTGAAATAAGTCACACAGAAAAAGAAACATCATAAGATATCACTAATACACGGAATGTAAACTTGGCTACACAGCAACTGGATTACAAAACAGAACAGGGTCTCAAATTTAGAAAACCAACTTATGCTTGCTTAAGGGGAAAGGTGAGTTGGGGTGCTGCATAAAAACAGAGATTGAAATGAGCACAGATAAAGTTCCTTAAGCCAAATATATAATAGACAAGAGCTACTCCTTGCTCAACGAGAGGGACTCAACACCCCATATTAAATGCCTAAGAATGTACCTGACTAGTAAGTATCTGAAAACCTATGGATTGCTATGTCTCCGAAAGAGAATCAAGCATGTGTACAGGGGCACAAACGCAGCAGTGATAGGATTGGAGAGGTTCGGTGAGCAAATGAAGACCCTTTGAAGTCATATTGCATGGTACCCATTCCACGGGTCTCAACTCTCCAGGTTTAAGGGATTCTTCCTTCAGCTAAAACATGCATGTGGAGCCCAGAGTATGATCAACCGTGTGATCGGGAGACGTGTTCCAATATGTCTCAGTTTTCGTCCCCTGGTACTCGGGTGAAACATTCCAGACGCTTTACTAACACTCTCCCGACTTGGAGAGTCAGTGCCTTTAAACTCCTGTTTGGCCCAGGTTGCAATTTCTGCGGAAGTTGAAAAGGAATAGGGAGAACCAATGAGAGACTAGCTGGAGGTGTCTGGACGGGCAAATTTAATTCTCATTTCCCACCAGGAAGAGGAATTAACCAAAGGCTCAGCGTGCCGTGCCGGAACCAGATTAGGGCCTGAAGCAATCCTGCGGTGTTGCGGCCAGCTCACAAGAAAGCGAGTTGAAGAAAGGAGCTCAGGGGCACTGTAATTCACAATCCTGCAGAGTGATAAATGACAGCTATCGTCCAAAAATATACTGAAGTAAGGCTGCCAAGAGGACTTGAAAGCGGGGCAGAATTGCAGGAAACCGATTTCAGGAGGTAGACTGGAATTGCATTTAAAGCATAGGAAAAGAGGCAGAACGTCGACAATGATGCACTTGGCCAAAAAGGGCGTATGCGTTTTTTCCTGAATATATTCAGGAAAAAACGCATACGCCCTTTTTGGCCAACCAAGCAAGCTTGCAAAGGAAATCTGCACTACAATGAAGTCTCACTTCCCCCCGGTCAAAAGGGCCATCTGATAAAAGTGTAAAATACAGAAAGGCAGGACAGGCCATGGAGAACTGGGAGCCTTGTTATGCTGATGGGCGGGATGTAAATTGCCAACAGCCACTCGGGAGAAGTGTATGGTGTTTCCTGAAACATCTAAAAAACAAAGCAACAGAGCCTAGGGCACTTCCACTTATGGTCCTATAGCTTAGGGAAATTAAAATCTAAAAGACACAGCCACCCCAAAGTTTGGGATGGCTCTGTTTACAAGAACCTCGTTTACGGGACAAGTTCAATATCGCAGAAAGTGAAACATGGATAAAGAAGTTGTGGTACTTACGTACAATGCAATATCACTCAGCAATGAAATCTATGTCATCAGGCCCGTAGCAGCATAATGAGTGGTTTCAGGTATGATGCTTCTAACTGAAATAAGTCACACAGAAAAAGAAACATCATAAGACATCACTAATACACCGAATGTAAACTTGGCTACACAGGAACTGAATTACAAAACAGAAGAGGGTCTCAAATTTAGAAAACCAACTTATGCTTGCTTAAGGGGAAAGGTGAGTTGGGGTGCTGCATAAAACCAGAGATTAAAATGAGCACAGATAAAGTTCCTTAAGCCAAATATGGAATAGACAAGAGCTACCCCTTGCTCAACGAAATGGACTCAACACCCCATATGAAACGCCTAAGAATGTACCTTACTAGTAAGTATCTTAAAACTTATGGATTGCTATGTCTCCGAAAGAGAATCAAGCGTGTGTACAGGGGCATAAACGCAGCAGTGATAGGATTGGAGAGGTTCGGTGAGCAAATGAAGACCCCTTGAAGTCATATTGCATGGTACCCATTCCACGGGTCTCAACTCTCCAGGTTTAAGGGATTCTTCCTTCAGCTAAAACATGCATGTGGAACCCAGAGTATGATCAACCGTGTGATCGGGAGACGTGTTCAAATATGTCTCAGTTCTCGTCCCCTTGTACTCGGGTGCAACATTCCAGACGCTTTACTAACACTCTCCCGACTTGGAGAGTCAGTGCCTTTAAACTCCTGTTTGGCCCAGGTTGCAATTACTGCAGAAGATGAACAGGAATAGGGAGAACCAATGAGAGACTAGCTGGAGGTGTGTGGACGGGCAAATTTAACTCTCATTTCCCACCAGGAAGAGGAATTAACCAAAGGCTCAGCGTGCTGTGCCGGAACCAGATTAGGGCCTGAAGCAATCCTGCGGTGTTGCGGCCAGCTCACAAGAAAGCGAATTGAAGAAAGGAGCTCAGGGGCACTGTAATTCACAAACCTGCAGAGTTATAAATGACAGCTATCGTCAAAAAATATACTGAAGTAAGGCTGCCAAGAGGACTTGAAAGCGGGGCAGAATTGCAGGAACCCGATTTCAGGAGGTAGACTGGAATTGCATGTAAAGCATAGGAAAAGAGGCAGAACGTCCACAATGATGCACTTGGCCAAAAAGGACATATGCGTTTTTTCCTGAATATGTTCAAGAAAAAACGCATACGCCCTTTTTGGCCAACCAAGCAAGCTTGCAAAGGAAATCTGCACTACAATGAAGTCTCACTTCCCTGGGGTCAAAAGGGCCATCTGAAAAAAGTGTAAAATCCAGAAAGGCAGGACAGGCCATGGAGAACTGGGAGCCTTGTTATGCTGATGGGCGGGATGTAAATTGCCAACAGCCACTCGGGAGAAGTGTATGGTGTTTCCTGAAACATCTAAAAAACAAAGCAACAGAGCCTAGGGCACTTCCACTTATGGTCCTATAGCTTAGGGAAATTACAATCAAAAAGACACAGCCACCCCAAAGTTTGGGACAGCTCTGTTTACAAGAACCTCGTTTACGGGACAAGTTCAATATCGCAGAAAGTGAAAAATGGATAAAGAAGTTGTGGTACTTACGTACAATGCAATATCACTCAGCAATGAAATCTATGTCATCAGGCCCGTAGCAGCATAATGAGTGGATTCAGGTATGATGATTCTAACTGAAATAAGTCACACAGAAAAAGAAACATCATAAGATATCACTAATACACGGAATGTAAACTTGGCTACACAGCAACTGGATTACAAAACAGAACAGGGTCTCAAATTTAGAAAACCAACTTATGCTTGCTTAAGGGGAAAGGTGAGTTGGGGTGCTGCATAAAAACAGAGATTGAAATGAGCACAGATAAAGTTCCTTAAGCCAAATATATAATAGACAAGAGCTACTCCTTGCTCAACGAGAGGGACTCAACACCCCATATTAAATGCCTAAGAATGTACCTGACTAGTAAGTATCTGAAAACCTATGGATTGCTATGTCTCCGAAAGAGAATCAAGCGTGTGTACAGGGGCACAAACGCAGCAGTGATAGGATTGGAGAGGTTCGGTGAGCAAATGAAGACCCTTTGAAGTCATATTGCATGGTACCCATTCCACGGGTCTCAACTCTCCAGGTTTAAGGGATTCTTCCTTCAGCTAAAACATGCATGTGGAGCCCAGAGTATGATCAACCGTGTGATCGGGAGACGTGTTCCAATATGTCTCAGTTTTCGTCCCCTGGTACTCGGGTGAAACATTCCAGACGCTTTACTAACACTCTCCCGACTTGGAGAGTCAGTGCCTTTAAACTCCTGTTTGTCCCAGGTTGCAATTTCTGCGGAAGTTGAACAGGAATAGGGAGAACCAATGAGAGACTAGCTGGAGGTGTCTGGACGGGCAAATTTAATTCTCATTTCCCACCAGGAAGAGGAATTAACCAAAGGCTCAGCGTGCCGTGCCGGAACCAGATTAGGGCCTGAAGCAATCCTGCGGTGTTGCGGCCAGCTCACAAGAAAGCGAGTTGAAGAAAGGAGCTCAGGGGCACTGTAATTCACAATCCTGCAGAGTGATAAATGACAGCTATCGTCCAAAAATATACTGAAGTAAGGCTGCCAAGAGGACTTGAAAGCGGGGCAGAATTGCAGGAAACCGATTTCAGGAGGTAGACTGGAATTGCATTTAAAGCATAGGAAAAGAGGCAGAACGTCGACAATGATGCACTTGGCCAAAAAGGGCGTATGCGTTTTTTCCTGAATATATTCAGGAAAAAACGCATACACCCATTTTGGCCAACCAAGCAAGCTTGCAAAGGAAATCTGCACTACAATGAAGTCTCACTTCCCCCCGGTCAAAAGGGCCATCTGATAAAAGTGTAAAATACAGAAAGGCAGGACAGGCCATGGAGAACTGGGAGCCTTGTTATGCTGATGGGCGGGATGTAAATTGCCAACAGCCACTCGGGAGAAGTGTATGGTGTTTCCTGAAACATCTAAAAAACAAAGCAACAGAGCCTAGGGCACTTCCACTTATGGTCCTATAGCTTAGGGAAATTAAAATCTAAAAGACACAGCCACCCCAAAGTTTGGGACGGCTCTGTTTACAAGAACCTCGTTTACGGGACAAGTTCAATATCGCAGAAAGTGAAAAATGGATAAAGAAGTTGTGGTACTTACGTACAATGCAATATCACTCAGCAATGAAATCTATGTCATCAGGCCCGTAGCAGCATAATGAGTGGTTTCAGGTATGATGCTTCTAACTGAAATAAGTCACACAGAAAAAGAAACATCATAAGACATCACTAATACACCGAATGTAAACTTGGCTACACAGGAACTGAATTACAAAACAGAAGAGGGTCTCAAATTTAGAAAACCAACTTATGCTTGCTTAAGGGGAAAGGTGAGTTGGGGTGCTGCATAAAACCAGAGATTAAAATGAGCACAGATAAAGTTCCTTAAGCCAAATATGGAATAGACAAGAGCTACCCCTTGCTCAACGAAATGGACTCAACACCCCATATGAAACGCCTAAGAATGTACCTTACTAGTAAGTATCTTAAAACCTATGGATTGCTATGTCTCCGAAAGAGAATCAAGCGTGTGTACAGGGGCATAAACGCAGCAGTGATAGGATTGGAGAGGTTCGGTGAGCAAATGAAGACCCCTTGAAGTCATATTGCATGGTACCCATTCCACGGGTCTCAACTCTCCAGGTTTAAGGGATTCTTCCTTCAGCTAAAACATGCATGTGGAACCCAGAGTATGATCAACCGTGTGATCGGGAGACGTGTTCAAATATGTCTCAGTTCTCGCCCCTTGTACTCGAGTGCAACATTCCAGACGCTTTACTAACACTGTCCCGACTTGGAGAGTCAGTGCCTTTAAACTCCTGTTTGGCCCAGGTTGCAATTACTGCAGAAGATGAACAGGAATAGGGAGAACCAATGAGAGACTAGCTGGAGGTGTCTGGACGGGCAAATTTAACTCTCATTTCCCACAAGGAAGAGGAATTAACCAAAGGCTCAGCGTGCTGTGTCGGAACCAGATTAGGGCCTGAAGCAATCCTGCGGTGTTGCGGCCAGCTCACAAGAAAGCGAATTGAAGAAAGGAGCTCAGGGGCACTGTAATTCACAAACCTGCAGAGTTATAAATGACAGCTATCGTCCAAAAGTATACTGAAGTAAGGCTGCCAAGAGGACTTGAAAGCGGGGCAGAATTGCAGGAACCCGATTTCAGGAGGTAGACTGGAATTGCATTTAAAGCATAGGAAAAGAGGCAGAACGTCGACAATGATGCACTTGGCCAAAAAGGGCGTATGCGTTTTTTCCTGAATATATTCAGGAAAAAACGCATACGCCCTTTTTGGCCAACCAAGCAAGCTTGCAAAGGAAATCTGCACTACAATGAAGTCTCACTTCCCCGGGGTCAAAAGGGCCATCTGAAAAAAGTGTAAAATCCAGAAAGGCAGGACAGGCCATGGAGAACTGGGAGCCTTGTTATGCTGATGGGCGGGATGTAAATTGCCAACAGCCACTCGGGAGAAGTGTATGGTGTTTCCTGAAACATCTAAAAAACAAAGCAACAGAGCCTAGGGCACTTCCACTTATGGTCCTATAGCTTAGGGAAATTACAATCAAAAAGACACAGCCACCCCAAAGTTTGGGAAAGCTCTGTTTACAAGAACCTCGTTTACGGGACAAGTTCAATATCGCAGAAAGTGAAAAATGGATAAAGAAGTTGTGGTACTTACGTACAATGCAATATCACTCAGCAATGAAATCTATGTCATCAGGCCCGTAGCAGCATAATGAGTGGATTCAGGTATGATGATTCTAACTGAAATAAGTCACACAGAAAAAGAAACATCATAAGATATCACTAATACACGGAATGTAAACTTGGCTACACAGCAACTGGATTACAAAACAGAACAGGGTCTCAAATTTAGAAAACCAACTTATGCTTGCTTAAGGGGAAAGGTGAGTTGGGGTGCTGCATAAAAACAGAGATTGAAATGAGCACAGATAAAGTTCCTTAAGCCAAATATATAATAGACAAGAGCTACTCCTTGCTCAACGAGAGGGACTCAACACCCCATATTAAATGCCTAAGAATGTACCTGACTAGTAAGTATCTGAAAACCTATGGATTGCTATGTCTCCGAAAGAGAATCAAGCGTGTGTACAGGGGCACAAACGCAGCAGTGATAGGATTGGAGAGGTTCGGTGAGCAAATGAAGACCCTTTGAAGTCATATTGCATGGTACCCATTCCACGGGTCTCAACTCTCCAGGTTTAAGGGATTCTTCCTTCAGCTAAAACATGCATGTGGAGCCCAGAGTATGATCAACCGTGTGATCGGGAGACGTGTTCCAATATGTCTCAGTTTTCGTCCCCTGGTACTCGGGTGAAACATTCCAGACGCTTTACTAACACTCTCCCGACTTGGAGAGTCAGTGCCTTTAAACTCCTGTTTGTCCCAGTTTGCAATTTCTGCGGAAGTTGAACAGGAATAGGGAGAACCAATGAGAGACTAGCTGGAGGTGTCTGGACGGGCAAATTTAATTCTCATTTCCCACCAGGAAGAGGAATTAACCAAAGGCTCAGCGTGCCGTGCCGGAACCAGATTAGGGCCTGAAGCAATCCTGCGGTGTTGCGGCCAGCTCACAAGAAAGCGAGTTGAAGAAAGGAGCTCAGGGGCACTGTAATTCACAATCCTGCAGAGTGATAAATGACAGCTATCGTCCAAAAATATACTGAAGTAAGGCTGCCAAGAGGACTTGAAAGCGGGGCAGAATTGCAGGAAACCGATTTCAGGAGGTAGACTGGAATTGCATTTAAAGCATAGGAAAAGAGGCAGAACGTCGACAATGATGCACTTGGCCAAAAAGGGCGTATGCATTTTTTCCTGAATATATTCAGGAAAAAACGCATACGCCCTTTTTGGCCAACCAAGCAAGCTTGCAAAGGAAATCTGCACTACAATGAAGTCTCACTTCCCCCCGGTCAAAAGGGCCATCTGATAAAAGTGTAAAATCCAGAAAGGCAGGACAGGCCATGGAGAACTGGGATCCTTGTTATGCTGATGGGCGGGATGTAAATTGCCAACAGCCACTCGGGAGAAGTGTATGGTGTTTCCTGAAACATCTAAAAAACAAAGCAACAGAGCCTAGGGCACTTCCACTTATGGTCCTATAGCTTAGGGAAATTAAAATCTAAAAGACACAGCCACCCCAAAGTTTGGGACGGCTCTGTTTACAAGAACCTCGTTTACGGGACAAGTTCAATATCGCAGAAAGTGAAAAATGGATAAAGAAGTTGTGGTACTTACGTACAATGCAATATCACTCAGCAATGAAATCTATGTCATCAGGCCCGTAGCAGCATAATGAGTGGTTTCAGGTATGATGCTTCTAACTGAAATAAGTCACACAGAAAAAGAAACATCATAAGACATCACTAATACACCGAATGTAAACTTGGCTACACAGGAACTGAATTACAAAACAGAAGAGGGTCTCAAATTTAGAAAACCAACTTATGCTTGCTTAAGGGGAAAGGTGAGTTGGGGTGCTGCATAAAACCAGAGATTAAAATGAGCACAGATAAAGTTCCTTAAGCCAAATATGGAATAGACAAGAGCTACCCCTTGCTCAATGAAATGGACTCAACACCCCATATGAAACGCCTAAGAATGTACCTTACTAGTAAGTATCTTAAAACCTATGGATTGCTATGTCTCCGAAAGAGAATCAAGCGTGTGTACAGGGGCATAAACGCAGCAGTGATAGGATTGGAGAGGTTCGGTGAGCAAATGAAGACCCCTTGAAGTCATATTGCATGGTACTCATTCCACGGGTCTCAACTCTCCAGGTTTAAGGGATTCTTCCTTCAGCTAAAACATGCATGTGGAACCCAGAGTATGATCAACCGTGTGATCGGGAGACGTGTTCAAATATGTCTCAGTTCTCGTCCCCTTGTACTCGAGTGCAACATTCCAGATGCTTTACTAACACTGTCCCGACTTGGAGAGTCAGTGCCTTTAAACTCCTGTTTGGCCCAGGTTGCAATTACTGCAGAAGATGAACAGGAATAGGGAGAACCAATGAGAGACTAGCTGGAGGTGTCTGGACGGGCAAATTTAACTCTCATTTCCCACAAGGAAGAGGAATTAACCAAAGGCTCAGCGTGCTGTGTCGGAACCAGATTAGGGCCTGAAGCAATCCTGCGGTGTTGCGGCCAGCTCACAAGAAAGCGAATTGAAGAAAGGAGCTCAGGGGCACTGTAATTCACAAACCTGCAGAGTTATAAATGACAGCTATCGTCCAAAAGTATACTGAAGTAAGGCTGCCAAGAGGACTTGAAAGCGGGGCAGAATTGCAGGAACCCGATTTCAGGAGGTAGACTGGAATTGCATTTAAAGCATAGGAAAAGAGGCAGAACGTCGACAATGATGCACTTGGCCAAAAAGGGCGTATGCGTTTTTTCCTGAATATATTCAGGAAAAAACACATACGCCCTTTTTGGCCAACCAAGCAAGCTTGCAAAGGAAATCTGCACTACAATGAAGTCTCACTTCCCCGGGGTCAAAAGGGCCATCTGAAAAAAGTGTAAAATCCAGAAAGGCAGGACAGGCCATGGAGAACTGGGAGCCTTGTTATGCTGATGGGCGGGATGAAAATTGCCAACAGCCACTTGGGAGAAGTGTATGGTGATTCCTGAAACATCTAAAAAACAAAGCAACAGAGCCTAGGGCACTTCCACTTATGGTCCTATAGCTTAGGGAAATTACAATCAAAAAGACACAGCCACCCCAAAATTTGGGACAGCTCTGTTTACAAGAACCTCGTTTACGGGACAAGTTCAATATCGCAGAAAGTGAAAAATGGATAAAGATGTTGTGGTACTTACGTACCATGCAATATCACTCAGCAATGAAATCTATGTCATCAGGCCCGTAGCAGCATAATGAGTGGATTCAGGTATGATGATTCTAACTGAAATAAGTCACACAGAGAAAGAAACATCATAAGATATCACTAATACACGGAATGTAAACTTGGCTACACAGGAACTGAATTACAAAACAGAACAGGGTCTCAAATTTAGAAAACCAACTTATGCTTGCTTAAGGGGAAAGGTGAGTTGGGGTGCTGCATAAAAACAGAGATTGAAATGAGCACAGATAAAGTTCCTTAAGCCAAATATATAATAGACAAGAGCTACTCCTTGCTCAACGAGAGGGACTCAACACCCCATATTAAATGCCTAAGAATGTACCTGACTAGTAAGTATCTGAAAACCTATGGATTGCTATGTCTCCGAAAGAGAATCAAGCGTGTGTACAGGGGCACAAACGCAGCAGTGATAGGATTGGAGAGGTTCGGTGAGCAAATGAAGACCCTTTGAAGTCATATTGCATGGTACCCATTCCACGGGTCTCAACTCTCCAGGTTTAAGGGATTCTTCCTTCAGCTAAAACATGCATGTGGAGCCCAGAGTATGATCAACCGTGTGATCGGGAGACGTGTTCCAATATGTCTCAGTTTTCGTCCCCTGGTACTCGGGTGAAACATTCCAGACGCTTTACTAACACTCTCCCGACTTGGAGAGTCAGTGCCTTTAAACTCCTGTTTGTCCCAGTTTGCAATTTCTGCGGAAGTTGAACAGGAATAGGGAGAACCAATGAGAGACTAGCTGGAGGTGTCTGGACGGGCAAATTTAATTCTCATTTCCCACCAGGAAGAGGAATTAACCAAAGGCTCAGCGTGCCGTGCCGGAACCAGATTAGGGCCTGAAGCAATCCTGCGGTGTTGCGGCCAGCTCACAAGAAAGCGAGTTGAAGAAAGGAGCTCAGGGGCACTGTAATTCACAATCCTGCAGAGTGATAAATGACAGCTATCGTCCAAAAATATACTGAAGTAAGGCTGCCAAGAGGACTTGAAAGCGGGGCAGAATTGCAGGAAACCGATTTCAGGAGGTAGACTGGAATTGCATTTAAAGCATAGGAAAAGAGGCAGAACGTCGACAATGATGCACTTGGCCAAAAAGGGCGTATGCGTTTTTTCCTGAATATATTCAGGAAAAAACGCATACGCCCTTTTTGGCCAACCAAGCAAGCTTGCAAAGGAAATCTGCACTACAATGAAGTCTCACTTCCCCGGGGTCAAAAGGGCCATCTGATAAAAGTGTAAAATCCAGAAAGTCAGGACAGGCCATGGAGAACTGGGAGCCTTGTTATGCTGATGGGCGGGATGAAAATTGCCAACAGCCACTTGGGAGAAGTGTATGGTGTTTCCTGAAACATCTAAAAAACAAAGCAACAGAGCCTAGGGCACTTCCACTTATGGTCCTATAGCTTAGGGAAATTAAAATCTAAAAGACACAGCCACCCCAAAGTTTGGGACGGCTCTGTTTACAAGAACCTCGTTTACGGGACAAGTTCAATATCGCAGAAAGTGAAAAATGGATAAAGAAGTTGTGGTACTTACGTACAATGCAATATCACTCAGCAATGAAATCTATCTCATCAGGCCCGTAGCAGCATAATGAGTGGATTCAGGTATGATGATTCTAACTGAAATAAGTCACACAGAAAAAGAAACATCATAAGATATCACTAATACACGGAATGTAAACTTGGCTACACAGCAACTGGATTACAAAACAGAACAGGGTCTCAAATTTAGAAAACCAACTTATGCTTGCTTAAGGGGAAAGGTGAGTTGGGGTGCTGCATAAAAACAGAGATTGAAATGAGCACAGATAAAGTTCCTTAAGCCAAATATATAATAGACAAGAGCTACTCCTTGCTCAACGAGAGGGACTCAACACCCCATATTAAATGCCTAAGAATGTACCTGACTAGTAAGTATCTGAAAACCTATGGATTGCTATGTCTCCGAAAGAGAATCAAGCATGTGTACAGGGGCACAAACGCAGCAGTGATAGGATTGGAGAGGTTCGGTGAGCAAATGAAGACCCTTTGAAGTCATGTTGCATGGTACCCATTCCACGGGTCTCAACTCTCCAGGTTTAAGGGATTCTTCCTTCAGCTAAAACATGCATGTGGAGCCCAGAGTATGATCAACCGTGTGATCAGGAGACGTGTTCCAATATGTCTCAGTTTTCGTCCCCTGGTACTCGGGTGAAACATTCCAGACGCTTTACTAACACTCTCCCGACTTGGAGAGTCAGTGCCTTTAAACTCCTGTTTGTCCCAGGTTGCAATTTCTGCGGAAGTTGAACAGGAATAGGGAGAACCAATGAGAGACTAGCTGGAGGTGTCTGGACGGGCAAATTTAATTCTCATTTCCCACCAGGAAGAGGAATTAACCAAAGGCTCAGCGTGCCGTGCCGGAACCAGATTAGGGCCTGAAGCAATCCTGCGGTGTTGCGGCCAGCTCACAAGAAAGCGAGTTGAAGAAAGGAGCTCAGGGGCACTGTAATTCACAATCCTGCAGAGTGATAAATGACAGCTATCGTCCAAAAATATACTGAAGTAAGGCTGCCAAGAGGACTTGAAAGCGGGGCAGAATTGCAGGAAACCGATTTCAGGAGGTAGACTGGAATTGCATTTAAAGCATAGGAAAAGAGGCAGAACGTCGACAATGATGCACTTGGCCAAAAAGGGCGTATGCGTTTTTTTCTGAATATATTCAGGAAAAAACGCATATGCCCTTTTTGGCCAACCAAGCAAGCTTGCAAAGGAAATCTGCACTACAATGAAGTCTCACTTCCCCCCGGTCAAAAGGGCCATCTGATAAAAGTGTAAAATCCAGAAAGGCAGGACAGGCCATGGAGAACTGGGATCCTTGTTATGCTGATGGGCGGGATGTAAATTGCCAACAGCCACTCGGGAGAAGTGTATGGTGTTTCCTGAAACATCTAAAAAACAAAGCAACAGAGCCTAGGGCACTTCCACTTATGGTCCTATAGCTTAGGGAAATTAAAATCTAAAAGACACAGCCACCCCAAAGTTTGGGACGGCTCTGTTTACAAGAACCTCGTTTACGGGACAAGTTCAATATCGCAGAAAGTGAAAAATGGATAAAGAAGTTGTGGTACTTACGTACAATGCAATATCACTCAGCAATGAAATCTATGTCATCAGGCCCGTAGCAGCATAATGAGTGGTTTCAGGTATGATGCTTCTAACTGAAATAAGTCACACAGAAAAAGAAACATCATAAGACATCACTAATACACCGAATGTAAACTTGGCTACACAGGAACTGAATTACAAAACAGAAGAGGGTCTCAAATTTAGAAAACCAACTTATGCTTGCTTAAGGGGAAAGGTGAGTTGGGGTGCTGCATAAAACCAGAGATTAAAATGAGCACAGATAAAGTTCCTTAAGCCAAATATGTAATAGACAAGAGCTACTCCTTGCTCAACGAAATGGACTCAACACCCCATATTAAACGCCTAAGAATGTACCTTACTAGTAAGTATCTTAAAACCTATGGATTGCTATGTCTCCGAAAGAGAATCAAGCGTGTGTACAGGGGCATAAACGCAGCAGTGATAGGATTGGAGAGGTTCGGTGAGCAAATGAAGACCCCTTGAAGTCATATTGCATGGTACCCATTCCACGGGTCTCAAGTCTTCAGGTTTAAGGGTTTCTTCCTTCAGCTAAAACATGCATGTGGAACCCAGAGTATGATCAACCGTGTGATCGGGAGACGTGTTCAAATATGTCTCAGTTCTCATCCCCTTGTACTCGGGTGCAACATTCCAGACGCTTTACTAACACTCTCCCGACTTGGAGAGTCAGTGCCTTTAAACTCCTGTTTGGCCCAGGTTGCAATTACTGCAGAAGATGAACAGGAATAGGGAGAACCAATGAGAGACTAGCTGGAGGTGTCTGGACGGGCAAATTTAACTCTCATTTCCCACCAGGAAGAGGAATTAACCAAAGGCTCAGCGTGCTGTGCCGGAACAAGATTAGGGCCTGAAGCAATCCTGCGGTGTTGCGGCCAGCTCACAAGAAAGCGAATTGAAGAAAGGAGCTCAGGGGCACTGTAATTCACAAACCTGCAGAGTTATAAATGATAGCTATCGTCAAAAAATATACTGAAGTAAGGCTGCCAAGAGGACTTGAAAGCGGGGCAGAATTGCAGGAACCCGATTTCAGGAGGTAGACTGGAATTGCATGTAAAGCATAGGAAAAGAGGCAGAACGTCCGCAATGATGCACTTGGCCAAAAAGGGCATATGCGTTTTTTCCTGAATATATTCAAGAAAAAACGCATACGCCCTTTTTGGCCAACCAAGCAAGCTTGCAAAGGAAATCTGCACTACAATGAAGTCTCACTTCCCCGGGGTCAAAAGGGCCATCTGAAAAAAGTGTAAAATCCAGAAAGGCAGGACAGGCCATGGAGAACTGGGAGCCTTGTTATGCTGATGGGCGGGATGAAAATTGCCAACAGCCACTTGGGAGAAGTGTATGGTGTTTCCTGAAACATCTAAAAAACAAAGCAACAGAGCCTAGGGCACTTCCACTTATGGTCCTATAGCTTAGGGAAATTACAATCAAAAAGACACAGCCACCCCAAAGTTTGGGACAGCTCTGTTTACAAGAACCTCGTTTACGGGACAAGTTCAATATCGCAGAAAGTGAAAAATGGATAAAGAAGTTGTGGTACTTACGTACAATGCAATATCACTCAGCAATGAAATCTATGTCATCAGGCCCGCAGCAGCATAATGACTGGATTCAGGTATGATGATTCTAACTGAAATAAGTCACACAGAGAAAGAAACATCATAAGATATCACTAATACATGGAATGTAAACTTGGCTACACAGGAACTGAATTACAAAACAGAACAGGGTCTCAAATTTAGAAAACCAACTTATGCTTGCTTAAGGGGAAAGGTGAGTTGGGGTGCTGCATAAAAACAGAGATTGAAATGAGCACAGATAAAGTTCCTTAAGCCAAATATATAATAGACAAGAGCTACTCCTTGCTCAACGAGAGGGACTCAACACCCCATATTAAATGCCTAAGAATGTACCTGACTAGTAAGTATCTGAAAACCTATGGATTGCTATGTCTCCGAAAGAGAATCAAGCGTGTGTACAGGGGCACAAACGCAGCAGTGATAGGATTGGAGAGGTTCGGTGAGCAAATGAAGACCCTTTGAAGTCATATTGCATGGTACCCATTCCACGGGTCTCAACTCTCCAGGTTTAAGGGATTCTTCCTTCAGCTAAAACATGCATGTGGAGCCCAGAGTATGATCAACCGTGTGATCGGGAGACGTGTTCCAATATGTCTCAGTTTTCGTCCCCTGGTACTCGGGTGTAACATTCCAGACGCTTTACTAACACTCTCCCGACTTGGAGAGTCAGTGCCTTTAAACTCCTGTTTGTCCCAGTTTGCAATTTCTGCGGAAGTTGAACAGGAATAGGGAGAACCAATGAGAGACTAGCTGGAGGTGTCTGGACGGGCAAATTTAATTCTCATTTCCCACCAGGAAGAGGAATTAACCAAAGGCTCAGCGTGCCGTGCCGGAACCAGATTAGGGCCTGAAGCAATCCTGCGGTGTTGCGGCCAGCTCACAAGAAAGCGAGTTGAAGAAAGGAGCTCAGGGGCACTGTAATTCACAATCCTGCAGAGTGATAAATGACAGCTATCGTCCAAAAATATACTGAAGTAAGGCTGCCAAGAGGACTTGAAAGCGGGGCAGAATTGCAGGAAACCGATTTCAGGAGGTAGACTGGAATTGCATTTAAAGCATAGGAAAAGAGGCAGAACGTCGACAATGATGCACTTGGCCAAAAAGGGCGTATGCGTTTTTTCCTGAATATATTCAGGAAAAAACGCATACGCCCTTTTTGGCCAAACAAGCAAGCTTGAAAAGGAAATCTGCACTACAATGAGGTCTCACTTCCCCCCGGTCAAAAGGGCCATCTGATAAAAGTGTAAAATCCAGAAAGGCAGGACAGGCCATGGAGAACTGGGAGCCTTGTTATGCTGATGGGCGGGATGTAAATTGCCAACAGCCACTCGGGAGAAGTGTATGGTGTTTCCTGAAACATCTAAAAAACAAAGCAACAGAGCCTAGGACACTTCCACTTATGGTCCTATAGCTTAGGGAAATTAAAATCTAAAAGACACAGCCACCCCAAAGTTTGGGACGGCTCTGTTTACAAGAACCTCGTTTACGGGACAAGTTCAATATCGCAGAAAGTGAAAAATGGATAAAGAAGTTGTGGTACTTACGTACAATGCAATATCACTCAGCAATGAAATCTATGTCATCAGGCCCGTAGCAGCATAATGAGTGGTTTCAGGTATGATGCTTCTAACTGAAATAAGTCACACAGAAAAAGAAACATCATAAGACATCACTAATACACCGAATGTAAACTTGGCTACACAGGAACTGAATTACAAAACAGAAGAGGGTCTCAAATTTAGAAAACCAACTTATGCTTGCTTAAGGGGAAAGGTGAGTTGGGGTGCTGCATAAAACCAGAGATTAAAATGAGCACAGATAAAGTTCCTTAAGCCAAATATGGAATAGACAAGAGCTACCCCTTGCTCAACGAAATGGACTCAACACCCCATATTAAACGCCTAAGAATGTACCTTACTAGTAAGTATCTTAAAACCTATGGATTGCTATGTCTCCGAAAGAGAATCAAGCGTGTGTACAGGGGCATAAACGCAGCAGTGATAGGATTGGAGAGGTTCGGTGAGCAAATGAAAACCCCTTGAAGTCATATTGCATGGTACCCATTCCACGGGTCTCAACTCTCCAGGTTTAAGGGATTCTTCCTTCAGCTAAAACATGCATGTGGAACCCAGAGTATGATCAACCGTGTGATCGGGAGACGTGTTCAAATATGTCTCAGTTCTCGTCCCCTTGTACTCGGGTGCAACATTCCAGACGCTTTACTAACACTCTCCCGACTTGGAGAGTCAGTGCCTTTAAACTCCTGTTTCGCCCAGGTGACAATTACTGCAGAAGATGAACAGGAATAGGGAGAACCAATGAGAGACTAGCTGGAGGTGTCTGGACGGGCAAATTTAACTCTCATTTCTCACCAGGAAGAGGAATTAACCAAAGGCTCAGCGTGCTGTGCCGGAACAAGATTAAGGCCTGAAGCAATCCTGTGGTGTTGCGGCCAGCTCACAAGAAAGCGAATTGAAGAAAGGAGCTCAGGGGCACTGTAATTCACAAACCTGCAGAGTTATAAATGACAGCTATCGTCAAAAAATATACTGAAGTAAGGCTGCCAAGAGGACTTGAAAGCGGGGCAGAATTGCAGGAACCCGATTTCAGGAGGTAGACTGGAATTGCATGTAAAGCATAGGAAAAGAGGCAGAACGTCCGCAATGATGCACTTGGCCAAAAAGGGCATATGCGTTTTTTCCTGAATATATTCAAGAAAAAACGCATACGCCCTTTTTGGCCAACCAAGCAAGCTTGCAAAGGAAATCTGCACTACAATGAAGTCTCACTTCCCCTGGGTCAAAAGGGCCATCTGAAAAAAGTGTAAAATCCAGAAAGGCAGGACAGGCCATGGAGAACTGGGAGCCTTGTTATGCTGATGGGCGGGATGAAAATTGCCAACAGCCACTTGGGAGAAGTGTATGGTGTTTCCTGAAACATCTAAAAAACAAAGCAACAGAGCCTAGGGCACTTCCACTTATGGTCCTATAGCTTAGGGAAATTACAATCAAAAAGACACAGCCACCCCAAAGTTTGGGACAGCTCTGTTTACAAGAACCTCGTTTACGGGACAAGTTCAATATCGCAGAAAGTGAAAAATGGATAAAGAAGTTGTGGTACTTACGTACCATGCAATATCACTCAGCAATGAAATCTATGTCATCAGGTCCATAGCAGCATAATGACTGGATTCAGGTATGATGATTCTAACTGAAATAAGTCACACAGAGAAAGAAACATCATAAGATATCACTAATACATGGAATGTAAACTTGGCTACACAGGAACTGAATTACAAAACAGAACAGGGTCTCAAATTTAGAAAACCAACTTATGCTTGCTTAAGGGGAAAGGTGAGTTGGGGTGCTGCATAAAAACAGAGATTGAAATGAGCACAGATAAATTTCCTTAAGCCAAATATATAATAGACAAGAGCTACTCCTTGCTCAACGAGAGGGACTCAACACCCCATATTAAATGCCTAAGAATGTACCTGACTAGTAAGTATCTGAAAACCTATGGATTGCTATGTCTCCGAAAGAGAATCAAGCGTGTGTACAGGGGCACAAACGCAGCAGTGATAGGATTGGAGAGGTTCGGTGAGCAAATGAAGACCCTTTGAAGTCATATTGCATGGTACCCATTCCACGGGTCTCAACTCTCCAGGTTTAAGGGATTCTTCCTTCAGCTAAAACATGCATGTGGAGCCCAGAGTATGATCAACCGTGTGATCGGGAGACGTGTTCCAATATGTCTCAGTTTTCGTCCCCTGGTACTCGGGTGTAACATTCCAGACGCTTTACTAACACTCTCCCGACTTGGAGAGTCAGTGCCTTTAAACTCCTGTTTGTCCCAGTTTGCAATTTCTGCGGAAGTTGAACAGGAATAGGGAGAACCAATGAGAGACTAGCTGGAGGTGTCTGGACGGGCAAATTTAATTCTCATTTCCCACCAGGAAGAGGAATTAACCAAAGGCTCAGCGTGCCGTGCCGGAACCAGATTAGGGCCTGAAGCAATCCTGCGGTGTTGCGGCCAGCTCACAAGAAAGCGAGTTGAAGAAAGGAGCTCAGGGGCACTGTAATTCACAATCCTGCAGAGTGATAAATGACAGCTATCGTCCAAAAATATACTGAAGTAAGGCTGCCAAGAGGACTTGAAAGCGGGGCAGAATTGCAGGAAACCGATTTCAGGAGGTAGACTGGAATTGCATTTAAAGCATAGGAAAAGAGGCAGAACGTCGACAATGATGCACTTGGCCAAAAAGGGCGTATGCGTTTTTTCCTGAATATATTCAGGAAAAAACGCATACGCCCTTTTTGGCCAACCAAGCAAGCTTGCAAAGGAAATCTGCACTACAATGAGGTCTCACTTCCCCCCGGTCAAAAGGGACATCTGATAAAAGTGTAAAATCCAGAAAGGCAGGACAGGCCATGGAGAACTGGGAGCCTTGTTATGCTGATGGGCGGGATGTAAATTGCCAACAGCCACTCTGGAGAAGTGTATGGTGTTTCCTGAAACATCTGAAAAACAAAGCAACAGAGCCTAGGGCACTTCCACTTATGGTCCTATAGCTTAGGGAAATTAAAATCTAAAAGACACAGCCACCCCAAAGTTTGGGACGGCTCTGTTTACAAGAACCTCGTTTACGGGACAAGTTCAATATCGCAGAAAGTGAAAAATGGATAAAGAAGTTGTGGTACTTACGTACAATGCAATATCACTCAGCAATGAAATCTATGTCATCAGGCCCGTAGCAGCATAATGAGTGGTTTCAGGTATGATGCTTCTAACTGAAATAAGTCACACAGAAAAAGAAACATCATAAGACATCACTAATACACGGAATGTAAACTTGGCTACACAGCAACTGGATTACAAAACAGAACAGGGTCTCAAATTTAGAAAACCAACTTATGCTTGCTTAAGGGGAAAGGTGAGTTGTGGTGCTTCATAAAACCAGAGATTGAAATGAGCACAGATAAAGTTCCTTAAGCCAAATATGTAACAGACAAGAGCTACTCCTTGCTCAACGAAATGGACTCAACACCCCATATTAAACGCGTAAGAATGTACCTTACTAGTAAGTATCTCAAAACCTATGGATTGCTATGTCTCCGAAAGAGAATCAAGCGTGCGTACAGGGGCATAAACGCAGCAGTGATAGGATTGGAGAGGTTCGGTGAGCAAATGAAGACCCTTTGAAGTCATATTGCATGGTACCCATTCCACGGGTCTCAACTCTCCAGGTTTAAGGGATTCTTCCTTCAGCTAAAACATGCATGTGGAACCCAGAGTATGATCAACCGTGTGATCGGGAGACGTGTTCAAATATGTCTCAGTTCTCGTCCCCTTGTACTCGGGTGCAACATTCCAGACGCTTTACTAACACTCTCACGACTTGGAGAGTCAGTGCCTTTAAACTCCTGTTTGGCCCAGGTTGCAATTACTGCAGAAGATGAACAGGAATAGGGAGAACCAATGAGAGACTAGCTGGAGGTGTCTGGACGGGCAAATTTAACTCTCATTTCCCACCAGGAAGAGGAATTAACCAAAGGCTCAGCGTGCTGTGTCGGAACCAGATTAGGGCCTGAAGCAATCCTGCGGTGTTGCGGCCAGCTCACAAGAAAGCGAATTGAAGAAAGGAGCTCAGGGGCACTGTAATTCACAAAACTGCAGAGTTATAAATGACAGCTATCGTCCAAAAGTATACTGAAGTAAGGCTGCCAAGAGGACTTGAAAGCGGGGCAGAATTGCAGGAACCCGATTTCAGGAGGTAGACTGGAATTGCATGTAAAGCATAGGAAAAGAGGCAGAACGTCCACAATGACGCATTTGGCCAAAAAGGGCATATGCGTTTTTTCCTGAATATATTCAGGAAAAAAACGCATACGCCCTTTTTGGCCAACCAAGCAAGCTTGCAAAGGAAATCTGCACTACAATGAAGTCTCACTTCCCCTGGGTCAAAAGGGCCATCTGAAAAAAGTGTAAAATCCAGAAAGGCAGGACAGGCCATGGAGAACTGGGAGCCTTGTTATGCTGATGGGCGGGATGAAAATTGCCAACAGCCACTTGGGAGAAGTGTATGGTGATTCCTGAAACATCTAAAAAACAAAGCAACAGAGCCTAGGGCACTTCCACTTATGGTCCTATAGCTTAGGGAAATTACAATCAAAAAGACACAGCCACCCCAAAGTTTGGGACGGCTCTGTTTACAAGAACCTCGTTTACGGGACAAGTTCAATATCGCAGAAAGTGAAAAATGGATAAAGAAGTTGTGGTACTTACGTACAATGCAATATCACTCAGCAATGAAATCTATGTCATCAGGCCCGTAGCAGCATAATGAGTGGTTTCAGGTATGATGCTTCTAACTGAAATAAGTCACACAGAAAAAGAAACATCATAAGACATCACTAATACACCGAATGTAAACTTGGCTACACAGGAACTGAATTACAAAACAGAAGAGGGTCTCAAATTTAGAAAACCAACTTATGCTTGCTTAAGGGGAAAGGTGAGTTGGGGTGCTGCATAAAACCAGAGATTAAAATGAGCACAGATAAAGTTCCTTAAGCCAAATATGGAATAGACAAGAGCTACCCCTTGCTCAACGAAATGGACTCAACACCCCATATTAAATGCCTAAGAATGTACCTTACTAGTAAGTATCTTAAAACCTATGGATTGCTATGTCTCCGAAAGAGAATCAAGCGTGTGTACAGGGGCATAAATGCAGCAGTGATAGGATTGGAGAGGTTCGGTGAGCAAATGAAGACCCCTTGAAGTCATATTGCATGGTACCCATTCCACGGGTCTCAACTCTCCAGGTTTAAGGGATTCTTCCTTCAGCTAAAACATGCATGTGGAGCCCAGAGTATGATCAACCGTGTGATCGGGAGACGTGTTCCAATATGTCTCAGTTTTCGTCCCCTGGTACTCGGGTGAAACATTCCAGACGCTTTACTAACACTCTCCCGACTTGGAGAGTCAGTGCCTTTAAACTCCTGTTTGTCCCAGTTTGCAATTTCTGCGGAAGTTGAACAGGAATAGGGAGAACCAATGAGAGACTAGCTGGAGGTGTCTGGACGGGCAAATTTAATTCTCATTTCCCACCAGGAAGAGGAATTAACCAAAGGCTCAGCCTGCCGTGCCGGAACCAGATTAGGGCCTGAAGCAATCCTGCGGTGTTGCGGCCAGCTCACAAGAAAGCGAGTTGAAGAAAGGAGCTCAGGGGCACTGTAATTCACAATCCTGCAGAGTGATAAATGACAGCTATCGTCCAAAAATATACTGAAGTAAGGCTGCCAAGAGGACTTGAAAGCGGGGCAGAATTGCAGGAAACCGATTTCAGGAGGTAGACTGGAATTGCATTTAAAGCATAGGAAAAGAGGCAGAACGTCGACAATGATGCACATGGCCAAAAAGGGCGTATGCGTTTTTTCCTGAATATATTCAGGAAAAAACGCATACGCCCTTTTTGGCCAACCAAGCAAGCTTGCAAAGGAAATCTGCACTACAATGAGGTCTCACTTCCCCCCGGTCAAAAGGGACATCTGATAAAAGTGTAAAATCCAGAAAAGCAGGACAGGCCATGGAGAACTGGGAGCCTTGTTATGCTGATGGGCGGGATGTAAATTGCCAACAGCCACTCTGGAGAAGTGTATGGTGTTTCCTGAAACATCTGAAAAACAAAGCAACAGAGCCTAGGGCACTTCCACTTATGGTCCTATAGCTTAGGGAAATTAAAATCTAAAAGACACAGCCACCCCAAAGTTTGGGACGGCTCTGTTTACAAGAACCTCGTTTACGGGACAAGTTCAATATCGCAGAAAGTGAAAAATGGATAAAGAAGTTGTGGTACTTACGTACAATGCAATATCACTCAGCAATGAAATCTATGTCATCAGGCCCGTAGCAGCATAATGAGTGGTTTCAGGTATGATGCTTCTAACTGAAATAAGTCACACAGAAAAAGAAACATCATAAGACATCACTAATACACGGAATGTAAACTTGGCTACACAGCAACTGGATTACAAAACAGAACAGGGTCTCAAATTTAGAAAACCAACTTATGCTTGCTTAAGGGGAAAGGTGAGATGTGGTGCTTCATAAAACCAGAGATTGAAATGAGCACACATAAAGTTCCTTAAGCCAAATATGTAACAGACAAGAGCTACTCCTTGCTCAACGAAATGGACTCAACACCCCATATTAAACGCGTAAGAATGTACCTTACTAGTAAGTATCTCAAAACCTATGGATTGCTATGTCTCCGAAAGAGAATCAAGCGTGCGTACAGGGGCATAAACGCAGCAGTGATAGGATTGGAGAGGTTCGGTGAGCAAATGAAGACCCTTTGAAGTCATATTGCATGGTACCCATTCCACGGGTCTCAACTCTCCAGGTTTAAGGGATTCTTCCTTCAGCTAAAACATGCATGTGGAACCCAGAGTATGATCAACCGTGTGATCGGGAGACGTGTTCAAATATGTCTCAGTTCTCGTCCCCTTGTACTCGGGTGCAACATTCCAGACGCTTTACTAACACTCTCACGACTTGGAGAGTCAGTGCCTTTAAACTCCTGTTTGGCCCAGGTTGCAATTACTGCAGAAGATGAACAGGAATAGGGAGAACCAATGAGAGACTAGCTGGAGGTGTCTGGACGGGCAAATTTAACTCTCATTTCCCACCAGGAAGAGGAATTAACCAAAGGCTCAGCGTGCTGTGTCGGAACCAGATTAGGGCCTGAAGCAATCCTGCGGTGTTGCGGCCAGCTCACAAGAAAGCGAATTGAAGAAAGGAGCTCAGGGGCACTGTAATTCACAAAACTGCAGAGTTATAAATGACAGCTATCGTCCAAAAGTATACTGAAGTAAGGCTGCCAAGAGGACTTGAAAGCGGGGCAGAATTGCAGGAACCCGATTTCAGGAGGTAGACTGGAATTGCATGTAAAGCATAGGAAAAGAGGCAGAACGTCCACAATGATGCATTTGGCCAAAAAGGGCATATGCGTTTTTTCCTGAATATATTCAGGAAAAAAACGCATACGCCCTTTTTGGCCAACCAAGCAAGCTTGCAAAGGAAATCTGCACTACAATGAAGTCTCACTTCCCCTGGGTCAAAAGGGCCATCTGAAAAAAGTGTAAAATCCAGAAAGGCAGGACAGGCCATGGAGAACTGGGAGCCTTGTTATGCTGATGGGCGGGATGAAAATTGCCAACAGCCACTTGGGAGAAGTGTATGGTGATTCCTGAAACATCTAAAAAACAAAGCAACAGAGCCTAGGGCACTTCCACTTATGGTCCTATAGCTTAGGGAAATTACAATCAAAAAGACACAGCCACCCCAAAGTTTGGGACGGCTCTGTTTACAAGAACCTCGTTTACGGGACAAGTTCAATATCGCAGAAAGTGAAAAATGGATAAAGAAGTTGTGGTACTTACGTACAATGCAATATCACTCAGCAATGAAATCTATGTCATCAGGCCCGTAGCAGCATAATGAGTGGTTTCAGGTATGATGCTTCTAACTGAAATAAGTCACACAGAAAAAGAAACATCATAAGACATCACTAATACACCGAATGTAAACTTGGCTACACAGGAACTGAATTACAAAACAGAAGAGGGTCTCAAATTTAGAAAACCAACTTATGCTTGCTTAAGGGGAAAGGTGAGTTGGGGTGCTGCATAAAACCAGAGATTAAAATGAGCACAGATAAAGTTCCTTAAGCCAAATATGGAATAGACAAGAGCTACCCCTTGCTCAACGAAATGGACTCAACACCCCATATTAAATGCCTAAGAATGTACCTTACTAGTAAGTATCTTAAAACCTATGGATTGCTATGTCTCCGAAAGAGAATCAAGCGTGTGTACAGGGGCATAAATGCAGCAGTGATAGGATTGGAGAGGTTCGGTGAGCAAATGAAGACCCCTTGAAGTCATATTGCATGGTACCCATTCCACGGGTCTCAACTCTCCAGGTTTAAGGGATTCTTCCTTCAGCTAAAACATGCATGTGGAAACCAGAGTATGATCAACCGTGTGATCGGGAGACGTGTTCCAATATGTCTCAGTTTTCGTCCCCTGGTACTCGGGTGAAACATTCCAGACGCTTTACTAACACTCTCCCGACTTGGAGAGTCAGTGCCTTTAAACTCCTGTTTGTCCCAGTTTGCAATTTCTGCGGAAGTTGAACAGGAATAGGGAGAACCAATGAGAGACTAGCTGGAGGTGTCTGGACGGGCAAATTTAACTCTCATTTCCCACCAGGAAGAGGAATTAACCAAAGGCTCAGCGTGCTGTGCCGGAACAAGATTAAGGCCTGAAGCAATCCTGCGGTGTTGCGGCCAGCTCACAAGAAAGCGAATTGAAGAAAGGAGCTCAGGGGCACTGTAATTCACAAACCTGCAGAGTTATAAATGACAGCTATCGTCAAAAAATATACTGAAGTAAGGCTGCCAAGAGGACTTGAAAGCGGGGCAGAATTGCAGGAACCCGATTTCAGGAGGTAGACTGGAATTGCATGTAAAGCATAGGAAAAGAGGCAGAACGTCCACAATGATGCACTTGGCCAAAAAGGGCATATGCGTTTTTTCCTGAATATATTCAAGAAAAAACGCATACGCCCTTTTTGGCCAACCAAGCAAGCTTGCAAAGGAAATCTGCACTACAATGAAGTCTCACTTCCCCTGGGTCAAAAGGGCCATCTGAAAAAAGTGTAAAATCCAGAAAGGCAGGACAGGCCATGGAGAACTGGGAGCCTTGTTATGCTGATGGGCGGGATGAAAATTGCCAACAGCCACTTGGGAGAAGTGTATGGTGTTTCCTGAAACATCTAAAAAACAAAGCAACAGAGCCTAGGGCACTTCCACTTATGGTCCTATAGCTTAGGGAAATTACAATCAAAAAGACACAGCCACCCCAAAGTTTGGGACAGCTCTGTTTACAAGAACCTCGTTTACGGGACAAGTTCAATATCGCAGAAAGTGAAAAATGGATAAAGAAGTTGTGGTACTTACGTACAATGCAATATCACTCAGCAATGAAATCTATGTCATCAGGTCCATAGCAGCATAATGACTGGATTCAGGTATGATGATTCTAACTGAAATAAGTCACACAGAGAAAGAAACATCATAAGATATCACTAATACATGGAATGTAAACTTGGCTACACAGGAACTGAATTACAAAACAGAACAGGGTCTCAAATTTAGAAAACCAACTTATGCTTGCTTAAGGGGAAAGGTGAGTTGGGGTGCTGCATAAAAACAGAGATTGAAATGAGCACAGATAAAGTTCCTTAAGCCAAATATATAATAGACAAGAGCTACTCCTTGCTCAACGAGAGGGACTCAACACCCCATATTAAATGCCTAAGAATGTACCTGACTAGTAAGTATCTGAAAACCTATGGATTGCTATGTCTCCGAAAGAGAATCAAGCGTGTGTACAGGGGCACAAACGCAGCAGTGATAGGATTGGAGAGGTTCGGTGAGCAAATGAAGACCCTTTGAAGTCATATTGCATGGTACCCATTCCACGGGTCTCAACTCTCCAGGTTTAAGGGATTCTTCCTTCAGCTAAAACATGCATGTGGAGCCCAGAGTATGATCAACCGTGTGATCGGGAGACGTGTTCCAATATGTCTCAGTTTTCGTCCCCTGGTACTCGGGTGTAACATTCCAGACGCTTTACTAACACTCTCCCGACTTGGAGAGTCAGTGCCTTTAAACTCCTGTTTGTCCCAGTTTGCAATTTCTGCGGAAGTTGAACAGGAATAGGGAGAACCAATGAGAGACTAGCTGGAGGTGTCTGGACGGGCAAATTTAATTCTCATTTCCCACCAGGAAGAGGAATTAACCAAAGGCTCAGCCTGCCGTGCCGGAACCAGATTAGGGCCTGAAGCAATCCTGCGGTGTTGCGGCCAGCTCACAAGAAAGCGAGTTGAAGAAAGGAGCTCAGGGGCACTGTAATTCACAATCCTGCAGAGTGATAAATGACAGCTATCGTCCAAAAATATACTGAAGTAAGGCTGCCAAGAGGACTTGAAAGCGGGGCAGAATTGCAGGAAACCGATTTCAGGAGGTAGACTGGAATTGCATTTAAAGCATAGGAAAAGAGGCAGAACGTCGACAATGATGCACTTGGCCAAAAAGGGCGTATGCGTTTTTTCCTGAATATATTCAGGAAAAAACGCATATGCCCTTTTTGGCCAACCAAGCAAGCTTGCAAAGGAAATCTGCACTACAATGAGGTCTCACTTCCCCCCGGTCAAAAGGGACATCTGATAAAAGTGTAAAATCCAGAAAGGCAGGACAGGCCATGGAGAACTGGGAGCCTTGTTATGCTGATGGGCGGGATGTAAATTGCCAACAGCCACTCTGGAGAAGTGTATGGTGTTTCCTGAAACATCTGAAAAACAAAGCAACAGAGCCTAGGGCACTTCCACTTATGGTCCTATAGCTTAGGGAAATTAAAATCTAAAAGACACAGCCACCCCAAAGTTTGGGACGGCTCTGTTTACAAGAACCTCGTTTACGGGACAAGTTCAATATCGCAGAAAGTGAAAAATGGATAAAGAAGTTGTGGTACTTACGTACAATGCAATATCACTCAGCAATGAAATCTATGTCATCAGGCCCGTAGCAGCATAATGAGTGGTTTCAGGTATGATGCTTCTAACTGAAATAAGTCACACAGAAAAAGAAACATCATAAGACATCACTAATACACGGAATGTAAACTTGGCTACACAGCAACTGGATTACAAAACAGAACAGGGTCTCAAATTTAGAAAACCAACTTATGCTTGCTTAAGGGGAAAGGTGAGTTGTGGTGCTTCATAAAACCAGAGATTGAAATGAGCACAGATAAAGTTCCTTAAGCCAAATATGTAACAGACAAGAGCTACTCCTTGCTCAACGAAATGGACTCAACACCCCATATTAAACGCGTAAGAATGTACCTTACTAGTAAGTATCTCAAAACCTATGGATTGCTATGTCTCCGAAAGAGAATCAAGCGTGCGTACAGGGGCATAAACGCAGCAGTGATAGGATTGGAGAGGTTCGGTGAGCAAATGAAGACCCTTTGAAGTCATATTGCATGGTACCCATTCCACGGGTCTCAACTCTCCAGGTTTAAGGGATTCTTCCTTCAGCTAAAACATGCATGTGGAACCCAGAGTATGATCAACCGTGTGATCGGGAGACGTGTTCAAATATGTCTCAGTTCTCGTCCCCTTGTACTCGGGTGCAACATTCCAGACGCTTTACTAACACTCTCACGACTTGGAGAGTCAGTGCCTTTAAACTCCTGTTTGGCCCAGGTTGCAATTACTGCAGAAGATGAACAGGAATAGGGAGAACCAATGAGAGACTAGCTGGAGGTGTCTGGACGGGCAAATTTAACTCTCATTTCCCACCAGGAAGAGGAATTAACCAAAGGCTCAGCATGCTGTGTCGGAACCAGATTAGGGCCTGAAGCAATCCTGCGGTGTTGCGGCCAGCTCACAAGAAAGCGAATTGAAGAAAGGAGCTCAGGGGCACTGTAATTCACAAAACTGCAGAGTTATAAATGACAGCTATCGTCCAAAAGTATACTGAAGTAAGGCTGCCAAGAGGACTTGAAAGCGGGGCAGAATTGCAGGAACCCGATTTCAGGAGGTAGACTGGAATTGCATGTAAAGCATAGGAAAAGAGGCAGAACGTCCACAATGATGCATTTGGCCAAAAAGGGCATATGCGTTTTTTCCTGAATATATTCAGGAAAAAAACGCATACGCCCTTTTTGGCCAACCAAGCAAGCTTGCAAAGGAAATCTGCACTACAATGAAGTCTCACTTCCCCTGGGTCAAAAGGGCCATCTGAAAAAAGTGTAAAATCCAGAAAGGCAGGACAGGCCATGGAGAACTGGGAGCCTTGTTATGCTGATGGGCGGGATGAAAATTGCCAACAGCCACTTGGGAGAAGTGTATGGTGATTCCTGAAACATCTAAAAAACAAAGCAACAGAGCCTAGGGCACTTCCACTTATGGTCCTATAGCTTAGGGAAATTACAATCAAAAAGACACAGCCACCCCAAAGTTTGGGACGGCTCTGTTTACAAGAACCTCGTTTACGGGACAAGTTCAATATCGCAGAAAGTGAAAAATGGATAAAGAAGTTGTGGTACTTACGTACAATGCAATATCACTCAGCAATGAAATCTATGTCATCAGGCCCGTAGCAGCATAATGAGTGGTTTCAGGTATGATGCTTCTAACTGAAATAAGTCACACAGAAAAAGAAACATCATAAGACATCACTAATACACCGAATGTAAACTTGGCTACACAGGAACTGAATTACAAAACAGAAGAGGGTCTCAAATTTAGAAAACCAACTTATGCTTGCTTAAGGGGAAAGGTGAGTTGGGGTGCTGCATAAAACCAGAGATTAAAATGAGCACAGATAAAGTTCCTTAAGCCAAATATGGAATAGACAAGAGCTACCCCTTGCTCAACGAAATGGACTCAACACCCCATATTAAATGCCTAAGAATGTACCTTACTAGTAAGTATCTTAAAACCTATGGATTGCTATGTCTCCGAAAGAGAATCAAGCGTGTGTACAGGGGCATAAATGCAGCAGTGATAGGATTGGAGAGGTTCGGTGAGCAAATGAAGACCCCTTGAAGTCATATTGCATGGTACCCATTCCACGGGTCTCAACTCTCCAGGTTTAAGGGATTCTTCCTTCAGCTAAAACATGCATGTGGAGCCCAGAGTATGATCAACCGTGTGATCGGGAGACGTGTTCCAATATGTCTCAGTTTTCGTCCCCTGGTACTCGGGTGAAACATTCCAGACGCTTTACTAACACTCTCCCGACTTGGAGAGTCAGTGCCTTTAAACTCCTGTTTGTCCCAGTTTGCAATTTCTGCGGAAGTTGAACAGGAATAGGGAGAACCAATGAGAGACTAGCTGGAGGTGTCTGGACGGGCAAATTTAATTCTCATTTCCCACCAGGAAGAGGAATTAACCAAAGGCTCAGCCTGCCGTGCCGGAACCAGATTAGGGCCTGAAGCAATCCTGCGGTGTTGCGGCCAGCTCACAAGAAAGCGAATTGAAGAAAGGAGCTCAGGGGCACTGTAATTCACAAACCTGCAGAGTTATAAATGACAGCTATCGTCCAAAAGTATACTGAAGTAAGGCTGCCAAGAGGACTTGAAAGCGGGGCAGAATTGCAGGAACCCGATTTCAGGAGGTAGACTGGAATTGCATGTAAATCATAGGAAAAGAGGCAGAACGTCCACAATGATGCACTTGGCCAAAAAGGGCGTATGCGTTTTTTCCTGAATATATTCAGGAAAAAACGCATACGCCCTTTTTGGCCAACCAAGCAAGCTTGCAAAGGAAATCTGCACTACAATGAAGTCTCACTTCCCCTGGGTCAAAAGGGCCATCTGAAAAAAGTGTAAAATCCAGAAAGGCAGGACAGGCCATGGAGAACTGGGAGCCTTGTTATGCTGATGGGCGGGATGAAAATTGCCAACAGCCACTTGGGAGAAGTGTATGGTGTTTCCTGAAACATCTAAAAAACAAAGCAACAGAGCCTAGGGCACTTCCACTTATGGTCCTATAGCTTAGGGAAATTACAATCAAAAAGACACAGCCACCCCAAAGTTTGGGACAGCTCTGTTTACAAGAACCTCGTTTACGGGACAAGTTCAATATCGCAGAAAGTGAAAAATGGATAAAGAAGTTGTGGTACTTACGTACCATGCAATATCACTCAGCAATGAAATCTATGTCATCAGGCCCGTAGCAGCATAATGACTGGATTCAGGTATGATGATTCTAACTGAAATAAGTCACACAGAGAAAGAAACATCATAAGATATCACTAATACACGGAATGTAAACTTGGCTACACAGGAACTGAATTACAAAACAGAACAGGGTCTCAAATTTAGAAAACCAACTTATGCTTGCTTAAGGGGAAAGGTGAGTTGGGGTGCTGCATAAAAACAGAGATTGAAATGAGCACAGATAAAGTTCCTTAAGCCAAATATATAATAGACAAGAGCTACTCCTTGCTCAACGAGAGGGACTCAACACCCCATATTAAATACCTAAGAATGTACCTGACTAGTAAGTATCTGAAAACCTATGGATTGCTATGTCTCCGAAAGAGAATCAAGCGTGTGTACAGGGGCACAAACGCAGCAGTGATAGGATTGGAGAGGTTCGGTGAGCAAATGAAGACCCTTTGAAGTCATATTGCATGGTACCCATTCCAAGGGTCTCAACTCTCCAGGTTTAAGGGATTCTTCCTTCAGCTAAAACATGCATGTGGAGCCCAGAGTATGATCAACCGTGTGATCGGGAGATGTGTTCCAATATGTCTCAGTTTTCGTCCCCTGGTACTCGGGTGAAACATTCCAGACGCTTTACTAACACTCTCCCGACTTGGAGAGTCAGTGCCTTTAAACTCCTGTTTGTCCCAGTTTGCAATTTCTGCGGAAGTTGAACAGGAATAGGGAGAAACAATGAGAGACTAGCTGGAGGTGTCTGGACGGGCAAATTTAATTCTCATTTCCCACCAGGAAGAGGAATTAACCAAAGGCTCAGCGTGCCGTGCCGGAACCAGATTAGGGCCTGAAGCAATCCTGCGGTGTTGCGGCCAGCTCACAAGAAAGCGAGTTGAAGAAAGGAGCTCAGGGGCACTGTAATTCACAATCCTGCAGAGTGATAAATGACAGCTATCGTCCAAAAATATACTGAAGTAAGGCTGCCAAGAGGACTTGAAAGCGGGGCAGAATTGCAGGAAACCGATTTCAGGAGGTAGACTGGAATTGCATTTAAAGCATAGGAAAAGAGGCAGAACGTCGACAATGATGCACTTGGCCAAAAAGGGCGTATGCGTTTTTTTCTGAATATATTCAGGAAAAAACGCATATGCCCTTTTTGGCCAACCAAGCAAGCTTGCAAAGGAAATCTGCACTACAATGAAGTCTCACTTCCCCCCGGTCAAAAGGGCCATCTGATAAAAGTGTAAAATCCAGAAAGGCAGGACAGGCCATGGAGAACTGGGATCCTTGTTATGCTGATGGGCGGGATGTAAATTGCCAACAGCCACTCCGGAGAAGTGTATGGTGTTTCCTGAAACATCTAAAAAACAAAGCAACAGAGCCTAGGGCACTTCCACTTATGGTCCTATAGCTTAGGGAAATTAAAATCTAAAAGACACAGCCACCCCAAAGTTTGGGACGGCTCTGTTTACAAGAACCTCGTTTACGGGACAAGTTCAATATCGCAGAAAGTGAAAAATGGATAAAGAAGTTGTGGTACTTACGTACAATGCAATATCACTCAGCAATGAAATCTATGTCATCAGGCCCGTAGCAGCATAATGAGTGGTTTCAGGTATGATGCTCCTAACTGAAATAAGTCACACAGAAAAAGAAACATCATAAGACATCACTAATACACCGAATGTAAACTTGGCTACACAGGAACTGAATTACAAAACAGAAGAGGGTCTCAAATTTAGAAAACCAACTTATGCTTGCTTAAGGGGAAAGGTGAGTTGAGGTGCTGCATAAAACCAGAGATTAAAATGAGCACAGATAAAGTTCCTTAAGCCAAATATGTAATAGACAAGAGCTACTCCTTGCTCAACGAAATGGACTCAACACCCCATATTAAACGCCTAAGAATGTACCTTACTAGTAAGTATCTTAAAACCTATGGATTGCTATGTCTCCGAAAGAGAATCAAGCGTGTGTACAGGGGCATAAACGCAGCAGTGATAGGATTGGAGAGGTTCGGTGAGCAAATGAAGACCCATTGAAGTCATATTGCATGGTACCCATTCCACGGGTCTCAACTCTCCAGGTTTAAGGGATTCTTCCTTCAGCTAAAACATGCATGTGGAACCCAGAGTATGATCAACCGTGTGATCGGGAGACGTGTTCAAATATGTCTCAGTTCTCGTCCCCTTGTACTCGGGTGCAACATTCCAGACGCTTTACTAACACTCTCCCGACTTGGAGAGTCAGTGCCTTTAAACTCCTGTTTGGCCCAGGTTGCAATTACTGCAGAAGATTAACAGGAATAGGGAGAACCAATGAGAGACTAGCTGGAGGTGTCTGGACGGGCAAATTTAACTCTCATTTCCCACCAGGAAGAGGAATTAACCAAAGGCTCAGCGTGCTGTGCCGGAACCAGATTAGGGCCTGAAGCAATCCTGCGGTGTTGCGGCCAGCTCACAAGAAAGCGAATTGAAGAAAGGAGCTCAGGGGCACTGTAATTCACAAACCTGCAGAGTTATAAATGACAGCTATCGTCAAAAAATATACTGAAGTAAGGCTGCCAAGAGGACTTGAAAGCGGGGCAGAATTGCAGGAACCCGATTTCAGGAGGTAGACTGGAATTGCATGTAAAGCATAGGAAAAGAGGCAGAACGTCCGCAATGATGCACTTGGCCAAAAAGGGCATATGCGTTTTTTCCTGAATATATTCAAGAAAAAACGCATACGCCCTTTTTGGCCAACCAAGCAAGCTTGCAAAGGAAATCTGCACTACAATGAAGTCTCACTTCCCCTGGGTCAAAAGGGCCATCTGAAAAAAGTGTAAAATCCAGAAAGGCAGGACAGGCCATGGAGAACTGGGAGCCTTGTTATGCTGATGGGCGGGATGAAAATTGCCAACAGCCACTTGGGAGAAGTGTATGGTGTTTCCTGAAACATCTAAAAAACAAAGCAACAGAGCCTAGGGCACTTCCACTTATGGTCCTATAGCTTAGGGAAATTACAATCAAAAAGACACAGCCACCCCAAAGTTTGGGACAGCTCTGTTTACAAGAACCTCGTTTACGGGACAAGTTCAATATCGCAGAAAGTGAAAAATGGATAAAGAAGTTGTGGTACTTACGTACCATGCAATATCACTCAGCAATGAAATCTATGTCATCAGGCCCGTAGCAGCATAATGACTGGATTCAGGTATGATGATTCTAACTGAAATAAGTCACACAGAGAAAGAAACATCATAAGATATCACTAATACACGGAATGTAAACTTGGCTACACAGGAACTGAATTACAAAACAGAACAGGGTCTCAAATTTAGAAAACCAACTTATGCTTGCTTAAGGGGAAAGGTGAGTTGGGGTGCTTCATAAAAACAGAGATTGAAATGAGCACAGATAAAGTTCCTTAAGCCAAATATATAATAGACAAGAGCTACTCCTTGCTCAACGAGAGGGACTCAACACCCCATATTAAATACCTAAGAATGTACCTGACTAGTAAGTATCTGAAAACCTATGGATTGCTATGTCTCCGAAAGAGAATCAAGCGTGTGTACAGGGGCACAAACGCAGCAGTGATAGGATTGGAGAGGTTCGGTGAGCAAATGAAGACCCTTTGAAGTCATATTGCATGGTACCCATTCCAAGGGTCTCAACTCTCCAGGTTTAAGGGATTCTTCCTTCAGCTAAAACATGCATGTGGAGCCCAGAGTATGATCAACCGTGTGATCGGGAGACGTGTTCCAATATGTCTCAGTTTTCGTCCCCTGGTACTCGGGTGAAACATTCCAGACGCTTTACTAACACTCTCCCGACTTGGAGAGTCAGTGCCTTTAAACTCCTGTTTGTCCCAGTTTGCAATTTCTGCGGAAGTTGAACAGGAATAGGGAGAAACAATGAGAGACTAGCTGGAGGTGTCTGGACGGGCAAATTTAATTCTCATTTCCCACCAGGAAGAGGAATTAACCAAAGGCTCAGCGTGCCGTGCCGGAACCAGATTAGGGCCTGAAGCAATCCTGCAGTGTTGCGGCCAGCTCACAAGAAAGCGAGTTGAAGAAAGGAGCTCAGGGGCACTGTAATTCACAATCCTGCAGAGTGATAAATGACAGCTATCGTCCAAAAATATACTGAAGTAAGGCTGCCAAGAGGACTTGAAAGCGGGGCAGAATTGCAGGAAACCGATTTCAGGAGGTAGACTGGAATTGCATTTAAAGCATAGGAAAAGAGGCAGAACGTCGACAATGATGCACTTGGCCAAAAAGGGCGTATGCGTTTTTTTCTGAATATATTCAGGAAAAAACGCATATGCCCTTTTTGGCCAACCAAGCAAGCTTGCAAAGGAAATCTGCACTACAATGAAGTCTCACTTCCCCCCGGTCAAAAGGGCCATCTGATAAAAGTGTAAAATCCAGAAAGGCAGGACAGGCCATGGAGAACTGGGATCCTTGTTATGCTGATGGGCGGGATGTAAATTGCCAACAGCCACTCGGGAGAAGTGTATGGTGTTTCCTGAAACATCTAAAAAACAAAGCAACAGAGCCTAGGGCACTTCCACTTATGGTCCTATAGCTTAGGGAAATTAAAATCTAAAAGACACAGCCACCCCAAAGTTTGGGACGGCTCTGTTTACAAGAACCTCGTTTACGGGACAAGTTCAATATCGCAGAAAGTGAAAAATGGATAAAGAAGTTGTGGTACTTACGTACAATGCAATATCACTCAGCAATGAAATCTATGTCATCAGGCCCGTAGCAGCATAATGAGTGGTTTCAGGTATGATGCTTCTAACTGAAATAAGTCACACAGAAAAAGAAACATCATAAGACATCACTAATACACCGAATGTAAACTTGGCTACACAGGAACTGAATTACAAAACAGAACAGGGTCTCAAATTTAGAAAACCAACTTATGCTTGCTTAAGGGGAAAGGTGAGTTGGGGTGCTGCATAAAACCAGAGATTAAAATGAGCACAGATAAAGTTCCTTAAGCCAAATATGTAATAGACAAGAGCTACTCCTTGCTCAACGAAATGGACTCAACACCCCATATTAAACGCCTAAGAATGTACCTTACTAGTAAGTATCTTAAAACCTATGGATTGCTATGTCTCCGAAAGAGAATCAAGCGTGTGTACAGGGGCATAAACGCAGCAGTGATAGGATTGGAGAGGTTCGGTGAGCAAATGAAGACCCCTTGAAGTCATATTGCATGGTACCCATTCCACGGGTCTCAACTCTCCAGGTTTAAGGGATTCTTCCTTCAGCTAAAACATGCATGTGGAACCCAGAGTATGATCAACCGTGTGATCGGGAGACGTGTTCAAATATGTCTCAGTTCTCGTCCCCTTGTACTCGGGTGCAACATTCCAGACGCTTTACTAACACTCTCCCGACTTGGAGAGTCAGTGCCTTTAAACTCCTGTTTGGCCCAGGTGACAATTACTGCAGAAGATGAACAGGAATAGGGAGAACCAATGAGAGACTAGCTGGAGGTGTCTGGACGGGCAAATTTAACTCTCATTTCCCACCAGGAAGAGGAATTAACCAAAGGCTCAGCGTGCTGTGCCGGAACAAGATTAAGGCCTGAAGCAATCCTGCGGTGTTGCGGCCAGCTCACAAGAAAGCGAATTGAAGAAAGGAGCTCAGGGGCACTGTAATTCACAAACCTGCAGAGTTATAAATGACAGCTATCGTCAAAAAATATACTGAAGTAAGGCTGCCAAGAGGACTTGAAAGCGGGGCAGAATTGCAGGAACCCGATTTCAGGAGGTAGACTGGAATTGCATGTAAAGCATAGGAAAAGAGGCAGAACGTCCGCAATGATGCACTTGGCCAAAAAGGGCATATGCGTTTTTTCCTGAATATATTCAAGAAAAAACGCATACGCCCTTTTTGGCCAACCAAGCAAGCTTGCAAAGGAAATCTGCACTACAATGAAGTCTCACTTCCCCTGGGTCAAAAGGGCCATCTGAAAAAAGTGTAAAATCCAGAAAGGCAGGACAGGCCATGGAGAACTGGGAGCCTTGTTATGCTGATGGGCGGGATGAAAATTGCCAACAGCCACTTGGGAGAAGTGTATGGTGTTTCCTGAAACATCTAAAAAACAAAGCAACAGAGCCTAGGGCACTTCCACTTATGGTCCTATAGCTTAGGGAAATTACAATCAAAAAGACACAGCCACCCCAAAGTTTGGGACAGCTCTGTTTACAAGAACCTCGTTTACGGGACAAGTTCAATATCGCAGAAAGTGAAAAATGGATAAAGAAGTTGTGGTACTTACGTACAATGCAATATCACTCAGCAATGAAATCTATGTCATCAGGTCCATAGCAGCATAATGACTGGATTCAGGTATGATGATTCTAACTGAAATAAGTCACACAGAGAAAGAAACATCATAAGATATCACTAATACATGGAATGTAAACTTGGCTACACAGGAACTGAATTACAAAACAGAACAGGGTCTCAAATTTAGAAAACCAACTTATGCTTGCTTAAGGGGAAAGGTGAGTTGGGGTGCTGCATAAAAACAGAGATTGAAATGAGCACAGATAAAGTTCCTTAAGCCAAATATATAATAGACAAGAGCTACTCCTTGCTCAACGAGAGGGACTCAACACCCCATATTAAATGCCTAAGAATGTACCTGACTAGTAAGTATCTGAAAACCTATGGATTGCTATGTCTCCGAAAGAGAATCAAGCGTGTGTACAGGGGCACAAACGCAGCAGTGATAGGATTGGAGAGGTTCGGTGAGCAAATGAAGACCCTTTGAAGTCATATTGCATGGTACCCATTCCACGGGTCTCAACTCTCCAGGTTTAAGGGATTCTTCCTTCAGCTAAAACATGCATGTGGAGCCCAGAGTATGATCAACCGTGTGATCGGGAGACGTGTTCCAATATGTCTCAGTTTTCGTCCCCTGGTACTCGGGTGTAACATTCCAGACGCTTTACTAACACTCTCCCGACTTGGAGAGTCAGTGCCTTTAAACTCCTGTTTGTCCCAGTTTGCAATTTCTGCGGAAGTTGAACAGGAATAGGGAGAACCAATGAGAGACTAGCTGGAGGTGTCTGGACGGGCAAATTTAATTCTCATTTCCCACCAGGAAGAGGAATTAACCAAAGGCTCAGCCTGCCGTGCCGGAACCAGATTAGGGCCTGAAGCAATCCTGCGGTGTTGCGGCCAGCTCACAAGAAAGCGAGTTGAAGAAAGGAGCTCAGGGGCACTGTAATTCACAATCCTGCAGAGTGATAAATGACAGCTATCGTCCAAAAATATACTGAAGTAAGGCTGCCAAGAGGACTTGAAAGCGGGGCAGAATTGCAGGAAACCGATTTCAGGAGGTAGACTGGAATTGCATTTAAAGCATAGGAAAAGAGGCAGAACGTCGACAATGATGCACTTGGCCAAAAAGGGCGTATGCGTTTTTTCCTGAATATATTCAGGAAAAAACGCATATGCCCTTTTTGGCCAACCAAGCAAGCTTGCAAAGGAAATCTGCACTACAATGAGGTCTCACTTCCCCCCGGTCAAAAGGGACATCTGATAAAAGTGTAAAATCCAGAAAGGCAGGACAGGCCATGGAGAACTGGGAGCCTTGTTATGCTGATGGGCGGGATGTAAATTGCCAACAGCCACTCTGGAGAAGTGTATGGTGTTTCCTGAAACATCTGAAAAACAAAGCAACAGAGCCTAGGGCACTTCCACTTATGGTCCTATAGCTTAGGGAAATTAAAATCTAAAAGACACAGCCACCCCAAAGTTTGGGACGGCTCTGTTTACAAGAACCTCGTTTACGGGACAAGTTCAATATCGCAGAAAGTGAAAAATGGATAAAGAAGTTGTGGTACTTACGTACAATGCAATATCACTCAGCAATGAAATCTATGTCATCAGGCCCGTAGCAGCATAATGAGTGGTTTCAGGTATGATGCTTCTAACTGAAATAAGTCACACAGAAAAAGAAACATCATAAGACATCACTAATACACGGAATGTAAACTTGGCTACACAGCAACTGGATTACAAAACAGAACAGGGTCTCAAATTTAGAAAACCAACTTATGCTTGCTTAAGGGGAAAGGTGAGTTGTGGTGCTTCATAAAACCAGAGATTGAAATGAGCACAGATAAAGTTCCTTAAGCCAAATATGTAACAGACAAGAGCTACTCCTTGCTCAACGAAATGGACTCAACACCCCATATTAAACGCGTAAGAATGTACCTTACTAGTAAGTATCTCAAAACCTATGGATTGCTATGTCTCCGAAAGAGAATCAAGCGTGCGTACAGGGGCATAAACGCAGCAGTGATAGGATTGGAGAGGTTCGGTGAGCAAATGAAGACCCTTTGAAGTCATATTGCATGGTACCCATTCCACGGGTCTCAACTCTCCAGGTTTAAGGGATTCTTCCTTCAGCTAAAACATGCATGTGGAACCCAGAGTATGATCAACCGTGTGATCGGGAGACGTGTTCAAATATGTCTCAGTTCTCGTCCCCTTGTACTCGGGTGCAACATTCCAGACGCTTTACTAACACTCTCACGACTTGGAGAGTCAGTGCCTTTAAACTCCTGTTTGGCCCAGGTTGCAATTACTGCAGAAGATGAACAGGAATAGGGAGAACCAATGAGAGACTAGCTGGAGGTGTCTGGACGGGCAAATTTAACTCTCATTTCCCACCAGGAAGAGGAATTAACCAAAGGCTCAGCGTGCTGTGTCGGAACCAGATTAGGGCCTGAAGCAATCCTGCGGTGTTGCGGCCAGCTCACAAGAAAGCGAATTGAAGAAAGGAGCTCAGGGGCACTGTAATTCACAAAACTGCAGAGTTATAAATGACAGCTATCGTCCAAAAGTATACTGAAGTAAGGCTGCCAAGAGGACTTGAAAGCGGGGCAGAATTGCAGGAACCCGATTTCAGGAGGTAGACTGGAATTGCATGTAAAGCATAGGAAAAGAGGCAGAACGTCCACAATGATGCATTTGGCCAAAAAGGGCATATGCGTTTTTTCCTGAATATATTCAGGAAAAAAACGCATACGCCCTTTTTGGCCAACCAAGCAAGCTTGCAAAGGAAATCTGCACTACAATGAAGTCTCACTTCCCCTGGGTCAAAAGGGCCATCTGAAAAAAGTGTAAAATCCAGAAAGGCAGGACAGGCCATGGAGAACTGGGAGCCTTGTTATGCTGATGGGCGGGATGAAAATTGCCAACAGCCACTTGGGAGAAGTGTATGGTGATTCCTGAAACATCTAAAAAACAAAGCAACAGAGCCTAGGGCACTTCCACTTATGGTCCTATAGCTTAGGGAAATTACAATCAAAAAGACACAGCCACCCCAAAGTTTGGGACGGCTCTGTTTACAAGAACCTCGTTTACGGGACAAGTTCAATATCGCAGAAAGTGAAAAATGGATAAAGAAGTTGTGGTACTTACGTACAATGCAATATCACTCAGCAATGAAATCTATGTCATCAGGCCCGTAGCAGCATAATGAGTGGTTTCAGGTATGATGCTTCTAACTGAAATAAGTCACACAGAAAAAGAAACATCATAAGACATCACTAATACACCGAATGTAAACTTGGCTACACAGGAACTGAATTACAAAACAGAAGAGGGTCTCAAATTTAGAAAACCAACTTATGCTTGCTTAAGGGGAAAGGTGAGTTGGGGTGCTGCATAAAACCAGAGATTAAAATGAGCACAGATAAAGTTCCTTAAGCCAAATATGGAATAGACAAGAGCTACCCCTTGCTCAACGAAATGGACTCAACACCCCATATTAAATGCCTAAGAATGTACCTTACTAGTAAGTATCTTAAAACCTATGGATTGCTATGTCTCCGAAAGAGAATCAAGCGTGTGTACAGGGGCATAAATGCAGCAGTGATAGGATTGGAGAGGTTCGGTGAGCAAATGAAGACCCCTTGAAGTCATATTGCATGGTACCCATTCCACGGGTCTCAACTCTCCAGGTTTAAGGGATTCTTCCTTCAGCTAAAACATGCATGTGGAGCCCAGAGTATGATCAACCGTGTGATCGGGAGACGTGTTCAAATATGTCTCAGTTCTCGTCCCCTTGTACTCGGGTGCAACATTCCAGACGCTTTACTAACACTCTCCCGACTTGGAGAGTCAGTGCCTTTAAACTCCTGTTTGGCCCAGGTTGCAATTACTGCAGAAGATGAACAGGAATAGGGAGAACCAATGAGAGACTAGCTGGAGGTGTCTGGACGGGCAAATTTAACTCTCATTTCCCACCAGGAAGAGGAATTAACCAAAGGCTCAGCGTGCTGTGCCGGAACCAGATTAGGGCCTGAAGCAATCCTGCGGTGTTGCGGCCAGCTCACAAGAAAGCGAATTGAAGAAAGGAGCTCAGGGGCAGTGTAATTCACAAACCTGCAGAGTTATAAATGACAGCTATCGTCCAAAAGTATACTGAAGTAAGGCTGCCAAGAGGACTTGAAAGCGGGGCAGAATTGCAGGAACCCGATTTCAGGAGGTAGACTGGAATTGCATGTAAAGCATAGGAAAAGAGGCAGAACGTCCACAATGATGCACTTGGACAAAAAGGGCATATGCGTTTTTTCCTGAATATATTCAGGAAAAAACGCATACGCCCTTTTTGGCCAACCAAGCAAGCTTGCAAAGGAAATCTGCACTACAATGAAGTCTCACTTCCCCGGGGTCAAAAGGGCCATCTGAAAAAAGTGTAAAATCCAGAAAGGCAGGACAGGCCATGGAGAACTGGGAGCCTTGTTATGCTGATGGGCGGGATGAAAATTGCCAACAGCCACTTGGGAGAAGTGTATGGTGTTTCCTGAAACATCTAAAAAACAAAGCAACAGAGCCTAGGGCACTTCCACTTATGGTCCTATAGCTTAGGGAAATTACAATCAAAAAGACACAGCCACCCCAAAGTTTGGGACAGCTCTGTTTACAAGAACCTCGTTTACGGGACAAGTTCAATATCGCAGAAAGTGAAAAATGGATAAAGAAGTTGTGGTACTTACGTACCATGCAATATCACTCAGCAATGAAATCTATGTCATCAGGCCCGTAGCAGCATAATGACTGGATTCAGGTATGATGATTCTAACTGAAATAAGTCACACAGAGAAAGAAACATCATAAGATATCACTAATACACGGAATGTAAACTTGGCTACACAGGAACTGAATTACAAAACAGAACAGGGTCTCAAATTTAGAAAACCAACTTATGCTTGCTTAAGGGGAAAGGTGAGTTGGGGTGCTGCATAAAAACAGAGATTGAAATGAGCACAGATAAAGTTCCTTAAGCCAAATATATAATAGACAAGAGCTACTCCTTGCTCAACGAGAGGGACTCAACACCCCATATTAAATGCCTAAGAATGTACCTGATTAGCAAGTATCTGAAAACCTATGGATTGCTATGTCTCCGAAAGAGAATCAAGCGTGTGTACAGGGGCACAAACGCAGCAGTGATAGGACTGGAGAGGTTCGGTGAGCAAATGAAGACCCTTTGAAGTCATATTGCATGGTACCCATTCCACGGGTCTCAACTCTCCAGGTTTAAGGGATTCTTCCTTCAGCTAAAACATGCATGTGGAGCCCAGAGTATGATCAACCGTGTGATCGGGAGACGTGTTCCAATATGTCTCAGTTTTCGTCCCCTGGTACTCGGGTGAAACATTCCAGACGCTTTACTAACACTCTCCCGACTTGGAGAGTCAGTGCCTTTAAACTCCTGTTTGTCCCAGTTTGCAATTTCTGCGGAAGTTGAACAGGAATAGGGAGAACCAATGAGAGACTAGCTGGAGGTGTCTGGACGGGCAAATTTAATTCTCATTTCCCACCAGGAAGAGGAATTAACCAAAGGCTCAGCCTGCCATGCCGGAACCAGATTAGGGCCTGAAGCAATCCTGCGGTGTTGCGGCCAGCTCACAAGAAAGCGAGTTGAAGAAAGGAGCTCAGGGGCACTGTAATTCACAATCCTGCAGAGTGATAAATGACAGCTATCGTCCAAAAATATACTGAAGTAAGGCTGCCAAGAGGACTTGAAAGCGGGGCAGAATTGCAGGAAACCGATTTCAGGAGGTAGACTGGAATTGCATTTAAAGCATAGGAAAAGAGGCAGAACGTCGACAATGATGCACTTGGCCAAAAAGGGCGTATGCGTTTTTTTCTGAATATATTCAGGAAAAAACGCATATGCCCTTTTTGGCCAACCAAGCAAGCTTGCAAAGGAAATCTGCACTACAATGAAGTCTCACTTCCCCCCGGTCAAAAGGGCCATCTGATAAAAGTGTAAAATCCAGAAAGGCAGGACAGGCCATGGAGAACTGGGATCCTTGTTATGCTGATGGGCGGGATGTAAATTGCCAACAGCCACTCGGGAGAAGTGTATGGTGTTTCCTGAAACATCTAAAAAACAAAGCAACAGAGCCTAGGGCACTTCCACTTATGGTCCTATAGCTTAGGGAAATTAAAATCTAAAAGACACAGCCACCCCAAAGTTTGGGACGGCTCTGTTTACAAGAACCTCGTTTACGGGACAAGTTCAATATCGCAGAAAGTGAAAAATGGATAAAGAAGTTGTGGTACTTACGTACAATGCAATATCACTCAGCAATGAAATCTATGTCATCAGGCCCGTAGCAGCATAATGAGTGGTTTCAGGTATGATGCTTCTAACTGAAATAAGTCACACAGAAAAAGAAACATCATAAGACATCACTAATACACCGAATGTAAACTTGGCTACACAGGAACTGAATTACAAAACAGAAGAGGGTCTCAAATTTAGAAAACCAACTTATGCTTGCTTAAGGGGAAAGGTGAGTTGGGGTGCTGCATAAAACCAGAGATTAAAATGAGCACAGATAAAGTTCCTTAAGCCAAATATGGAATAGACAAGAGCTACTCCTTGCTCAACAAAATGGACTCAACACCCCATATTAAACGCCTAAGAATGTACCTTACTAGTAAGTATCTTAAAACCTATGGATTGCTATGTCTCCGAAAGAGAATCAAGCGTGTGTACAGGGGCATAAACGCAGCAGTGATAGGATTGGAGAGGTTCGGTGAGCAAATGAAGACCCCTTGAAGTCATATTGCATGGTACCCATTCCACGGGTCTCAACTCTCCAGGTTTAAGGGATTCTTCCTTCAGCTAAAACATGCATGTGGAACCCAGAGTATGATCAACCGTGTGATCGGGAGACGTGTTCAAATATGTCTCAGTTCTCGTCCCCTTGTACTCGGGTGCAACATTCCAGACGCTTTACTAACACTCTCCCGACTTGGAGAGTCAGTGCCTTTAAACTCCTGTTTGGCCCAGGTTGCAATTACTGCAGAAGATGAACAGGAATAGGGAGAACCAATGAGAGACTAGCTGGAGGTGTCTGGACGGGCAAATTTAACTCTCATTTCCCACCAGGAAGAGGAATTAACCAAAGGCTCAGCGTGCTGTGCCGGAACAAGATTAAGGCCTGAAGCAATCCTGCGGTGTTGCGGCCAGCTCACAAGAAAGCGAATTGAAGAAAGGAGCTCAGGGGCACTGTAATTCACAAACCTGCAGAGTTATAAATGACAGCTATCGTCAAAAAATATACTGAAGTAAGGCTGCCAAGAGGACTTGAAAGCGGGGCAGAATTGCAGGAACCCGATTTCAGGAGGTAGACTGGAATTGCATGTAAAGCATAGGAAAAGAGGCAGAACGTCCGCAATGATGCACTTGGCCAAAAAGGGCATATGCGTTTTTTCCTGAATATATTCAAGAAAAAACGCATACGCCCTTTTTGGCCAACCAAGCAAGCTTGCAAAGGAAATCTGCACTACAATGAAGTCTCACTTCCCCGGGGTCAAAAGGGCCATCTGAAAAAAGTGTAAAATCCAGAAAGGCAGGACAGGCCATGGAGAACTGGGAGCCTTGTTATGCTGATGGGCGGGATGAAAATTGCCAACAGCCACTTGGGAGAAGTGTATGGTGTTTCCTGAAACATCTAAAAAACAAAGCAACAGAGCCTAGGGCACTTCCACTTATGGTCCTATAGCTTAGGGAAATTACAATCAAAAAGACACAGCCACCCCAAAGTTTGGGACAGCTCTGTTTACAAGAACCTCGTTTACGGGACAAGTTCAATATCGCAGAAAGTGAAAAATGGATAAAGAAGTTGTGGTACTTACGTACCATGCAATATCACTCAGCAATGAAATCTATGTCATCAGGTCCATAGCAGCATAATGACTGGATTCAGGTATGATGATTCTAACTGAAATAAGTCACACAGAGAAAGAAACATCATAAGATATCACTAATACATGGAATGTAAACTTGGCTACACAGGAACTGAATTACAAAACAGAACAGGGTCTCAAATTTAGAAAACCAACTTATGCTTGCTTAAGGGGAAAGGTGAGTTGGGGTGCTGCATAAAAACAGAGATTGAAATGAGCACAGATAAAGTTCCTTAAGCCAAATATGGAATAGACAAGAGCTACCCCTTGCTCAACGAGAGGGACTCAACACCCCATATTAAATGCCTAAGAATGTACCTGACTAGTAAGTATCTGAAAACCTATGGATTGCTATGTCTCCGAAAGAGAATCAAGCGTGTGTACAGGGGCACAAACGCAGCAGTGATAGGATTGGAGAGGTTCGGTGAGCAAATGAAGACCCTTTGAAGTCATATTGCATGGTACCCATTCCACGGGTCTCAACTCTCCAGGTTTAAGGGATTCTTCCTTCAGCTAAAACATGCATGTGGAGCCCAGAGTATGATCAACCGTGTGATCGGGAGACGTGTTCCAATATGTCTCAGTTTTCGTCCCCTGGTACTCGGGTGTAACATTCCAGACGCTTTACTAACACTCTCCCGACTTGGAGAGTCAGTGCCTTTAAACTCCTGTTTGTCCCAGTTTGCAATTTCTGCGGAAGTTGAACAGGAATAGGGAGAACCAATGAGAGACTAGCTGGAGGTGTCTGGACGGGCAAATTTAATTCTCATTTCCCACCAGGAAGAGGAATTAACCAAAGGCTCAGCGTGCCGTGCCGGAACCAGATTAGGGCCTGAAGCAATCCTGCGGTGTTGCGGCCAGCTCACAAGAAAGCGAGTTGAAGAAAGGAGCTCAGGGGCACTGTAATTCACAATCCTGCAGAGTGATAAATGACAGCTATCGTCCAAAAATATACTGAAGTAAGGCTGCCAAGAGGACTTGAAAGCGGGGCAGAATTGCAGGAACCCGATTTCAGGAGGTAGACTGGAATTGCATTTAAAGCATAGGAAAAGAGGCAGAACGTCGACAATGATGCACTTGGCCAAAAAGGGCGTATGCGTTTTTTCCTGAATATATTCAGGAAAAAACGCATATGCCCTTTTTGGCCAACCAAGCAAGCTTGCAAAGGAAATCTGCACTACAATGAGGTCTCACTTCCCCCCGGTCAAAAGGGACATCTGATAAAAGTGTAAAATCCAGAAAGGCAGGACAGGCCATGGAGAACTGGGAGCCTTGTTATGCTGATGGGCGGGATGTAAATTGCCAACAGCCACTCTGGAGAAGTGTATGGTGTTTCCTGAAACATCTGAAAAACAAAGCAACAGAGCCTAGGGCACTTCCACTTATGGTCCTATAGCTTAGGGAAATTAAAATCTAAAAGACACAGCCACCCCAAAGTTTGGGACGGCTCTGTTTACAAGAACCTCGTTTACGGGACAAGTTCAATATCGCAGAAAGTGAAAAATGGATAAAGAAGTTGTGGTACTTACGTACAATGCAATATCACTCAGCAATGAAATCTATGTCATCAGGCCCGTAGCAGCATAATGAGTGGTTTCAGGTATGATGCTTCTAACTGAAATAAGTCACACAGAAAAAGAAACATCATAAGACATCACTAATACACGGAATGTAAACTTGGCTACACAGCAACTGGATTACAAAACAGAACAGGGTCTCAAATTTAGAAAACCAACTTATGCTTGCTTAAGGGGAAAGGTGAGTTGTGGTGCTTCATAAAACCAGAGATTGAAATGAGCACAGATAAAGTTCCTTAAGCCAAATATGTAACAGACAAGAGCTACTCCTTGCTCAACGAAATGGACTCAACACCCCATATTAAACGCGTAAGAATGTACCTTACTAGTAAGTATCTCAAAACCTATGGATTGCTATGTCTCCGAAAGAGAATCAAGCGTGCGTACAGGGGCATAAACGCAGCAGTGATAGGATTGGAGAGGTTCGGTGAGCAAATTAAGACCCTTTGAAGTCATATTGCATGGTACCCATTCCACGGGTCTCAACTCTCCAGGTTTAAGGGATTCTTCCTTCAGCTAAAACATGCATGTGGAACCCAGAGTATGATCAACCGTGTGATCGGGAGACGTGTTCAAATATGTCTCAGTTCTCGTCCCCTTGTACTCGGGTGCAACATTCCAGACGCTTTACTAACACTCTCACGACTTGGAGAGTCAGTGCCTTTAAACTCCTGTTTGGCCCAGGTTGCAATTACTGCAGAAGATGAACAGGAATAGGGAGAACCAATGAGAGACTAGCTGGAGGTGTCTGGACGGGCAAATTTAACTCTCATTTCCCACCAGGAAGAGGAATTAACCAAAGGCTCAGCGTGCTGTGTCGGAACCAGATTAGGGCCTGAAGCAATCCTGCGGTGTTGCGGCCAGCTCACAAGAAAGCGAATTGAAGAAAGGAGCTCAGGGGCACTGTAATTCACAAAACTGCAGAGTTATAAATGACAGCTATCGTCCAAAAGTATACTGAAGTAAGGCTGCCAAGAGGACTTGAAAGCGGGGCAGAATTGCAGGAACCCGATTTCAGGAGGTAGACTGGAATTGCATGTAAAGCATAGGAAAAGAGGCAGAACGTCCACAATGATGCATTTGGCCAAAAAGGGCATATGCGTTTTTTCCTGAATATATTCAGGAAAAAAACGCATACGCCCTTTTTGGCCAACCAAGCAAGCTTGCAAAGGAAATCTGCACTACATTGAAGTCTCACTTCCCCTGGGTCAAAAGGGCCATCTGAAAAAAGTGTAAAATCCAGAAAGGCAGGACAGGCCATGGAGAACTGGGAGCCTTGTTATGCTGATGGGCGGGATGAAAATTGCCAACAGCCACTTGGGAGAAGTGTATGGTGATTCCTGAAACATCTAAAGAACAAAGCAACAGAGCCTAGGGCACTTCCACTTATGGTCCTATAGCTTAGGGAAATTACAATCAAAAAGACACAGCCACCCCAAAGTTTGGGACGGCTCTGTTTACAAGAACCTCGTTTACGGGACAAGTTCAATATCGCAGAAAGTGAAAAATGGATAAAGAAGTTGTGGTACTTACGTACAATGCAATATCACTCAGCAATGAAATCTATGTCATCAGGCCCGTAGCAGCATAATGAGTGGTTTCAGGTATGATGCTTCTAACTGAAATAAGTCACACAGAAAAAGAAACATCATAAGACATCACTAATACACCGAATGTAAACTTGGCTACACAGGAACTGAATTACAAAACAGAAGAGGGTCTCAAATTTAGAAAACCAAATTATGCTTGCTTAAGGGGAAAGGTGAGTTGGGATGCTGCATAAAATCAGAGATTAAAATGAGCACAGATAAAGTTCCTTAAGCCAAATATGGAATAGACAAGAGCTACCCCTTGCTCAACGAAATGGACTCAACACCCCATATTAAATGCCTAAGAATGTACCTTACTAGTAAGTATCTTAAAACCTATGGATTGCTATGTCTCCCAAAGAGAATCAAGCGTGTGTACAGGGGCATAAATGCAGCAGTGATAGGATTGGAGAGGTTCGGTGAGCAAATGAAGACCCCTTGAAGTCATATTGCATGGTACCCATTCCACGGGTCTCAACTCTCCAGGTTTAAGGGATTCTTCCTTCAGCTAAAACATGCATGTGGAGCCCAGAGTATGATCAACCGTGTGATCGGGAGACGTGTTCCAATATGTCTCAGTTTTCGTCCCCTGGTACTCGGGTGAAACATTCCAGACGCTTTACTAACACTCTCCCGACTTGGAGAGTCAGTGCCTTTAAACTCCTGTTTGTCCCAGTTTGCAATTTCTGCGGAAGTTGAACAGGAATAGGGAGAACCAATGAGAGACTAGCTGGAGGTGTCTGGACGGGCAAATTTAATTCTCATTTCCCACCAGGAAGAGGAATTAACCAAAGGCTCAGCCTGCCGTGCCGGAACCAGATTAGGGCCTGAAGCAATCCTGCGGTGTTGCGGCCAGCTCACAAGAAAGCGAATTGAAGAAAGGAGCTCAGGGGCACTGTAATTCACAAACCTGCAGAGTTATAAATGACAGCTATCGTCCAAAAGTATACTGAAGTAAGGCTGCCAAGAGGACTTGAAAGCGGGGCAGAATTGCAGGAACCCGATTTCAGGAGGTAGACTGGAATTGCATGTAAATCATAGGAAAAGAGGCAGAACGTCCACAATGATGCACTTGGCCAAAAAGGGCGTATGCGTTTTTTCCTGAATATATTCAGGAAAAAACGCATACGCCCTTTTTGGCCAACCAAGCAAGCTTGCAAAGGAAATCTGCACTACAATGAAGTCTCACTTCCCCTGGGTCAAAAGGGCCATCTGAAAAAAGTGTAAAATCCAGAAAGGCAGGACAGGCCATGGAGAACTGGGAGCCTTGTTATGCTGATGGGCGGGATGAAAATTGCCAACAGCCACTTGGGAGAAGTGTATGGTGTTTCCTGAAACATCTAAAAAACAAAGCAACAGAGCCTAGGGCACTTCCACTTATGGTCCTATAGCTTAGGGAAATTAAAATCAAAAAGACACAGCCACCCCAAAGTTTGGGACAGCTCTGTTTACAAGAACCTCGTTTACGGGACAAGTTCAATATCGCAGAAAGTGAAAAATGGATAAAGAAGTTGTGGTACTTACGTACCATGCAATATCACTCAGCAATGAAATCTATGTCATCAGGCCCGTAGCAGCATAATGACTGGATTCAGGTATGATGATTCTAACTGAAATAAGTCACACAGAGAAAGAAACATCATAAGATATCACTAATACACGGAATGTAAACTTGGCTACACAGGAACTGAATTACAAAACAGAACAGGGTCTCAAATTTAGAAAACCAACTTATGCTTGCTTAAGGGGAAAGGTGAGTTGGGGTGCTTCATAAAAACAGAGATTGAAATGAGCACAGATAAAGTTCCTTAAGCCAAATATATAATAGACAAGAGCTACTCCTTGCTCAACGAGAGGGACTCAACACCCCATATTAAATACCTAAGAATGTACCTGACTAGTAAGTATCTGAAAACCTATGGATTGCTATGTCTCCGAAAGAGAATCAAGCGTGTGTACAGGGGCACAAACGCAGCAGTGATAGGATTGGAGAGGTTCGGTGAGCAAATGAAGACCCTTTGAAGTCATATTGCATGGTACCCATTCCAAGGGTCTCAACTCTCCAGGTTTAAGGGATTCTTCCTTCAGCTAAAACATGCATGTGGAGCCCAGAGTATGATCAACCGTGTGATCAGGAGACGTGTTCCAATATGTCTCAGTTTTCGTCCCCTGGTACTCGGGTGAAACATTCCAGACGCTTTACTAACACTCTCCCGACTTGGAGAGTCAGTGCCTTTAAACTCCTGTTTGTCCCAGTTTGCAATTTCTGCGGAAGTTGAACAGGAATAGGGAGAAACAATGAGAGACTAGCTGGAGGTGTCTGGACGGGCAAATTTAATTCTCATTTCCCACCAGGAAGAGGAATTAACCAAAGGCTCAGCGTGCCATGCCGGAACCAGATTAGGGCCTGAAGCAATCCTGCAGTGTTGCGGCCAGCTCACAAGAAAGCGAGTTGAAGAAAGGAGCTCAGGGGCACTGTAATTCACAATCCTGCAGAGTGATAAATGACAGCTATCGTCCAAAAATATACTGAAGTAAGGCTGCCAAGAGGACTTGAAAGCGGGGCAGAATTGCAGGAAACCGATTTCAGGAGGTAGACTGGAATTGCATTTAAAGCATAGGAAAAGAGGCAGAACGTTGACAATGATGCACTTGGCCAAAAAGGGCGTATGCGTTTTTTCCTGAATATATTCAGGAAAAAACGCATATGCCCTTTTTGGCCAACCAAGCAAGCTTGAAAAGGAAATCTGCACTACAATGAAGTCTCACTTCCCCGGGGTCAAAAGGGCCATCTGATAAAAGTGTAAAATCCAGAAAGTCAGGACAGGCCATGGAGAACTGGGAGCCTTGTTATGCTGATGGGCGGGATGTAAATTGCCAACAGCCACTTGGGAGAAGTGTATGGTGTTTCCTGAAACATCTAAAAAACAAAGCAACAGAGCCTAGGGCACTTCCACTTATGGTCCTATAGCTTAGGGAAATTAAAATCTAAAAGACACAGCCACCCCAAAGTTTGGGACGGCTCTGTTTACAAGAACCTCGTTTACGGGACAAGTTCAATATCGCAGAAAGTGAAAAATGCATAAAGAAGTTGTGGTACTTACGTACAATGCAATATCACTCAGCAATGAAATCTATCTCATCAGGCCCGTAGCAGCATAATGAGTGGATTCAGGTATGATGATTCTAACTGAAATAAGTCACACAGAAAGAGAAACATCATAAGATATCACTAATACACGGAATGTAAACTTGGCTACACAGCAACTGGATTACAAAACAGAACAGGGTCTCAAATTTAGAAAACCAACTTATGCTTGCTTAAGGGGAAAGGTGAGTTGGGGTGCTGCATAAAAACAGAGATTGAAATGAGCACAGATAAAGTTCCTTAAGCCAAATATATAATAGACAAGAGCTACTCCTTGCTCAACGAGAGGGACTCAACACCCCATATTAAATGCCTAAGAATGTACCTGACTAGTAAGTATCTGAAAACCTATGGATTGCTATGTCTCCGAAAGAGAATCAAGCGTGTGTACAGGGGCACAAACGCAGCAGTGATAGGATTGGAGAGGTTCGGTGAGCAAATGAAGACCCTTTGAAGTCATATTGCATGGTACCCATTCCACGGGTCTCAACTCTCCAGGTTTAAGGGATTCTTCCTTCAGCTAAAACATGCATGTGGAGCCCAGAGTATGATCAACCGTGTGATCGGGAGACGTGTTCAAATATGTCTCAGTTCTCGTCCCCTTGTACTCGGGGGCAACATTCCAGACGCTTTACTAACACTCTCCCGACTTGGAGAGTCAGTGCCTTTAAACTCCTGTTTGGCCCAGGTTGCAATTACTGCAGAAGATGAACAGGAATAGGGAGAACCAATGAGAGACTAGCTGGAGGTGTCTGGACGGGCAAATTTAACTCTCATTTCCCACCAGGAAGAGGAATTAACCAAAGGCTCAGCGTGTTGTGCCGGAACAAGATTAGGGCCTGAAGCAATCCTGCGGTGTTGCGGCCAGCTCACAAGAAAGCGAATTGAAGAAAGGAGCTCAGGGGCACTGTAATTCACAAACCTGCAGAGTTATAAATGACAGCTATCGTCCAAAAATATACTGAAGTAAGGCTGCCAAGAGGACTTGAAAGCGGGGCAGAATTGCAGGAACCCGATTTCAGGAGGTAGACTGGAATTGCATGTAAAGCATAGGAAAAGAGGCAGAACGTCCACAATGATGCACTTGGCCAAAAAGGGCATATGCGTTTTTTCCTGAATATATTCAAGAAAAAACGCATACGCCCTTTTTGGCCAACCAAGCAAGCTTGCAAAGGAAATCTGCACTACAATGAAGTCTCACTTCCCCTGGGTCAAAAGGGCCATCTGAAAAAAGTGTAAAATCCAGAAAGGCAGGACAGGCCATGGAGAACTGGGAGCCTTGTTATGCTGATGGGCGGGATGAAAATTGCCAACAGCCACTTGGGAGAAGTGTATGGTGTTTCCTGAAACATCTAAAAAACAAAGCAACAGAGCCTAGGGCACTTCCACTTATGGTTCTATAGCTTAGGGAAATTACAATCAAAAAGACACAGCCACCCCAAAGTTTCGGACAGCTCTGTTTACAAGAACCTCGTTTACGGGACAAGTTCAATATCGCAGAAAGTGAAAAATGGATAAAGAAGTTGTGGTACTTACGTACCATGCAATATCACTCAGCAATGAAATCTATGTCATCAGGCCCGTAGCAGCATAATGACTGGATTCAGGTATGATGATTCTAACTGAAATAAGTCACACAGAGAAAGAAACATCATAAGATATCACTAATACATGGAATGTAAACTTGGCTACACAGGAACTGAATTACAAAACAGAACAGGGTCTCAAATTTAGAAAACCAACTTATGCTTGCTTAAGGGGAAAGGTGAGTTGGGGTGCTGCATAAAAACAGAGATTGAAATGAGCACAGATAAAGTTCCTTAAGCCAAATATATAATAGACAAGAGCTACTCCTTGCTCAACGAGAGGGACTCAACACCCCATATTAAATGCCTAAGAATGTACCTGACTAGTAAGTATCTGAAAACCTATGGATTGCTATGTCTCCGAAAGAGAATCAAGCGTGTTTACAGGGGCACAAACGCAGCAGTGATAGGATTGGAGAGGTTCGGTGAGCAAATGAAGACCCTTTGAAGTCATATTGCATGGTACCCATTCCACGGGTCTCAACTCTCCAGGTTTAAGGGATTCTTCCTTCAGCTAAAACATTCATGTGGAGCCCAGAGTATGATCAACCGTGTGATCGGGAGACGTGTTCCAATATGTCTCAGTTTTCGTCCCCTGGTACTCGGGTGTAACATTCCAGACGCTTTACTAACACTCTCCCGACTTGGAGAGTCAGTGCCTTTAAACTCCTGTTTGTCCCATTTTGCAATTTCTGCGGAAGTTGAACAGGAATAGGGAGAACCAATGAGAGACTAGCTGGAGGTGTCTGGACGGGCAAATTTAATTCTCATTTCCCACCAGGAAGACGAATTAACCAAAGGCTCAGCCTGCCGTGCCGGAACCAGATTAGGGCCTGAAGCAATCCTGCGGTGTTGCGGCAAGCTCACAAGAAAGCGAGTTGAAGAAAGGAGCTCAGGGGCACTGTAATTCACAATCCTGCAGAGTGATAAATGACAGCTATCGTCCAAAAATATACTGAAGTAAGGCTGCCAAGAGGACTTGAAAGCGGGGCAGAATTGCAGGAAACCGATTTCAGAAGGTGACTGGAATTGCATTTAAAGCATAGGAAAAGAGGCAGAACGTCCACAATGATGCACTTGGCCAAAAAGTGGGTATGCGTTTTTTCCTGAATATATTCAGGAAAATACACATATGCACTTTTTGGCCAACCAAGCAAGCTTGCAAAGGAAATCTGCACTACAATGAAGTCTCACTTCCCCTGGGTCAAAAGGGCCATCTGAAAAAAGTGTAAAATACACAAAGGCAGGACAGGCCATGGAGACCTGGGAGCCTTGTTATGCTGATGGGCGGGATGTAAATTGCCAACAGCCACTCGGGAGAAGTGTATGGTGTTTCCTGAAACATCTAAAAAACAAAGCAACAGAGCCTAGGGCACTTCCACTTATGGTCCTATAGATTAGGGAAATTAAAATCAAAAAGACACAGCCACCCCAAAGTTTGCGACGGCTCTGTTTACAAGAACCTCGTTTACGGTACAAGTTCAATATCGCAGAAAGTGAAAAATGGATAAGAAGTTGTGGTACTTACGTACAATGCAATATAACTCAGCAATGACACCTACGTCATCAGGCCCGTAGCAGCATAATGAGTGGATTCAGGTATGATGATTCTAACTGAAATAAGTCACACAGAAATAGAAATATCATAAGATATCACTAATACATGGAATGTAAACTTGGCTACACAGGAACTGGATTACAAAACAGAACAGGGTCTCAAATGTAGAACACCAACTTATGCTTGCTTAAGGGGAAAGGTGAGTTGGGGTGCTGCATAAAAGCAGAGATTGAAATGAGCACAGATAAAGTTCCTTAAGCCAAATATGGAATAAACAAGAGCTACTCCTTGCTCAACGAAATGGACTCAAAACCCCATATTAAACGCCTAAGAATGTACCTGACTAGTAAGTATCTTAAAACCAATGGATTGCTATGTCTCCGAAAGAGATCAAGCGTGTGTACAGGGGCATAAAGGCAGCAGTGATAGGACTGGAGAGGTTCGGTGAGCAAATGAAGACCCTTTGAAGTCATATTGCATGGTACCCATTCCACAGGTCTCAACTCTCCAGGTTTAAGGGATTCTTCTTTCAGCTAAAACATGCATGTGGAACCCAGAGTATGATCAACCGTGTGATCGGGAGATGTGTTCCAATATGTCTCAGTTCTCGTCCCCTGGTACTCGGGTGCAACATTCCAGACGCTTTACTAACACTCTCCCGACTTGGAGAGTCAGGGCCTTTAACCTCCTGTTTGGCCCAGTTTGCAGTTTCTGCGGAAGATGATCAGGAATAGGGAGAACCAATGAGAGACTAGCTGGAGGTGTCTGGACGGGCAAATTTAACTCTCATTTCCCACCAGGAAGAGGAATTAACCAAAGGCTCAGCGTGCTGTGCCGGAACCAGATTAGGGCCTGAAGCAATCCTGCGGTGTTGCGGCCAGCTCACAAGAAAGCGAGTTGAAGAAAGGAGCTCAGGGGCACTGTAATTCACAAACCTGCAGAGTTATAAATGACAGCTATCGTCCAAAAATATACTGAAGTAAGGCTGCCAAGAGGACTTGAAAGCGGGGCAGAATTGCAGGAAACCGATTTCAGGAGGTAGACTGGAATTGCATTTAAAGCATAGGAAAAGAGGCAGAACGTCGACAATGATCCACTTGGACAAAAAGGGCGTATGCGTTTTTTCCTGAATATATTCAGGAAAAAACGCATACGCACTTTTTGCCCAACCAAGCAAGGTTGCAAAGGGAATCTTCACTACAATGAAGTCTCACTTCCCCCCGGTCAAAAGGGCCATCTGAAAAAAGTGTAAAATCCAGAAAGGCAGGACAGGCCATGGAGAACTGGGAGCCTTGTTATGCTGATGGGCGGGATGTAAATTGCCAACAGCCACTCGGGAGAAGTGTATGGTGTCTCCTGAAACATCTAAAAAACAAAGCAACAGAGCCTAGGGCACTTCCACTTATGGTCCTATAGCTTAGGGAAATTAAAATCAAAAAGACACAGCCACCCCAATGTTTGCGACGGCTCTGTTTACAAGAACCTCGTTTACGGTACAAGTTTAATATCGCAGAAAGTGAAAACTGGATAAAGAAGTTGTGGTACTTACGTACAATGCAATATCACTCAGCAATGAAATCTATGTCATCAGGCCCGTAGCAGCATAATGAGTGGATTCAGGTATGATGATTCTAACTGAAATAAGTCACACAGAAAAAGAAACATCATAAGATATCACTAATACACGGAATGTAATCTTGGCTACACAGGAACTGGATTACAAAACAGAACAGGGTCTCAAATGTAGAAAACCAACTTATGCTTGCTTAAGGGGAAAGGTGACTTGGGGTGCTTCATAAAACCAGAGATTGAAATGAGCACAGATAAAGTTCCTTAAGCCAAACATGTAATAGACAAGAGCTACTCCTTGCTCAACAAAATGGACTCAACACCCCATATTAAACGCCTAAGAATGTACCTGACTAGTAAGTATCTTAAAACCTAAGGATTGCTGTCTCTGAAAGACAATCAAGCGTGTGTACAGGGGCATAAACGCAGCAGTGATAGGATTGGAGAGGTACGGTGAGCAAATGAAGACCCTTTGAAGTCATATTGCATGGTACCCATTACACGGTTATCAACTCTCCAGGTTTAAAGGATTCTTCCTTCAGCTAAAACATGCATGTGGAACCCAGAGTATGATCAACCGTGTGATCGGGAGATGTGTTCTAATATCTCTCAGTTTTCAACCCCTGGTACTCGGGTGCAACATTCCAGACGCTTTACTAACACTCTCCCGACATGGAGAGTCAGTGCCTTTAACCTCCTGTTTGGCCCAGTTTGCAATTTCTGCGGAAGATGAACAGGAATAGGGAGAACAAATGAGAGACCAGCTGGAGGTGTGTGGACGGGCAAATTTAACTCTCATTTCCCACCAGGAAGAGGAATTAACCAAAGGCTCAGCGTGCCGTGCCGGAACCAGATTAGAGCCTGAAGCAATCCTGCGATCTTGCGGCAGCTCACAAGAAAGCGAGTTGAAGAAAGGAGCTCAGGGGCACTGTAATTCACAAACCTGCAGAGTTATAAATGACAGCTATCGTCCAAAAATATACTGAAGTAATCCTGCAAAGAGGACTTGAAAGCAGGGCAGAATTGCAGGAAACCGATTTCAGGAGGTAGACTGGAATTGCATTGAAAGCATAGGAAAAGAGGCAGAACGTCGACAATGATGCACTTGGCCAAAAAGGGCGTATGTGTTTTTTCCTGAATACATTCAGGAAAAAACGCATACGCACTTTTTGGCCAACCAAGCAAGCTTGCAAAGGAAATCTGCACTACAATGAAGTCTCACTTCCCCCCGGTCAAAAGGGCAATCTGAAAAAAGTGTAAAATCCAGAAAGGCAGGACTGGCCATGGAGAACTGGGAGCCTTGTTATGCTGATGGGCGGGATGTAAATTGCCAACAGCCACTCGGGAGAAATGTATGGTGTTTACTGAAACATGTAAAAAACACAGCAACTGAGCCTAGGGCACTTCCACTTATGGTCCTATAGCTTAGGGAAATTAAAATCAAAAAGACACAGCCACCCCAAAGTTTGGGACGGCTCAGATTACAAGAACCTCCTTTACAGTACAAGTTCAATATCGCAGAAAGTGAAACATGGATAAAGAAGGTGTGGTACTTACGTACAATGCAATATGACTCAGCAATGAAATCTATGTCATCAGGCCCATAGCAGCATAATGAGTGGATTCAGGTATGATGATTCTAACTGAAATAAGTCACACAGAAAAAGAAACATCAGAAGATATCACTAATACACGGAATGTAAACTTGGCTACACAGGAACTGGATTACAAAACAGAACAGGGTCTCAAATGTAGAAAACCAACTTATGTTTGCTTAAGGGGAAAGGTGAGTTGGGGTGCTGCATAAAACCAGAGATTGAAATGAGCACAGATAAAGTTCCTTAAGCCAAATATGGAATAGACAAGAGCTACACCTTGCTCAACGAAATGGACTCAACACCCCATATTAAACGCCTAAGAATGTACCTGACTAGTAAGTATCTTAAAAGCTATAGATTGCTATGTCTCTGAAAGAGAATCAAGCATGTGTACAGGGGCATAAAAGCAGCAGTGATAGGACTGGAGAGGTTCGGTGAGCAAATGAAGACCCCTTGAAGTCATATTGCATGGTACCCATTCCACGGGTCTCAACTCTCCAGGCTTAAGGGATTCTTCCTTCAGCTAAAACATGCATGTGGAGCCCAGAGTATGATCAACCGTGTGATCGGGAGACGTGTTCCAATATGTCTCAGTTTTCGTCCCCTGGTACTCGGGTGAAACATTCCAGACGCTTTACTAACACTCTCCCGACTTGGAGAGTCAGTGCCTTTAAACTCCTGTTTGTCCCAGTTTGCAATTTCTGCGGAAGTTGAACAGGAATAGGGAGAACCAATGAGAGACTAGCTGGAGGTGTCTGGACGGGCAAATTAAATTCTCATTTCCCACCAGGAAGAGGAATTAACCAAAGGCTCAGCCTGCCGTGCCGGAACCAGATTAGGGCCTGAAGCAATCCTGCGGTGTTGCGGCCAGCTCACAAGAAAGCGAATTGAAGAAAGGAGCTCAGGGGCACTGTAATTCACAAACCTGCAGAGTTATCAATGACAGCTATCGTCCAAAAGTATACTGAAGTAAGGCTGCCAAGAGGACTTGAAAGCGGGGCAGAATTGCAGGAACCCGATTTCAGGAGGTAGACTGGAATTGCATGTAAATCATAGGAAAAGAGGCAGAACGTCCACAATGATGCACTTGGCCAAAAAGGGCATATGCGTTTTTTCCTGAATATATTCAGGAAAAAACGCATACGCCCTTTTTGGCCAACCAAGCAAGCTTGCAAAGGAAATCTGCACTACAATGAAGTCTCACTTCCCCTGGGTCAAAAGGGCCATCTGAAAAAAGTGTAAAATCCAGAAAGGCAGGACAGGCCATGGAGAACTGGGAGCCTTGTTATGCTGATGGGCGGGATGAAAATTGCCAACAGCCACTTGGGAGAAGTGTATGGTGTTTCCTGAAACATCTAAAAAACAAAGCAACAGAGCCTAGGGCACTTCCACTTATGGTCCTATAGCTTAGGGAAATTACAATCAAAAAGACACAGCCACCCCAAAGTTTGGGACAGCTCTGTTTACAAGAACCTCGTTTACGGGACAAGTTCAATATCGCAGAAAGTGAAAAATGGATAAAGAAGTTGTGGTACTTACGTACCATGCAATATCACTCAGCAATGAAATCTATGTCATCAGGCCCGTAGCAGCATAATGACTGGATTCAGGTATGATGATTCTAACTGAAATAAGTCACACAGAGAAAGAAACATCATAAGATATCACTAATACACGGAATGTAAACTTGGCTACACAGGAACTGAATTACAAAACAGAACATGGTCTCAAATTTAGAAAACCAACTTATGCTTGCTTAAGGGGAAAGGTGAGTTGGGGTGCTTCATAAAAACAGAGATTGAAATGAGCACAGATAAAGTTCCTTAAGCCAAATATATAATAGACAAGAGCTACTCCTTGCTCAACGAGAGGGACTCAACACCCCATATTAAATACCTAAGAATGTACCTGACTAGTAAGTATCTGAAAACCTATGGATTGCTATGTCTCCGAAAGAGAATCAAGCGTGTGTACAGGGGCACAAACGCAGCAGTGATAGGATTGGAGAGGTTCGGTGAGCAAAGGAAGACCCTTTGAAGTCATATTGCATGGTACCCATTCCAAGGGTCTCAACTCTCCAGGTTTAAGGGATTCTTCCTTCAGCTAAAACATGCATGTGGAGCCCAGAGTATGATCAACCGTGTGATCGGGAGACGTGTTCCAATATGTCTCAGTTTTCGTCCCCTGGTACACGGGTGAAACATTCCAGACGCTTTACTAACACTCTCCCGACTTGGAGAGTCAGTGCCTTTAAACTCCTGTTTGTCCCAGTTTGCAATTTCTGCGGAAGTTGAACAGGAATAGGGAGAAACAATGAGAGACTAGCTGGAGGTGTCTGGACGGGCAAATTTAATTCTCATTTCCCACCAGGAAGAGGAATTAACCAAAGGCTCAGCGTGCCGTGCCGGAACCAGATTAGGGCCTGAAGCAATCCTGCGGTGTTGCGGCCAGCTCACAAGAAAGCGAGTTGAAGAAAGGAGCTCAGGGGCACTGTAATTCACAATCCTGCAGAGTGATAAATGACAGCTATCGTCCAAAAATATACTGAAGTAAGGCTGCCAAGAGGACTTGAAAGCGGGGCAGAATTGCAGGAAACCGATTTCAGGAGGTAGACTGGAATTGCATTTAAAGCATAGGAAAAGAGGCAGAACGTCGACAATGATGCACTTGGCCAAAAAGGGCGTATGCGTTTTTTTCTGAATATATTCAGGAAAAAACGCATATGCCCTTTTTGGCCAACCAAGCAAGCTTGCAAAGGAAATCTGCACTACAATGAAGTCTCACTTCCCCCCGGTCAAAAGGGCCATCTGATAAAAGTGTAAAATCCAGAAAGGCAGGACAGGCCATGGAGAACTGGGATCCTTGTTATGCTGATGGGCGGGATGTAAATTGCCAACAGCCACTCGGGAGAAGTGTATGGTGTTTCCTGAAACATCTAAAAAACAAAGCAACAGAGCCTAGGGCACTTCCACTTATGGTCCTATAGCTTAGGGAAATTAAAATCTAAAAGACACAGCCACCCCAAAGTTTGGGACGGCTCTGTTTACAAGAACCTCGTTTACGGGACAAGTTCAATATCCCAGAAAGTGAAAAATGGATAAAGAAGTTGTGGTACTTACGTACAATGCAATATCACTCAGCAATGAAATCTATGTCATCAGGCCCGTAGCAGCATAATGAGTGGTTTCAGGTATGATGCTTCTAACTGAAATAAGTCACACAGAAAAAGAAACATCATAAGACATCACTAATACACCGAATGTAAACTTGGCTACACAGGAACTGGATTACAAAACAGAACAGGGTCTCAAATGTAGAAAACCAACTTATGCTTGCTTAAGGGGAAAGGTGAGTTGGGGTGCTGCATAAAACCAGAGATTGAAATGAGCACAGATAAAGTTCCTTAAGCCAAATATGGAATAGACAAGAGCTACTCCTTGCTCAACGAAATGGACTCAACACCCCATATTGAACTCCTAAGAATGTACCTGACTAGTAAGTATCTTAAAACCTATGGATTGCTATGTCTCCGAAAGAGAATCAAGCGTGTGTACAGGGGCATAAACGCAGCAGTGATAGGATTGGAGAGGTTCGGTGCGCAAATGAAGACCCTTTGAAGTCATATTGCATGGTACCCATTCCACGGGTCTCAACTCTCCAGGTTTAAGGGATTCTTCCTTCAGCTAAAACATGCATGTGGAACCCAGAGTATGATCAACCGTGTGATCGGGAGACGTGTTCCAATATGTCTCAGTTTTCGTCCCCTGGTACTCACGTGCAACATTCCAGATGCTTAACTAACACTCTCCCGACTTGGAGAGTCAGTGCCTTTAACCTCCTGTTTGGCCCAGTTTGCAATTTCTGCGGAAGATGAACAGGAATAGGAAGAACCAATGAGAGACTAGCTGGAGGTTTGTGGACGGGCAAATTTAACTCTCATTTCCCACCAGGAAGAGGAATTAACGAAAGGCTCAGCGTGCTGTGCCGGAACAAGATTACGGCCTGAAGCAATCCTGCGGTGTTGCGGCCAGCTCACAAGAAAGCGAGTTGAAGAAAGGAGCTCGGGGCACTGTAATTCACAAACTTGCAGAGTTATAAATGACAGCTATCTTCCAAAACTATACTGAAGTAAGACTGCCAAGAGGACTTGAAAGCGGGGCAGAATTGCAGGAAACCGATTTCAGGAGGTAGACTGGAATTGCATTTAAAGCATAGGAAAAGAGGCAGAACGTCGACAATGATGCACTTGGCCAAAAAGGGCGTATGCGTTTTTTCCTGAATATATTCAGGAAAAAACGCATACGCCCTTTTTGGCCAACCAAGCAAGCTTGCAAAGGAAATCTGCACTACAATGAAGTCTCACTTCCCCTGGGTCAAAAGGGCCATCTGAAAAAAGTGTAAAATCCAGAAAGGCAGGACAGGCCATGGAGAACTGGGAGCCTTGTTATGCTGATGGGCGGGATGTAAATTGCCAACAGCCACTAGGGAAAAGTGTATGGTGTTTCCTGAAACATCTAAAAAAGAAAGCAACAGAGCCTAGGGCACTTCCACTTATGGTCCTATAGCATAGGGAAATTAAAATCAAAAAGACACAGCCACCCCAGAGTTTGGGATGGCTGTTTACAAGAACCTCGTTTACGGTATAAGTTCAATATCGCAGAAAGTGAAAACTGGATAAAGAAGTTGTGCTACTTACGTACAATGCAATATCACTCAGCAATGAAATCTATGTCATCAGGCCCGTAGCAGCATAATGAGTGGATTCAGGTATGATGATTCTAACTGAAATAAGACACAGAGAAAAAGAAATATCATAAGACATCACTAATACACGGAATGTAAACTTGGCTACACAGGAACTGGATTACAAAACAGAACAGGGTCTCAAATGTAGAAAACCAACTTATGCTTGCTTAAGGGGAAAGGTGAGTTGGGGTGCTGCATAAAACCAGAGATTGAAATGAGCACAGATAAAGTTCCTTAAGCCAAATATGGAATAGACAAGAGCTACTCCTTGCTCAACGAAATGGACTCAACACCCCATATTAAACGCCTAAGAATGTACCTGACTAGTAAGTATCTTAAAACCTATGGATCACTATGTCTCCGAAAGAGAATCAAGCGTGTGTACAGGGGCATAAACGCAGGAGTGATAGGATTGGAGAGGTTCGGTGAGCAAATGAAGACCCTTTGAAGTCACATTGCATGGTACCCATTCCACGGGTCTCAACTCTCCAGGTTTAAGGGATTCTTCCTTCAGGTAAAACATGCATGTGGAACCCAGAGTATGATCAACCATGTGATCGGGAGACTTGTTCAAATATGTCTCAGTTTTCGTCCCCTGGTACTCGGGTGCAACATTCCAGATGCTTTACTAACACTCTCCCGACTTGGAGAGTCAGTGCCTTTAAACTCCTGTTTGGCCCAGTTTGCAATTTCTGCGGAAGATGAACAGGAATAGGGAGAACCAATGAGAGACTGGCTGGAGGTTTGCGGATGGGCAAATTTAACTCTCATTTCCCACCAGGAAGAGGAATTAACCAAAGGCTCAGCGTGCCGTGCCGGAACCAGATTAGGGCCTGAAGCAATCCTGCGGTGTTGCGGCCAGCTCACAAGAAAGTGAGTTGAAGAAAGGAGCTCAGGGGCACTGTAATTCACAAACCTGCAGAGTTATAAATGACAGCTATCGTCCAAAACTATACTGAAGTAAGGCTGCCAAGAGGACTTGAAAGCGGGGCAGAATTGCAGGAAACTGATTTCAGGAGGTAGACTGGAATTGCATTTAAAGCATAGGAAAAGAGGCAGAACGTCCACAATGATGCACTTGGCCAAAAAGGGCGTATGCGTTTTTTCCTGAATATATTCAGGAATAATGCATACGCCCTTTTTGGCCAACCAAGTAAATTGCAAAGGAAATCTGCACTACAATGAAATCTCACTTCCCCCTGGTCAAAAGGGCCATCTGAAAAAAGTGTAAAATCCAGAAAGGCAGGACAGGCCATGGAGAACTGGGAGCCTTGTTATGCTGATGGGCGGGATGTAAATTCCCAACAGCCACTCGGGAGAAGTGTATGGTGTTTCCTGAAACATCTAAAAAACAAAGCAACAGAGCCTAGGGCACTTCCACTTATGGTCCTATACCTTAGGGAAATTAAAATCAAAAAGACACAGCCACCCCAAAGTTTGGGACGGCTGTTTACAAGAACCTCGTTTACGGGACAAGTTCAATATCGCAGAAAGTGAAAAATGGATAAAGAAGTTGTGGTACTTACGTCCAATGCAATATCACTCAGCAATGAAATCTATGTCATCAGGCCCATAGCAGCATAATGAGTGGATTCAGGTATGATGATTCTAACTGAAATAAGTCACACAGAAATAGAAATATTATAAGACATCACTAATACACGGAATGTAAACTTGGCTACACAGGAACTGGATTACAAAACAGAACAGGGTCTCAAATGTAGAAAACCAACTTATGCTTGCTTAAGGGGAAAGGTGAGTTGGGGTGCTGCATAAAACCAGAGATTGAAATGAGCACAGATAAAGTTCCTTAAGCCAAATATGGAATAGACAAGAGCTACTCCTTGCTCAACGAAATGGACTCAACACCCCATATTAAACGCCTAAGAATGTAACTGACTAGTAAGTATCTTAAAACCTATGGATTGCTATGTCTCCGAAAGAGAATCAAGCGTGTGTACACGGGCATAAACGCAGCAGTGATAGGATTGGAGAGGTTCGGTGCGCAAAAGAAGACCCTTTGAAGTCATATTGCATGGTACCCATTCCATGGGTCTCAACTCTCCAGGTTTAAGGGATTCTTCCTTCAGCTAAAACATGCATGTGGAACCCGGAGTATGATCAACCGTGTGATCGGGAGACGTGTTCCAATATGCTTCAGTTTTCGTCCCCTGGTACTCGGGTGCAACATTCCAGACGCTTTACTAACATTCTCCCGACTTGGAGAGTCAGTGCCTTTAAACTACTGTTTGCCCAGTTTGCAATTTCTGCGGAAGATGAACAGGAAGAGGGAGAACCAATGAGAGACTAGCTGGAGGTGACTATACGGGCAAATTTAACTCTCATTTCCCACCGGGAAGTGGAATTAACCAAAGGCTCAGCGTGCCATGCCGGAAACAGAATAGGGCCTGAAGCAATCGTGCGGTGTTGCGGCCAGCTCACAAGAAAACGAGTTGAAGAAAGGAGCTCAGGGGCACTGTAATTCACAAACCTGCAGAGTTATAAATGACAGCTATCGTCCAAAAATATACTGAAGTAAGGCTGCCAAGAGGACTTGAAAGCGGGGCAGAATTGCAGGAAACCGATTTCAGGAGGCAGACTGGAATTGCATTTAAAGCATAGGAAAAGAGGCAGAACGTCCACAATGATGTATTTGGCCAAAAATGGCGTATGCGTTTTTTCCTGAATATATTCAGGAACAAAGGCATACGCACTTTTTGGCCAACCAAGCAAGGTTGCAAAGGAAATCTGCACTAAAATGAAGTCTCACTTCCCCCCGGTCAAAAGGGCCATCTGAAAAAAGTGTAAAATCCAGAAAGGCAGGACAGGCCATGGAGAACTGGGAGCCTTGTTATGCTGATGGGCGGGATGTAAATTGCCAACAGCCACTCCGGAGAAGTGTATGGTGTTTCCTGAAACATCTAAAAAACAAAGCAACAGAGCCTAGGGCACTTCCACTTATGGTCCTATAGCTTAGGGAAATTAAAATCAAAAAGACACAGCCACCCCAAAGTTTGGGACGGCTCTGTTTACAAGAACGTCGTTTACGGTACAAGTTCAATATCGCAGAAAGTGAAAAATGGATAAAGAAGTTGTGGTACTTACGTACAATGCAATATCACTCAGCAATGAAATCTATGTCATCAGGCCCATAGCAGCATAATGAGTGGATTCAGGTATGATGATTCTAACTGAAATAAGTCACACAGAAAAAGAAACATCATAAGATATCACTAATACACGGAATGTAAACTTGGCTACACAGGAACTGGATTACAAAACAGAACAGTGTCTCAAATGTAGAAAACCAACTTATGCTTGCTTAAGGGGAAAGGTGAGTTGGGGTGCTGCATAAAACCAGAGATTGAAATGAGCACAGATAAAGTTCCTTAAGCCAAATATGGAATAGACAAGAGCTACTCCTTGCTCAACGAAATGCACTCAACACCTCATATCAAACGCCTAAGAATGTACCTGACTAGTAAGTATCTTAAAACCTATGGATTGCTATGTCTCCGAAAGAGAATCAAGCGTGTGTACAGGGGCATAAACGCAGCAGTGATAGGATTGGAGAGGTTCGGTGAGCAAATGAAGACCCTTTGAAGTCATATTGCATGGTACCCATTCCACGGGCTCAACTCTCCAGGTTTAAGGGATTATTCCTTCACCTAAAACATGCATGTTGAACTCAGAGTATGATCAACCGCGTGATCGGGAGACGTGTTCAAATATGTCTCAGTTTTCGAACCCTGGTACTCGTGTGCAACATTCCAGATGCTTTACTAACACTCTCCCGACTTGGAGAGTCAGTGCCTTTAACCTCCTGTTTGGCCCAGTTTGCAATTTCTGCGGAAGATGAACATGAATAGGGAGAACCAATGAGAGACTAGCTGGAGGTGTGTGGATGGGCAAATTTAACTCTCATTTCCCACCAGGAAGAGGAATTAACCAAAGGCTCAGCGTGCCGTGCAGGAACCATATTAGGGCCTGAAGCAATCCTGTGGTGTTGCGGCCAGCTCACAAGAAAGCGAGTTGAAGAAAGGAGCTCAGGGGCACTGTAATTCACAAACCTGCAGAGTTATAAATGACAGCTATCGTCCAAAAATATACTGAAGTAAGGCTTCCAAGAGGACTTGAAAGCGGGGCAGAATTGCAGGAAACCGATTTCAGGAGGTAGACTGGAATTGCATTGAAAGCATAGGAAAAGAGGCAGAACGTCGACAATGATGCACTTGGCCAAAAAGAGCGTATGCGTTTTTTCCTGAATATATTCAGGAAAAAACGCATACGCACTTTTTAGCCAACCAAGCAAGCTTGCAAAGGAAATCTGCACTACAATGAAGTCTCACTTCCCCCCGGTCAAAAGGGCCATCTGAAAAAAGTGTAAAATCCAGAAAGGCAGGACAGGCCATGGAGAACTGGGAGCCTTGTTATGCTGATGGGCGGGATGTAAATAGCCAACAGACACTCGGGAGAAGTGTATGGTGTTTCCTGAAACATCTAAAAAACAAAGCAACAGAGCCTAGGACACTTCCACTTATGGTCCTATAGCTTAGGGAAATTAAAATCAAAAAGACACAGCCACCCCAATCTTTGGGACGTCTCTGTTTACAAGAACCTCATTCACGGTACAAGTTCAATATAGCAGAAAGCAAAAAATGGATAACGAATTTGTGGTACTTACGTACAATGCAATATCACTCAGGAATGAAATCTATGTCATCAGGCCCGTAGCAGCATAATGAGTGGATTCAGGTATGATGATTCTAACAAAAATAAGTCACACAGAAGAAAAACATCATAAGATATCACTAATACACGGAATGTAAACTTGGCTACACAGGAACTGGATTACAAAACAGAACAGGGTCTCAAATGTAGAAAACCAACTTATGCTTGCTTAAGGGGAAAGGTGAGTTGGGGTGCTGCATAAAACCAGAGACTGAAATGAGCACAGATAAAGTTCCTTAAGCCAAATATGGAATAGACAAGAGCTACTCCTTGCTCAACGAAATGGACTCAACACCCCATATTGAACGCCTAAGAATGTACCTGACTAGTAAGTATCTTAAAACCTAAGGATTGCTATGTCTCCGAAAGAGAATCAAGCGTGTGTACAGGGGCATAAACGCAGCAGTGATAGGATTGGAGAGGTTTGGTGAGCAAATGAAGAGCCTTTGAAGTCATATTGCATGGTACCCATTCCACGGGTCTCAACTCTCCAGGTTTAAGGGATTCTTCCTTCAGCTAAAACATGCATGTGGAACCCAGAGTATGATCAACCGTGTGATCGGGAGACGTGTTCCAATATGTCTCAGTTTTCGTCCCCTGGTACTCACGTGCAACATTCCAGATGCTTAACTAACACTCTCCCGACTTGGAGAGTCAGTGCCTTTAACCTCCTGTTTGGCCTAGTTTGCAATTTCTGCGGAAGATGAACAGGAATAGGGAGAACCAATGAGAGACTAGCTGGAGGTGTCTGGACGGGCAAATTTAACTCTCATTTCCCACCAGGAAGAGGAATTAACCAAAGGCTCAGCGTGCTGTGCCAGAAGAAGATTAGGGCCTGAAGCAATCCTGCGGTGTTGCGGCCAGCTCACAAGAAAGCGAGTTGAAGAAAGGAGCTCGGGGCACTGTAATTCACAAACCTGCAGAGTTATAAATGACAGCTATCGTCCAAAAATATGCTGAAGTAAGACTGCCAAGAGGACTTGAAAGCGGGGCAGAATTGCAGGAAACCGATTTCAGGAGGTAGACTGGAATTGCATTTAAAGCATAGGAAAAGAGGCAGAACGTCGACAATGATGCACTTGGCCAAAAAGGGCATATGCGTTTTTTCCTGAATATATTCAGGAAAAAACGCATATGCCCTTTTTGGCCAACCAAGCAAGCTTGCAAAGGAAATCTGCACTACAATGAAGTCTCACTTCCCCCCTGTCAAAAGGGCCATCGGAAAAAGTCTAAAATCCAGAAAGGCAGGACAGGCCATGGAGAACTGAGAGCCTTGTTATGCTGTTGGGGGGATGTAAATTGCCAACAGCCACTCGGGAGAAGTGTATCGTGTTTCCTGAAACATCTAAAAAACAAAGCAACAGAGCCTAGGGCACTTCCACTTATGGTCCTATAGCTTAGGAAAATTGAAATCAAAAAGACACAGCCACCCCAAAGTTTGGGACGGTTCTGTTTACAAGAACCTCGTTTATGGTACAAGTTCAATATCGCAGAGAGTGAAAACTGGATAAAGAAGTTGTGGTACTTACGTACAATGCAATATCACTCAGCAATGAAATCTATGTCATCAGGCCCGTAGCAGCATTATGAGTGTATTCAGGTATGATGATTCTAACTGAAATAAGTCACACAGAAAAAGAAACATCATAAGATATCACTAATACACGGAATGTAAACTTGGCTACACAGGAACTGGATTACAAAACAGAACAGGGTCTCAAATGTAGAAAACCAACTGATGCTTGCTTAAGGGGAAAGGTGAGTTGGGTTGCTGCATAAAACCAGAGATTGAAATGAGCACAGATAAACTTCCTTAAGCCAAATATGGAATAGACAAGAGCTACTCCTTGATCAACGAAATGGACTCAACACCCCATATTAAACGCCTAAGAATGTACCTGACTAGTAAGTATCTTAAAACCTATGGATTGCTATGTCTCCGAAAGAGAATCAAGCGTGTGTACAGGGGCATAAACGCAGCAGTGATAGGATTGGAGAGGTTCGGTGAGCAAATGAAGACCCTTTGAAGTCATATTGCATGGTAGCCATTCCACGGGTCTCAACTCTCCAGGTTTAAGGGATTCTTCCTTCAGCTAAAACATGCATGTGGAACCCAGAGTATGATCAACCGTGTGATCGGGAGACGTGTTCAAATATGTCTCAGTTCTCGTCCACTGTTACTCGGGTGCAACATTCCAGATGCTTTATTAACACTCTCCCGACTTGGAGAGTCAGTGCCTTTAACCTCCTGTTTGGCCCAGTTTGCAATTTCTGTGGAAGATGAACAGGAATAGGGAGAACCAATGAGAGTCTAGCTGGAGGTGTCTGGACGGGCAAATTTAACTCTCATTTCCCACCAGGAAGAGGAATTAACCAAAGGCTCAGCGTGCCGTGCCGGAACCAGATTAGGGCCTGAAGCAATCCTTCGGTGTTGCGGCCATCTCACAAGAAAGCGAGTTGAAGAAAGGAGCTCAGGGGCACAGTAATTCACAAACCTGCAGAGTTATAAATGACAGCTATTGTCCAAAAAATACTGAAGTAAGGCTGCCAAGGGGACTTGAAAGCGGGGCAGAATTGCAGGAAACCGATTTCAGGAGGTAGACTGGAATTGCATTTAAAGCATAGGAAAAGAGGCAGAACGTCCACAATGATGCACTTGGCCAAAAAGGGCGTATGCATTTTTTCCTGAATATATTCAGGAATAATGCATACGCCCTTTTTGGCCAACCAAGCAAGTTGCAAAGGAAATCTGCACTACAATGAAGTCTCACTTCCCCCCGGTCAAAAGGGCCATCTGAAAAAAGTGTAAAATCCAGAAAGGCAGGACAGGCCATGGAGAACTGGGAGCCTTGTTATGCTGATGGGCGGGATGTAAATTGCCAACAGCCACTCGGGAGAAGTGTATGGTGTTTCCTGAAACATCTAAAAAACAAAGCAACAGAGCCTAGGGCAGTTCCACTTATGGTCCTACAGCTTAGGGAAATTAAAATCAAAAAGACACAGCCACCCCAAAGTTTGGGACGGCTCTGTTTACAAGAACCTCGTTTACGGTACAAGTTCAATATTGCAGAAAGCGAAAAATGGATAAAGAAGTTGTGGTACTTACGTCCAATGCAATATCACTCAGCAATGAAATCTATGTCATCAGGCCCATAGCAGCATAATGAGTGGATTCAGGTATGATGATTCTAACTGAAATAAGTCACACAGAAATAGAAATATCATAAGACATCACTAATACACGGAATGTAAACTTGGCTACACAGGAACTGGATTACAAAACAGAACAGGGTCTCAAATGTAGAAAACCAACTTATGCTTGCTTAAGGGGAAAGGTGAGTTGGGGTGCTGCATAAAACCAGAGATTGAAATGAGCACAGATAAAGTTCCTTAAGCCAAATATGGAATAGACAAGAGCTACACCTTGCTCAACGAAATGGACTCAACACCCCATATTAAACGCCTAAGAATGTACCTGACTAGTAATTATCTTAAAACCTATGGATTGCTATGTCTCCGAAAGAGAATCAAGCGTGTGTACACGGGCATAAACGCAGCAGTGATAGGATTGGAGAGGTTCGGTGCGCAAATGAAGACCCTTTGAAGTCATATTGCATGGTACCCATTCCATGGGTCTCAACTCTCCAGGTTTAAGGGATTCTTCCTTCAGCTAAAACATGCATGTGGAACCCAGAGTATGATCAACCGTGTGATCGGGAGACGTGTTCCAATATGCCTCAGTTTTCGTCACCTGGTACTCCGGTGCAACATTCCAGACGCTTTACTAACATTCACCCGACTTGGAGAGTCAGTGCCATTAACCTACTGTTTGGCCCAGTTTGCAATTTCTGCGGAAGATGAACAGGAAGAGGGAGAACCAATGAGAGACTTGCTGGAGGTGACTATACGGGCAAATTTAACTCTCATTTCCCACCGGGAAGTGGAATTAACCAAAGGCTCAGCGTGCCATGCCGGAAACAGAATAGGGCCTGAAGCAATCGTGCGGTGTTGCGGCCAGCTCACAAGAAAGCGAGTTGAAGAAAGGAGCTCAGGGGCACTGTAATTCACAAACCTGCAGAGTTATAAATGACAGCTATCGTCCAAAAATATACTGAAGTAAGGCTGCCAAGAGGACTTGAAAGCGGGGCAGAATTGAAGGAAACCGATTTCAGGAGGTAGACTGGAATTGCCTTTAAAGCATAGGAAAAGAGGCAGAACGTCCACAATGATACATTTGGCCAAAAAGGGCGTATGCATTTTTTCCTGAATATATTCAGGAACAAACGCATACGCACTTTTTGCCCAAGCAAGCAAGGTTGCAAATGAAATCTGCACTACAATGAAGTCTCACTTCCCCCCGGTCAAAAGGGCCATCTGAAAAAAGTGTAAAATCCAGAAAGGCAGGACAGGCCATGGAGAACTGGGAGCCTTGTTATGCTGATGGGCGGGATGTAAATTGCCAACAGCCACTCGGGAGAAGTGTATGGTGTTTCCTGAAACATCTAAAAAACAAAGCAACAGACCCTAGGACACTTCCACTTATGGTCCTATAGCTTAGGGAAATTAAAATCAAAAAGACACAGCCACCCCAAAGTTTGGGACGGCTCTGTTTACAAGAACCTCATTCACGGTACAAGTTCAATATCGCAGAAAGTGAAAAATGGATAAAGAAGTTGTGGTACTTACGTACAATGCAATATCACTCAGCAATGATATCTATGTCACCAGGCCTCTAGCAGAAAATGAGTGGATTCAGGTATGATGATTCTAACTGAAATAAGTCACACAGAAAAAGAAACATCATAAGATATCACTAATACACGGAATGTAAACTTGGCTACACAGGAACTGAATTACAAAACAGAACAGGGTCTCAAATGTAGAAAACCAACTTATGCTTGCTTAAGAGGAAAGGTGAGTTGGGGTGCTGCATAAAACCAGAGATTGAAATGGGCACAGATAAAGTTCCTTAAGCCAAATATGGAATAGACAAGAGCTACTCCTTGATCAACGAAATGGACTCAACACCCCATATTAAACGCCTAAGAATGTACCTGACTAGTAAGTATCTTAAAACCTATGGATTGCTATGTCTCCGAAAGAGAATCAAGCGTGTGTACAGGGGCATAAACGCAGCAGTGATAGGATTGGAGAGGTTCGGTGAGCAAATGAAGACCCTTTGAAGTCATATTGCATGGCACCCATTCCACGGGTCTCAACTCTCCAGGTTTAAGGGATTCTTCCTTCAGCTAAAACATGCATGTGGAACCCAGAGTATGATCAACCGTGTGATCGGGAGACGTGTTCAAATATGTCTCAGTTCTCGTCCCCTGTTACTCGGGTGCAACATTCCAGATGCTTTATTAACACTCTCCAGACTTGGAGAGTCAGTGCCTTTAACCTCCTGTTTGGCCCAGTTTGCAATTTCTGAGGAAGATGAACAGGAATAGGGAGAACCAATGAGAGACTAGCTGGAGGTGTCTGGACGGGCAAATTTAACTCTCATTTCCCACCAGGAAGAGGAATTAACCAAAGGCTCAGCGTGCCGTGCCGGAACCAGATTAGGGCCTGAAGCAATCCTGCGGTGTTGCGGCCAGCTCACAAGAAAGCGAGTTGAAGAAAGGAGCTCAGGTGCACTGTAATTCACAAACCTGCAGAGTTATAAATGACAGCTATTGTCCAGAAATATACTGAAGTAAGGCTGCCAAGAGGACTTGAAAGCGGGGCAGAATTGCAGGAAACCAATTTCAGGAGGTAGACTGGAATTGAATTTAAAGCATAGGAAAAGAGGCAGAACGTTGACAATGATGCACTTGGCCAAAAAGGACGTATGCGTTTTTTCCTGAATATATTCAGGAAAAAACACATACGCCCTTTTTGGCCAACCAAGCAAGCTTGCAAAGGAAATCTGCAGTACAATGAAGTCTCACTTCCCCCCGGTCAAAAGGGCCATCTGAAAAATGTGTAAAATCCAGAAAGGCAGGACAGGCCATGAAGAACTGGGAGCCTTGTTATGCTGATGGGCGGGATGAAAATTGCCAACAGCCACTCAGGAGAAGTGTATGGTGTCTCCTGAAAAATCTAAAAAACAAAGCAACAGAGCCTAGGGCACTTCCACTTATGGTACTATAGCTTAGGGAAATTAAAATCAAAAACACACAGCCACCCCAAAGTTTGGGACGGCTCTGTTTACAAGAACCTCGTTTACGGTACAAGTTCAATATCGCAGAAAGTGAAAAATGGATAAAGAAGTTGTGGTACTTACGTACAATGCAATATCACTCAGCAATGAAATCTATGTCACCAGGCCTCTAGCAGAAAATGAGTGGATTCAGGTATGATGATTCTAACTGAAATAAGTCACAGAGAAAAAGAAACATCATAAGATATCACTAATACACGGAATGTAAACTTGGCTACACAGGAACTGAATTACAAAACAGAACAGGGTCTCAAATGTAGAAAACCAACTTATGCTTGCTTAAGGGGAAAGGTGAGTTGGGGTGCTGCATAAAACCAGAGATTGAAATGGGCACAGATAAAGTTCCTTAAGCCAAATATGGAATAGACAAGAGCTACTCCTTGATCAACGAAATGGTCTCAACACCCCATATTAAACGCCTAAGAATGTACCTGACTAGTAAGTATCTTAAAACCTATGGATTGCTATGTCTCCGAAAGAGAATGAAGCATGTGTACAGGGGCATAAACGCAGCAGTGATAGGATTGGAGAGGTTCGGTGAGCAAATGAAGACCCTTTGAAGTCATATTGCATGGTACCCATTCCACGGGTCTCAACTCTCCAGGTTTAAGGGATTCTTCCTTCAGCTAAAACATGCATGTGGAACCCAGAGTATGATCAACCGTGTGATCGGGAGACGTGTTCAAATATGTCTCAGTTCTCGTCCCCTGTTACTCGGGTGCAACATTCCAGATGCTTTATTAACACTCTCCCGACTTGGAGAGTCAGTGCCTTTAACCTCCTGTTTGGCCCAGTTTGCAATTTCTGAGGAAGATGAACAGGAATAGGGAGAACCAATGAGAGACTAGCTGGAGGTGTCTGGACGGGCAAATTTAACTCTCATTTCCCAACAGGAAGAGGAATTCACCAAAGGCTCAGCGTGCCATGCCAGAACCAGATTAGGGCCTGAAGCAATCCTGCGGTGTTGCGGCCAGCTCACAAGAAAGCGAGTTGAAGAAAGGAGCTCAGGTGCACTGTAATTCACAAACCTGCAGAGTTATAAATGACAGCTATCGTCCAAAAATACACTGAATTAAGGCTGCCAAGAGGACTTGAAAGCGGGCAGAATTGCAGGAAACCGATTTCAGGAGGTAGACTGGAATTGCATTTAGAGCATAGGAAAAGAGACAGAACGTCCACAATGATGCACTTGGCTAAAAAGGGCGTATGCGTTTTTTCCTGAATATATTCAGGAAAAAACGCATACGCACTTTTTGGCCAACCAAGCAAGCTTGCAAAGGAAATCTACACTACAATGAAGTCTCACTTCCCCCCGGTCAAAAGGGCCATCTTAAAAAAGTGTAAAATCCAGAAAGGCAAGACAGTCCATGGAGAACTGGGAGCCTTGTTATGCTGATTGGCGGGATGTAAATTGCCAACAGCCACTCGGGAGAAGTGTATGGTGTTTCCTGAAACATCTAAAAAACAAAGCAACAGAGCCTAGGGCACTTCCACTTATGGTCCTATAGCTTAGGGACATTAAAATCAAAAAGACACAGCCACCCCAAAGTTTGGGACGGCTCTGTTTACAAGAACTTCCTTTACGGTACAAGTTCAATATCGCAGAAAGTGAAAATTGGATAAAGAAGTTGTGGTACTTACGTACAATGCAATATCACTCAGCAATGAAATCTATGTCATCAGGCCCCTAGCAGCATAATGAGTGTATTCAGGTATGATGATTCTAAATGAAATAAGTCACACAGAAAAAGAAACATCATAAGATATCACTAATACACGGAATGTAAACTTGGCTACACAGGAACTGGATTACAAAACAGAACAGTTTCTAAAATTTAGAAAACCAATATGCTTGCTTAAGGGGAAAGGTGAGTTGGGGTGCTGCATAAAACCAGAGATTGAAATGAGCACAGATAAAGTTCCTTAAGCCAAATATGGAATAGACAAGAGCTACTCCTTGCTCAACGAAATGGACTCAACACCCCATATTAAACGCCTAAGAATGTACCTGACTAGTAAGTATCTTAAAACCTATGGATTGCTATGTCTCTGAAAAGAATCAAGCGTGTGTACAGGGGCATAAACGCAGCAGTGATAGGATTGGAGAGCTTCGGTGAGCAAATGAAGACCCTTTGAAGTCATATTGCATGGTACCCATTCCACGGGCTCAACTCTCCAGGTTTAAGGGATTATTCCTTCACCTAAAACATGCATGTTGAAACCAGAGTATGATCAACCGCGTGATCGGGAGACGTATTCAAATATGTCTCAGTTTTCGAACCCTGGTACTCGGCTGCAACATTCCAGACGCTTTACTAACACTCTCCCGACTTGGAGAGTCAGTGCCTTTAAACTCCTGTTTGGCCCAGTTTGCAATTTCTGCGGAAGATGAACATGAATAGGGAGAACCAATGAGAGACTAGCTGGAGGTGTGTGGATGGGCAAATTTAACTCACATTTCCCACCAGGAAGAGGAATTAACCAAAGGCTCAGCGTGCCGTGCAGGAACCATATTAGGGCCTGAAGCAATCCTGTGGTGTTGCGGCCAGCTCACAAGAAAGCGAGTTGAAGAAAGGAGCTCAGGGTCACTGTAATTCACAAACCTGCAGAGTTATAAATGACAGCTATCGTCCAAAAATATACTGAAGTAAGGCTGCCAAGAGGACTTGAAAGCGGGGCAGAATTGCAGGAAACCGATTTCAGGAGGTAGACTGGAATTGCATTGAAAGCATAGGAAAAGAGGCAGAACGTCGACAATGATGCACTTGGCCAAAAAGGGCGTATGCGTTTTTTCCTGAATATATGCAGGAAAAAACGCAAACGCACTTTTTGGCCAACCAAGCAAGCTTGCAAAGGAAATCTGCACTACAATGAAGTCTCACTTCCCCCCGGTCAAAAGGGCCATCTGAAAAAAGTGTAAAATACAGAAAGGCAGGACAGGCCATGGAGAACTGGGAGCCTTGTTATGCTGATGGGCGGGATGTAAATTGCCAACAGCCACTCGGGAGAAGTGTATGGTGTTTCCTGAAACATCTAAAAAACAAAGCAACAGAGCCAAGGACACTTCCACTTATGGTCCTATAGCTTAGGTAAATTAAAATCAAAAAGACACAGCCATCCCAATGTTTGGGACGTCTCTGTTTACAAGAACCTCATTCAGGGTACAAGTTCAATATCGCAGAAAGTGAAAAATGGATAAAGAAGTTGTGGTACTTACGTACAATGCAATATCACTCAGCAATGAAATCTATGTCATCAGGCCCGTAGCAGCATAATGAGTGGATTCAGGTATGATGATTCTAACTGAAATAAGTCACACAGAAAAAGAAACATCAAAAGATATCACTAATACACGGAATGTAAACTTGGCTACACAGGAACTGAATTACAAAACAGAACAGGGTCTCAAATGTAGAAAACCAACTTATGCTTGCTTAAGGGGAAAGGTGAGTTGGGGTGCTGCATGAAACCAGAGACTGAAATGAGCACAGATAAAGTTCCTTAAGCCAAATATGGAATAGACAAGAGCTACTCCTTGCTCAACGAAATGGACTCAACACCCCATATTAAACGCCTAAGAATGTACCTGACTAGTAAGTATCTTAAAACCTATGGATTGCTATGTCTCTGAAAGAGAATGAAGCATGTGTACAGGGGCATAAACGCAGCAGTGATAGGATTGGAGAGGTTCGGTGAGCAAATGAAGACCCTTTGAAGTCATATTGCATGGTAGCCATTCCACGGGTCTCAACTCTGCAGGTTTAAGGGATTCTTCCTTCAGCTAAAACATGCATGTGGAACCCAGAGTATGATCAACCGTGTGATCGGGAGACGTGTTCAAATATGTCTCAGTTCTCGTCCCCTGTTACTCGGGTGCAACATTCCAGATGCTTTATTAACACTCTCCCGACTTGGAGAGTCAGTGCCTTTAACCTCCTGTTTGGCCCAGTTTGCAATTTCTGAGGAAGATGAACAGGAATAGGGAGAACCAATGAGAGACTAGCTGGAGGTGTCTGGACGGGCAAATTTAACTCTCATTTCCCACCAGGAAGAGGAATTAACCAAAGGCTCAGCGTGCCGTGCCGGAACCAGATTAGGGCCTGAAGCAATCCTTCGGTGTTGCAGCCAGCTCACAAGAAAGCGAGTTGAAGAAAGGAGCTCAGGGGCACTGTAATTCACAAACCTGCAGAGTTATAAATGACAGCTATTGTCCAGAAATATACTGAAGTAAGGCTGCCAAGAGGACTTGAAAGCGGGGCAGAATTGCAGGAAACCGATTTCAGGAGGTAGACTGGAATTGCATTTAAAGCATAGGAAAAGAGGCAGAAGGTTGACAATGATGCACTTGGCCAAAAAGGGCGTATGCGTTTTTTCCTGAATATATTCAGGAAAAAACACATACGCCCTTTTTGGCCAACCAAGCAAGCTTGCAAAGAAATCTGCACTACAATGAAGTCTCACTTCCCCCCGGTCAAAAGGGCCATCTGAAAAATGTGTAAAATCCAGAAAGGCAGGACAGGCCATGGAGAACTGGGAGCCTTGTTATGCTGATGGGCGGGATGTAAATTGCCAACAGCCACTCAGGAGAAGTGTATGGTGTTTCCTGAAACATCTAAAAAACAAAGCAACAGAGCCTAGGGCACTTCCACTTATGGTACTATAGCTTAGGGAAATTAAAATCAAAAAGACACAGCCACCCCAAAGTTTGGGACGGCTCTGTTTACAAGAACCTCGTTTACGGTACAAGTTCAATATCGCAGAAAGTGAAAAATGGATAAAGAAGTTGTGGTACTTACGTACAATGCAATATCACTCACCAATGAAATTTATGTCATCACACCCGTAGCAGCATAATGAGTGGATTCAGGTATGATAATTCTAACTTAAATAAGTCACACAGAAATAGAAATATCATAAGATATCACTAATACACGGAATGTAAACTTGGCTACACAGGAACTGGATTACAAAACAGAACAGGTTCTCAAATGTAGAAAACCAACTTATGCTTGCTTAAGGGGAAAGGTGAGTTGGGGTGCTGCATAAAACCAGAGATTGAAATGAGCACAGATAAAGTTCCTTAAGCCAAATATGGAATAGACAAGAGCTACTCATTGCTCAATGAAATGGACTCAACACCCCGTATTAAACACCTAAGAATGTACCTGACTAGTAAGTATCTTAAAACCTATGGATTGCTATGTCTCTGAAAGAGAATCAAGCATGTGTACAGGGGCATAAACGCAGCAGTGATAGGATTGGAGAGGTTCGGTGAGCAAATGAAGACCCTTTGAAGTCATATTGCCTGGTACCCATTCCACGGGTCTCAACTCTCCAGGATTAAGGGATTCTTCCTTCAGCTAAAACATGCATGTGGAACCCAGAGTATGATCAACCGTGTGATCGGGAGACGTGTTCAAATATGTCTCAGTTTTCATGCCCTGGTACTCGGGTGCAACATTCCAGACGCTTTACTAACACTCTCCCGACTTGGAGAGTCAGTGCCTTTAACCTCCTGTTTGGCCCAGTTTACAATTTCTGCGGAATATTTCCAGGAATAGGGAGAACCAATGAGAGACCAGCTGGAGGTGTCTGGACGGGCAAATTTAACTCTCATTTCCCACCAGGAAGAGGAATTAACCAAAGGCTCAGCGTGCCGTGCCGGAACCAGATTAGGGCCTGAAGCAATCCTGCGGTGTTGCGGCCAGCTCACAAGAAAGCGAGTTGAAGAAAGGAGCTCAGGGGCACTGTAATTCACAAACCTGCAGAGTTATAAATGACAGCTATCCTCCAAAAACATACTGAAGTAAGGCTGCCAAGAGGACTTGAAAGCGGGGCAGAATTGCAGGAAACCGATTTCAGGAGGTAGACTGGAATTGCATTGAAAACATAGGAAAAGAGGCAGAACGTCCACAATGATGCACTTGGCCAAAAAGGGCGTATGTGTTTTTTCCTGAATACATTCAGGTAAAAACGCATACGCCCTTTTTGGCCAACCAAGCAAGCTTGCAAAGGAAATCTGCACTACAATGAAGTCTCACTTCCCCCCGGTCAAAAGGGCCATCTGAAAAAAGTGTAAAATCCAGACAGGCAGGACAGGCCATGGAGAACTGGGAGCCTTGTTATGCTGATGGGCGGGATGTAAATTGCCAACAGCCACTCGGGAGAAGTGTATGGTGTTTCCTGAAACATCTAAAAAACAAAGCAACAGAGCCTAGGGCACTTCCACTTATGGTCCTATAGCTTAGGGAAATTAAAATCAAAAAGACAAAGCCACCCCAAAGTTTGGGACAGCTCTGTTTACAAGAACCTCGTTTACGGTACAAGTTCAATATCGCAGAAAGTGAAAAATGGATAAAGCAGTTGTAGTACTTACGTACAATGCAATATCACTCAGCAATGAAATCTATGTCATCAGGACCATAGCAGCATAATGAGTGGATCCACGTATGATGATTCTAACTGAAATAAGTCACACAGAAAAAGAAACATCATAAGATATCACTAATACACGGAATGTAAACTTGGCTAAACAGGAACTGGATTACAAAACTGAACAGGGTCTCAAATGTAGAAAACCAACTTATGCTTGCTTAAGGGGAAAGGTGAGTTGGGGTGCTACATAAAACCAGAGATTGAAATGAGCACAGATAAAGTTCCTTAAGCCAAATATGGAATAGACAAGAGCTACTCCTTGCTCAACGAAATGGACTCAACACCCCATATTAAATGCCTAAGAATGTACCTGACTAGTAAGTATCTTAAAACCTATGGATTGCTACGTCTCTGAAAGAGAATCAAGCATGTGTACAGGGGCATAAACGCAGCAGTGATAGGATTGGAGAGGTTCGGTGAGCAAATGAAGACCCTTTGAAGTCATATTGCATGGTACCCATTCCATGGGTCTCAACTCTCCAGGATTAAGGGATTCTTCCTTCAGCTAAAACATGCATGTGGAACCCAGAGTATGATCAACCGTGTTATCAGGAGACGTGTTCAAATATGTCTCAGTTTTCGTCCCCTGGTACTCGGGTGCAACATTCCAGATGCTTTACTAACACTCTCCCGACTTGGAGAGTCAGTGCCTTTAACCTCCTGTTTGGCCCAGTTTGCAATTTCTGCGGAATATTTCCAGGAATAGGGAGAACCAATGAGAGACCAGCTGGAGGTGTCTGGACGGGCAAATTTAACTCTCATTTCCCACCAGGAAGAGGAATTAACCAAAGGCTCAGCGTGCCGTGCCGGAACCAGATTAGGGCCTGAAGCAATCCTGCAGTGTTGCGGCCAGCTCACAAGAAAGCGAGTTGAAGAAAGGAGCTCAGGGGCACTGTAATTCACAAACCTGCAGAGTTATAAATGACAGCTATCCTCCAAAAACATACTGAAGTAAGGCTGCCAAGAGGACTTGAAAGCGGGGCAGAATTGCAGAAAACCGATTTCAGGAGGTAGACTGGAATTGCATTGAAAACAAAGGAAAAGAGGCAGAACTTCCACAATGATGCACTTGGGCAAAAAGGGCGTATGCGTTTTTTCCTGAATATATTCAGGAAAAAACGCATACGCCCTTTTTGGCCAACCAAGCAAGCTTGCAAAGGAAATCTGCACTACAATGAAGTCTCACTTCCCCCCAGTAAAAAGGGCCATCTGAAAAAAGTATAAAATCCAAAAAGGAAGGACAGGCCATGGAGAACTGGGAGCCTTGTTATTCTGATGGGCGGGATGTAAATTGCCAACAGCCACTCTGGGGAAGTGTATGTTGTTTCCTAAAACATCTAAAAAACAAAGCAACAGAGCCTAGGGCACTTCCACTTATGGTCCTATAGCTTAGGGAAATTAAAATCAAAAAGACACAGCCACCCCAAAGTTTGGGACGGCTCTGTTTACAAGAACCTCATTTATGGTACAAGTTCAATATCGCAGAAAGTGAAAAATGGATAAAGAAGTTGTGGTACTTACGTACAATGCAATATCACTCAGCAATGAAATCTATGTCATCAGGCCCGTAGCAGCATAATGAGTGGATTCAGGTATGATGATTCTAACTGAAATAAGTCACACAGAAAAAGAAACATCATAAGATATCACTAATACACGGAATGTAAACTTGGCTACACAGGAACTGGATTACAAAACAGAACAGGGTCTCAAATTTAGAAAACCAACTTATGCTGGCTTAAGGGGAAAGGAGAGTTGGGGTGCTGCATAAAACCAGATATTGAAATGAGCACAGATAAAGTTCCTTAAGCCAAATATGTAATAGACAAGAGCTACTCCTTGCTCAACGAAATGGACTCAACACCCCATATTAAACGCCTAAGAATGTACCTGACTAGTAAGTATGTTAAAACCTATGGATTGCTGTGTCTCTGAAAGAGAATCAAGCGTGTGTACAGGGGCATAAATGCAGCAGTGATAGGATTGGAGAGGTTCGGTGAGCAAATGAAGACCCTTTGAACTCATATTGCATGGTACCCATTCCACGGGTCTCAACTCTCCAGGATTAAGGGATTCTTCCTTCAGCTAAAACATGCATGTGGAACCCAGAGTATGATCAACCGTGTGATCAGGAGACGTGTTCAAATATGTCTCATTTTTCGTCCCCTGGTACTCGGGTGCAAAATTCCAGATGCTTTACTAACACTCTCCCGACTTGGAGAGTCAGTGCCTTTAACCTCCTGTTTGGCCCAGTTTGCAATTTCTGCGGAAGATGAACAGGAATAGGGAGAACCAATGAGAGACTAGCTGGAGGTGTCTGGACGGGCAAATTTAACTCTCATTTCCCACCAGGAAGAGGAATTAACCAAAGGCTCAGCGTGCCGTGCCGGAACCATATTAGGGCCTGAAGCAATCCTGCGGTGTTGCGGCCAGCTCACAAGAAAGCGAGTTGAAGAAAGGTGCTCAGGGGCACTGTAATTCACAAACCTGCAGAGTTATAAATGACAGCTATCGTCCAAAAATATACTGAAGTAAGGCTGCCAAGAGGACTTGAAAGCGGGGCAGAATTGCAGGAAACCAATTTCAGGAGGTAGACTGGAATTGCATTGAAAGCATAGGAAAAGAGGCAGAATGTCCACAATGATGCCCTTGGCCATAAAGGGCGTATGCGTTTTTTCCTGAATATATTCAGGAAAAAACGCATACGCCCTTTTTGGCCAACCAGGCAAGCTTGCAAAGGAAATCTGCACTACAATGAAGTCTCACTTCCCCCTGGTCAAAAGGGCCATCTGAAAAAAGTGTAAAATCCAGAAAGGCAGGAGAGGCCATGGAGAACTGGGAGCCTTGTTATGCTGATGGGCGGGATGTAAATTGCAAACAGCCACTGGGGAGAAGTGTATGGTGTTTCCTGAAACATCTAAAAAACAAAGGAACAGAGCCTAGGGCACTTCCACTTATGGTCCTATAACTTAGGGAATTTAAAATCAAAAAGACACAGCCACCCCAAAGTTTGGGACGGCTCTGTTTACAAGAACCTCGTTTACGGTACAAGTTCAATATGGCAGAAAGTGAAAAATGGATAAAGAAGTTGTGGTACTTACGTACAATGCAATATCACTCAGCAATGAAATCTATGTCATCAGGCCCGTAACAGCATAATGAGGGGATTCAGGTATGATGATTCTAACTGAAATAAGTCACACAGAAAAAGAAACATCATAAGATATCACTAATACAGGGAATGTAAACTTGGCTGCACAGGAACTGGATTACAAAACAGAACAGGGTCTCAAATTTAGAAAACCAACTTATGCTTGCTTAAGGGGAAAGGTGAGTTGGGGTGCTGCATGAAACCAGAGACTGAAATGAGCACAGATAAAGTTCCTTAAGCCAAATATGGAATAGACAAGAGCTACTCCTTGATGAACGAAATGGACTCAACACCCCATATTAAACGCCTAAGAATGTACATGACTAGAAAGTATCTGAAAACCTATGGATTGCTATGTCTCCTAAAGAGAATCAAGCGTGTGTACAGGGGCATAAACGCAGCAGTGATAGGACTGGAGAGGTTCGGTGAGCAAATGAAGACCCTTTGAAGTCATATTGCATGGTACCCATTCCACGGGTCTCAACTCTCCAGGTTTAAGGGATTCTTCCTTCAGCTAAAACATGCACGTGGAACCCAGAGTATGATCAACCGTGTGATCGGGAGACGTGTTCAAATATGTCTCAGTTTTCGTCCCTGGTACTCGGGTGCAACATTCCAGACGCTTTATTAACACTCTCCCGACTTGGAAAGTCAGTGCCTTTAACCTCCTGTTTGGCCCAGTTTGCAATTTATGCGGAAGATGAACAGGAATAGGGAGAACAAATGAGAGACTAGCTGGAGGTGTCTGGACGGGCAAATTTAACTCTCATTTCCCACCAGGAAGAGGAATTAACCAAAGGCTCAGCGTGCCGTGCCTGAACCAGATTAGGGCCTGAAGCAATCCTGTGGTGTTGCGGCCAGCGCACAAGAAAGCGAGTTGAAGAAAGGAGCTCAGGGGCACTGTAATTCACAAACCTGCAGAGTTATAAATGACAGCTATCCTCCAAAAATATACTGAAGTAAGGATGCCAACAGAACTTGAAAGCGGGGCAGAATTGCAGGAAACCGATTTCAGGAGGTAGACTGGAATTGCATTTAAAGCATAGGAAAAGAGGCAGAACGTCCACAATGATGCACTTGGCCAAAAAGGGCGTATGCGTTTTTTCCTGAATATATTCAGGAAAAAACGCATATGCTCTTTTTGGCCAACAAGGCAAGCTTGCAAACGAAATCTGCACTACAATGAAGTCTCACTTCCCCCAGGTCAAAAGGGCCATCTGAAAAAAGTGTAAAATCCAGAAAGGCAGGACAGGCCATGGAGAACTGGGAGCCTTGTTATGCTGATGGGCGGGATGTAAATTGCCAACAGCCACTTGGGAGAAGCGTATGGTGTTTCCTGAAACATCTAAAAAACAAAGCAACAGAGCCTAGGGCACTTCCACTTATGGTCCTATAGCTTAGGGAAATTAAAATCAAAAAGACACAGCCACCCCAAAGTTTGGGACGGCTCTGTTTACACGAAACTCGTTTACGGTACAAGTTCAATATGGCAGAAAGTGAAAAATGGATAAAGAAGTTGTAGTACTTACGTACAATGCAATATCACTCAGCAATGAAATCTATGTCATCAGGCCCGTAACAGCATAATGAGTGGATTCAGGTATGATGATTCTAACTGAAATAAGTCACACAGAAAAAGAAACATCATAAGATATCACTAATACACGGAATGTAACCTTCGCTACACAGGAACTGCATTACAAAACAGAAGAGGGTCTCAAATGTAGAAAACTTACGTATGCTTGCTTAAAGGGAAAGGTGAGTTGGGGTGCTGCATAAAACCAGAGACTGAAATGAGCACAGATAAAGTTCCTTAAGCCAAATATGGAATAGACAAGAGCTACTCCTTGCTCAACGAAATGGACTCAACACCCCATATTAAACGCCTAAGAATGTACCTGACTAGTAAGTATCTTAAAACCTATGGATTGCTATGTCTCCAAAAGGGAATCAAGCATGTGTACAGGGGCATGAACGCAGCAGTGATAGGATTGGAAAGGTTTGGTGAGCAAATGAAGACCCTTTGAAGTCATATTGCATGGTACCCATTCCATGGGTCTCAACTCTCCAGGTTTAATGGATTCTTCCTTCAGCTAAAACATGCACGTGGAACCCAGAGTATGATCAACCGTGTGATCGGGAGACGTGTTCAAATATGTCTCAGTTTTCGTCCCCTGGTACTCGGGTGCAACATTCCAGACGCTTTACTAACACTCTCCCGACTTGGAGAGTCAGTGCCTTTAACCTCCTGTTTGGCCCAGTTTGCAATTTATGCGGAAGATGAACAGGAATAGGGAGAACCAATGAGAGACTAGCTGGAGGTGTCTGGACGGGCAAATTTAACTCTCATTTCCCACCAGGAAGAGGAATTAACCAAAGGCTCAGCGTGCCGTGCCAGAACCAGATTAGGGCCTGAAGCAATCCTGTGGTGTTGCGGCCAGCTCACAAGAAAGCGAGTTGAAGAAAGGAGCTCAGGGGCACTGTAATTCACAAACCTGCAGAGTTATAAATGACAGCTATCCTCCAAAAATATACTGAAGTAAGGCTGCCAAGAGAACTTGAAAGCGGGGCAGAATTGCAGGAAACCGATTTCAGGAGGTAGACTGGAATTGCATTTAAAGCATAGGAAAAGAGGCAGAACGTCCATAATGATGCACTTGGCCAAAAAGGGTGTATGCGTTTTTTCCTGAATATATTCAGGAAAAAACGCATATGCTCTTTTTGGCCAACAAGGCAAGCTTGCAAACGAAATCTGCACTACAATGAAGTCTCACTTCCCCCCGGTCAAAAGGGCCATCTGAAAAAAGTGTAAAATCCAGAAAGGCAGGACAGGCCATGGAGAACTGGGAGCCTTGTTATGCTGATGGGCGTGATGTAAATTGCCAACAGCCACTTGGGAGAAGCATATGGTGTTTCCTGAAACATCTAAAAAACAAAGCAACAGAGCCTAGGGCACTTCCACTTATGGTCCTATAGCTTAGGGAAATTAAAATCAAAAAGACACAGCCACCCCAAAGTTTGGGATGGCTCTGTTTACACGAACCTCGTTTACGGTACAAGTTCAATATCGCAGAAAGTGAAAAATGGATAAAGAAGTTGTGGTACTTACGTACAATGCAATATCACTCAGCAATGAAATCTATGTCATCAGGCCCGTAACAGCATAATGAGTGGATTCAGGTATGATGATTCTAACTGAAATAAGTCACACAGAAAAAGAAACATCATAAGATATCACTAATACACGGAATGTAACCTTCGCTACACAGGAACTGCATTACAAAACAGAAGAGAGTCTCAAATGTAGAAAACTTACTTATGCTTGCTTAAAGGGAAAGGTGAGTTGGGGTGCTGCATAAAACCAGAGACTGAAATGAGCACAGATAAAGTTCCTTAAGCCAAATATGGAATAGACAAGAGCTACTCCTTGCTCAACGAAATGGACTCAACACCCCATATTAAACGCCTAAGAATGTAACTGACTAGTAAGTATCTTAAAACCTATGGATTGCTATGTCTCCGAAAGAGAATCAAGCATGTGTACAGGGGCATAAACGCAGCAGTGATAGGTTTGGAGAGGTTCGGTGAGCAAATGAAGACCCTTTGAAGTCATATTGCATGGTACCCATTCCACGGGTCTCAACTCTCCAGGTTTAAGGATTCTTCCTTCAGCTAAAACATGCATGTGGAACCCAGAGTATGATCAACCGTGTGATCGGGAGACGTGTTCAAATATGTCTCAGTTTTCGTCACCTGGTACTCGGGTGCAACATTCAAGACGCTTTACTAACACTCTCCCGACTTGGAGAGTCAGTGCCTTTAACCTCCTGTTTGGCCCACTTTGCAATTTCTGCGGAAGATGAACAGGAATAGGGAGAACCAATGAGAGACTAGCTGGAGGTGTCTGGACGGGCAAATTTAACTCTCATTTCCCACCAGGAAGAGGAATTAACCAAAGGCTCAGCATGCCGTGCCGGAACCAGATTAGGGCCTGAAGCAATCCTGCGGTGTTGCGGCCAGCTCACAAGAAAGCGAGTTGAAGAAAGGAGCTCAGGGGCACTGTAATTCACAAACCTGCAGAGTTATAAATGACAGCTATCGTCCAAAAATATACTGAAGTAAGGCTGCCAAGAGGACTTGAAAGCGGGGCAGAATTGCAGGAAACCGATTTTCGGAGGTAGACTGGAATTGCATTTAAAGCATAGGAAAAGAGGCAGAACGTCCACAATGATGCACTTGGCCATAAAGGGCATATGCGTTTTATCCTGAATATATTCAGGAAAAAACGCATATGCCCTTTTTGGCCAACCAAGCAAGCTTGCAAAGGAAATCTACACTACAATGAAGTCTCACTTCCCCCCGGTCAAAAGGGCCATCTGAAAAAAGTGTAAAATCCAGAAAGGAAGGACAGGCCATGGAGAACTGGGAGCCTTGTTATGCTGATGGGCGGGATGTAAATTGCCAACAGCCACTCGGGAGAAGTGTATGGTGTTTCCTGAAACATCTAAAAAACAAAGTAACAGAGCCTAGGGGACTTCCACTTATGGTCCTATAGCTTAGGGAAATTAAAATCAAAAAGACACAGCCACCCCAAAGTTTGGGACGGCTCTGTTTACAAGAACCTCGTTTACGGTACAAGTTCAATATCGCAGAAAGCGAAAAATGGATAAAGAAGTTCTGGTACTTACGTACAATGCAATATCACTCAGCAATGAAATCTATGTCATCAGGCCCATAGCGGCATAATGAGTGGATTCAGGTATGATGATTCTAACTGAAATAAGTCACACAGAAAAAGAAACATCATAAGGTATCACTAATACACGGAATGTAAACTTGGCTACACAGGAACTGGATTACAAAACAGAACAGGGTCTCAAATGTAGAAAACCAACTTATGCTTGCTTAAGGGGAAAGGTGAGTTGGGGTGCTGCATAAAACCAGAGACTGAAATGAGCACAGATAAAGTTCCTTAAGCCAAATATGGAATAGACAAGAGCTACTCCTTGCTCAACGAAATGGACTCAACACCCCATATTAAACGCCTAAGAATGTACCTGACTAGTAAGTATCTTAAAACCTATGGATTGCTATGTCTCTGAAAGAGAATCAAGCGTGTGTACAGGGGCATAAACGCAGCAGTGATAAGATTGGAGAGGTTCGGTGAGCAAATGAAGACCCTTTGAAGTCATATTGCATGGTACCCATTCCATGGGTCTCAACTCTCCAGGTTTAAGGGATTCTTCCTTCAGCTAAAACATGCATGTGGAAACCAGAGTATGATCAACCGTGTGATCGGGAGACGTGTTCAAATATGTCTCAGTTCTCCTCCCCTGGTACTCGGGTGTAACATTCCAGACGCTTTAGTAACACTCTCCCGACTTGGAGAGTCAGTGCCTTTAACCTCCTGTTTGGCCCAGTTTGCAATTTCTGCGGAAGATGAACAGGAATAGTGAGAACCAATGAGAGACTAGCTGGAGGTGTCTGGACGGGCAAATTTAACTCTCATTTCCCACCAGGAAGAGGAATTAACCAAAGGCTCAGCGTGCCGTGCCGGAACCAGATTAGGGCCTGAAGCAATCCTGCGGTGTTGCGGCCAGCTCACAAGAAAGCGAGTTGAAGAAAGGAGCTCAGGGGCACTGTAATTCACAAACCTGCAGAGTTATAAATGACAGCTATCGTCCAAAAATATACTGAAGTAAGGCTGCCAAGAGGACTTGAAAGCAGGGCAGAATTGCAAGAAACCGATTTCAGGAGGTACTCTGGAATTGCATTTAAAGCATAGGAAAAGAGGCAGAACGTCCACAATTGTGCACTTGGCCATAAAGGGCATATGCGTTTTTTCCTGAATATATTCAGGAAAAAACACATATGCCCTTTTTGGCCAACCAAGCAAGCTTGCAAAGGAAATCTCCACTACAATGAAGTCTCACTTCCCCCCGGTCAAAAGGGCCATCTGAAAAAAGTGTAAAATCCAGAAAGGCAGGACAGGCCATGGAGAACTGGGAGCCTTGTTATGCTGATGGGCGGGATGTAAATTGCCAACAGCCACTCGGGAGAAGTGTATAGTGTTTCCTGAAACATCTAAAAAACAAAGGAACAGAGCATAGGGCACTTCCACTTATGGTCCTATAGCTTAGGGAAATTAAAATCAAAAAGACACAGCCACCCCAAAGTTTGGGACGGCTCTGTTTACAAGAACCTCGTTTACGGTACAAGTTCAATATCGCAGAAAGTGAAAAATGGATAAAGAAGTTGTGGTACTTACGTACAATGCAATATCACTCAGCAATGAAATCTATGTCATCAGGCCCGTAGCAGCATAATGAGTGGATTCGGGTATGATGATTCTAACTGAAATAAGTCACACAGAAAAAGAAACATCATAAGATGTCACTAATACACGGAATGTAAACTTGGCTACACAGGAACTGAATTACAAAACAGAACAGGGTCTCATATTAAGAAAACCAACTTATGCTTGCTTAAGGGGAAAGGTGAGTTGGGGTGCTGCATAAAACCAGAGATTGAAATGAGCACAGATAAAGTTCCTTGGTCCAAATATGGAATAGACAAGAGCTACTCCTTGCTCAACGAAATGGACTCAACACCCCATATTAAACGCCTAAGAATGTACCTGACTAGTAAGTATCTTAAAACCTATGGATTGCTATGTCTCCGAAAGAGAATCAAGCGTGTGTACAGGGGCATAAATGCAGCAGTGATAGGATTGGAGAGGATCGGTGAGCAAATGAAGACCCTTTGAAGTCATATTGCATGGTACCCATTCCACGGGTCTCAACTCTCCAGGTTTAAGGGATTCTTCCTTCAGCTAAAACATGCATGTGGAAACCAGAGTATGATCCACCGTGTGATCGGGAGACGTGTTCAAATATGTCTCAGTTTTCGTCCCCTGGTACTCGGGTGCAACATTCAAGACGCTTTACTAACACTCTCCCGACTTGGAGAGTCAGTGCCTTTAACCTCCTGTTTGGCCCAGTTTGCAACTTCTGCGGAAGAAGAACAGGAATAGGGAGAACCAATGAGAGACTAGCTGGAGGTGTCTGGATGGGCAAATTTAACTCTCATTTCCCACCAGGAAGAGGAATTAACCAAAGGCTCAGCGTGCCGTGCCGGAACCAGATTAGGGCCTGAAGCAATCCTGCAGTGTTGCGGCCAGCTCACAAGAAAGCGAGTTGAAGAAAGGAGCTCAGGGGCACTGTAATTCACAAACCTGCAGAGTTATAAATGACAGCTATCGTCCAAAAATATACTGAAGTAAGGCTGCCAAGAGGACTTGAAAGCAGGGCAGAATTGCAAGAAACCAATTTCAGGAGGTAGACTGGAATTGCATTGAAAGCATAGGAAAATAGGCAGAACGTCCACAATGATGCACTTGGTCAAAAAGGGCGTATGCGTTTTTTCCTGAATATATTCAGGAAAAAACGCATACGCCCTTTTTGGCCAACCAAGCAAGCTTGCAAAGGAAATCTCCACTACAATGAAGTCTCACTTCCCCCCAGTCAAAAGGGCCATCTGAAAAAAGTGTAAAATCCAGAAAGGCAGGACAGGCCATGGAGAACTGGGAGCCTTGTTATGCTGATGGGCGGGATGTAAATTGCCAACAGCCACTAGGGAGAAGTGTATGGTGTCTCCTGAAACATCTAAAAAACAAAGCAACAGAGCCTAGGGCACTTCCACTTATGGTCCTATAGCTTAGGGAAATTAAAATCAAAAAGACACAGCCACCCCAAAGTTTGGGACGGCTCTGTTTACAAGAACCTCGTTTACGGTACAAGTTCAATATCGCAGAAAGTGAAAAATGGATAAAGAAGTTGTGGTACTTACGTACAATGCAATATCACTCAGCAATGAAATCTATGTCATCAGGCCCGTAGCAGCATAATGAGTGGATTCGGGTATGATGATTCTAACTGAAATAAGTCACACAGAAAAAGAAACATCATAAGATGTCACTAATACACGGAATGTAAACTTGGCTACACAGGAACTGAATTACAAAACAGAACAGGGTCTCAAATTAAGAAAACCAACTTATGCTTGCTTAAGGGGAAAGGTGAGTTGGGGTGCTGCATAAAACCAGAGATTGAAATGAGCACAGATAAAGTTCCTTGAGCCAAATATGGAATAGACAAGAGCTATTCCTTGCTCAACGAAATGGACTCAACACCCCATATTAAACGCCTAAGAATGTACCTGACTAGTAAGTATCTTAAAACCTATGGATTGCTATGTCTCCGAAAGAGAATCAAGCATGTGTACAGGGGCATAAACGCAGCAGTGATAGGATTGGAGAGGTTCGGTGAGCAAATGAAGACCCTTTGAAGTCATATTGCATGGTACCCATTCCACAGGTCTCAACTCTCCAGGTTTAAGGGATTCTTCCTTCAGCTAAAACATGCATGTGGAACCCAGAGTATGATCAACCGTGTGATCGGGAGACGTGTTCAAATATGTCTCAGTTTTCGTCCCCTGGTACTCGGGTGCAACATTCCAGACGCTTTACTAACACTCTCCCGACTTGGAGAGTCAGTGCCTTTAACCTCCTGTTTGGCCCAGTTTGCAATTTCTGCGGAAGATGAACAGGAATAGGGAGAACCAATGAGAGACTAGCTGGAGGTGTCTGGACGGGCAAATTTAACTCTCATTTCCCACCAGGAAGAGGAATTAACCAAAGGCTCAGCGTGCCGTGCCGGAACCAGATTAGGGCCTGAATCAATCCTGCGGTGTTGCGGCCAGCTCACAAGAAAGCGAGTTGAAGAAAGGAGCTCAGGGGCACTGTAATTCACAAGCCTGCAGAGTTATAAATGACAGCTATCATCCAAAAATATACCGAAGTAAGGCTGCCAAGAGGACTTGAAAGCGGGGCAGAATTGCACGAAACCGATTTCAGGAGGTAGACTGGAATTGCATTGAAAGCATAGGAAAAGAGGCAGAACGTCCACAATGATGCACTTGGTCAAAAAGGGCGTATGCGTTTTTTCCTGAATATATTCAGGAAAAAACGCATACGCCCTTTTTGGCCAACCAAGCAAGCTTGCAAAGGAAATCTGCACTACAATGAAGTCTCACTTCCCCCCGGTCAAAAGGGCCATCTGAAAACAGTGTAAAATCCAGAAAGGCAGGACAGGCCATGGAGAACTGGGAGCCATGTTATGCTCATGTGCGGGATGTAAATTGCCAACAGCCACTAGGGAGAAGTGTATGGTGTCTCCTGAAACATCTAAAAAACAAAGCAACAGAGCCTAGGGCACTTCCACTTATGGTCCTATAGCTTAGGGAAATTAAAATCAAAAACACACAGCCACCCCAAAGTTTGGGACGGCTCTGTTTACAAGAACCTCGTTTACAGTACAAGTTCAATATCGCAGAAAGTGGAAAATGGACAAAGAAGTTGTGGTACTTACGTAGAATGCAATATCACTCAGGAATGAAATCTATGTCCTCAGGCCCGTAGCAGCATAATGAGTGGATTCAGGTATGATGATTCTAACTGAAATAAGTCACACAGAAAAAGAAACATCATAAGATATCACTAAACACGGAATGTAAACTTTGCTACACAGGAACTGAATTACAAAACAGAACAGGGTCTCAAATTTAGAAAACCAACTTATGCTTGCTTAAGGGGAAAGTTGAGTTGGGGTGCTGCAGAAAACCAGAGATTGAAATGAGCACAGATAAAGTTCCTTAAGCCAAATATGGAATAGACAAGAGCTACTCCTTGCTCAACGAAATGGACTCAACACCCCATATTAAACGCCTAAGAATGTACCTGACTAGTAAGTATCTTAAAACCTATGGATTGCTATGACTCTGAAAGAGAATCAAGCATGTGTACAGGGGCATAAACGCAGCAGTGATAGGATTGTTGAGGTTCGGTGAGCAAATGAAGACCCTTTGAAGTCATATTGCATGGTACCCATTCCACGGATCTGAACTCTCCAGGTTTAAGGGATTCTTCCTTCAGCTAAAACATGCATGTGGAACCCAGAGTATGATCAACCGTGTGATCGGGAGACGTGTTCCAATATGTCTCAGTTTTCGTCCCCTGGTACTCGGGTGCAGCATTCCAGACGCTTTACTGACACTCTCCCGACTTGGAGAGTCAGTGCCTTTAACCTCCTGTTTGGCCCAGTTTGCAATTTTTGCGGAAGATGAACAGGAATAGGGAGAACCAATGAGAGACTAGCTGGAGGTGTCTGGACGGGCAAATTTAACTCTCATTTCCCACCAGGAAGAGGAATTAACCAAAGGCTCAGCGTGCCGTGCCGGAACCAGATTAGGGCCTGAAGCAATCCTGCGGTGTTGCGGCCAGCTCACAAGAAAGCGAGTTGAAGAAAGGAGCTCAGGGGCACTGTAATTCACAATCCTGCAGAGTTATAAATGACAGCTATCTTCCAAAAATATACTGAAGTAAGGCTGCCAAGAGGACTTGAAAGCGGGGCAGAATTGCAAGAAACCGATTTCAGGAGGTAGACTAGAATTGCATTTAAAGCATAGGAAAAGAGGCAGAAGGTCCAAAATGATGCACTTGGCCATAAAGGGCGTATGCGTTTTTTCCTGAATATATTCAGGAAAAAACGCATATGCGCTTTTTGGCCAACAAAGCAAGCTTGCAAAGGAAATCTGCACTACAATGAAGTCTCACTTCCCCCCGGTCAAAAGGGCCATCTGAAAAAAGTGTAAAATCCAGAAAGGCAGGACAGGCCATGGAGAACTGGGAGCCTTGTTATGCTGAAGGGAGGGATGTAAACTCTCAACAGCCACTCTGGAGAAGTGTATGGTGTTTCCGGAAACATCTAAAAAACAAAGCAACAGAGCCTAGGGCACTTCCACTTATGGTCCTATAGCTTAGGGAAATTAAAATCAAAAAGACACAGCTACCCCAAAGTTTGGGACGACTCTGTTTACAAGAACCTCGTTTACGGTACAAGTTCAATATGGCAGAAAGTGAAAAATGGATAAAGAAGTGGTGGTAATTACGTACAATGCAATATCACTCAGCAATGACATCTATCTCATCAGGCCCGTAGCAGCATAATGAGTGGATACAGGTATGATGATTCTAACTGAAATAAGTCACACAGAAAAAGAAACATCATAAGATATCACTAATACACGGAATGTAAACTTGGCTACAGAGGAACTGAATTACAAAACAGAACAGGGTCTCAAATTTAGAAAACCAACTTATGCTTGCTTAAGGGGAAAGGTGAGTTGGGGTGCTGCATAAAACCAGAGATTGAAATGAGCACAGATATAGTTCCTTAAGCCAAATATGTAATAGTCAAGAGCTACTCTTTGCTGAACGAAATGGACTCAACACCCCGTATTAAACGCCTAAGTATTTACCTGACTAGTAAGTATCTTAAAACCTATGGATTGCTATGTCTCCGAAAGAGAATCAAGCGTGTGTACAGGGGCATAAACGCAGCAGTGATAGGATTGGAGAGGTTCGGTGAGCAAATGAAGACGCTTTGAAGTCATATTGCATGGTACCCATTCCACGGGTCTCAACTCTCCAGGTTTAAGGGATTCTTCCTTCAGCTAAAACATGCATGTGGAACCCAGAGTATGATCAACCTTGTGATTGGGAGACGTGTTAAAATATGTCTCAGTTCTCGTCCCTTGGTACTCGGGTGCATCATTCCAGACTCTTTAGTGAGAACCAATGAGAGACTAGCTGGAGGTGTCTGGACGGGCAAATTTAACTGCCAATTCCCACCAGGAAGAGGAATTAACCAAAGGCTCAGCATGCCGTGCCGGAACCAGATTAGGGCCTGAAGCAATCCTGCGGTGTTGCGGCCAGCTCACAAGAAAGCGAGTTGAAGAAAGGAGCTCAGGGGCACTGTAATTCACAAACCTGCAGAGTTATAAATGACAGCTATCGTCCAAAAATATACTGAAGTAAGGCTGCCAAGAGGACTTGAAAGTGGGGCAGAATTGCAGGAAACCGATTTCAGGAGGTAGACTGGAATTGCATGTAAAGCATAGGAAAAGAGGCAGAACGTCCACAATGATGCACTTGGCCAAAAAGGGCATATGCGTTTTTTCCTGAATATATTCATGAAAAAACACATACGCCCTTTTTCGCCAACAAAGCAAGCTTGCAAAGGAAATCTGCACTACAATGAAGTCTCACTTCCCCCCGGTCAAAAGGGCCATCTGAAAAAAGTGTAAAATCCAGAAAGGCAGGACAGGCCATGGAGAACTGGGAGCCTTGTTATGCTGATGGGCGGGACGTAAATTGCCAACAGCCACTCTGGAGAAGTGTATGGTGTTTCCTGAAACATCTAAAAAACAAAGCAACAGAGCCTAGGGCATTTCCACTTATGGTCCTATAGCTTAGAGAAATTAAAATCAAAAAGACACAGCCACCCCAAAGTTTGGGACGGCTCTGTTTACAAGAACCTCGTTTACGGTACAAGTTCAATATCACAGAAAGTGAAAAATGGATAAAGAAGTTGTGGTACTTACGTACAATGCAATATCACTCAGCAATGAAATCTATGTCATCAGGCCCGTAGCAGCATAATGAGTGGACTCAGGTATGATGATTGTAACTGAAATAAGTCACACAGAAAAAGAAACATCATAAGATGTCACTAATACACGGAATGTAAACTTGGATACACAGGAACTGGATTACAAAACAGAACAGGGACTCAAATGCAGAAAACCAACTTATGCTTGCTTAAGGGGAAAGGTGAGTTGGGGTGCTGCATAAAACCAGAGATTGAAATGAGCACAGATAAAGTTCCTTAAGCCAAATATGGAATAGACAAGAGCTACTCCTTGCTCAACGAAATGGACTCAACACCCCATATTAAACGCCTAAGAATGTACCTGACTAGTAAGTATCTTAAAACCTATGGATTGCTATGTCTCTGAAAGAGAATCCAGCGTGTGTACAGGGGAATAAACGCAGCAGTGATAGGATTGGAGAGGTTCAGTGAGCAAACGAAGACACTTTGAAGTCATATTGCAGGCTACCCATTCCACGGGTTTCAATTCTCCTGGTTTAAGGGATTCTTCCTTCAGCTAAAACATGCATGTGGAACCCAGAGTATGATCAACCATGTGATCGGGAGACGTGTTCTAATATGTCTCCATTTTCGTCCCCTGGTACTCGAGTGCAACATTCCAGATGCTTTACTAACACTCTCCCGACTTGGAGAGTCAGTGCCTTTAACCTCCTGTTTGGCCCAGTTTGCAATTTCTGCGGAATATTTCGAGGAATAGGGAGAACCAATGAGAGACTAGCTGGAGGTGTCTGGATGGGCAAATTTAACTCTCATTTCCCAAAAGGAAGAGGAATTAACCAAAGGCTCAGCGTGCCGTGCCGGAACCAGATTAGGGCCTGAAGCAATCCTGCGGTGTTGCGGCCAGCTCACAAGAAAGCGAGTTGAAGAAAGGAGCTCAGGGGCACTGTAATTCAAAAATTTGCAGAGTTATAAATGACAGCTATCGTCCAAAAATATACTGAAGTAAGGCTGCCAAGAGGACTTGAAAGCGGGGCAGAATTGCACGAAACCGATTTCAGGAGGTAGACTGGAATTGCATTGAAAGCATAGGAAAAGAGGCAGAACGTGGACAATGATGCACTTGGCCAAAAAGGGCATATGCGTTTTTTCCTGAATATATTCAAGAAAAAAGGCATACGCCCTTTTTGGCCAACCAAGCAAGCTTGCAAAGGAAATCTGGACTACAATGAAGTCTCACTTCCCCCGGGTCAAAAGGGCCATCTGAAAAAAGTGTAAAATCCAGAAAGGCAGGACAGGCCATGGAGAACTGGGAGCCTTGTTATGCTGATGGGCAGGATGTAAATTGCCAACAGCCACTCAGGAGAAGTGTATGGTGTTTCCTGAAACATCTAAAAAACAAAGCAACAGAGCCTAGGGCACTTCCACTTATGGTCCTATAGCTTAGGGAAATTAAAATCAAAATGACACGGCCACCGCAAATTTGGGGACGGCTCTGTTTACAAGAACCTCGTTTACGGTACAAGTTCAATATCGCAGAAAGCAAAAAATGGATAAAGAAGTTGTGGTACTTACGTAGAATGCAATATCACTCAGCAAAGAAATCTATGTCATCAGGCCCGTAGCAGCATAATGAGTGGATTCAGGTATGATGATTCTAACTGAACTAAGTCACACAGAAAAAGAAACATAAGTTGTCACTAATACACGGAATGTAAACTTGGCTACACAGGAACTGAATTACAAAACAGAACAGGGTCTCAAATTTAGAAAACCAACTTATGCTTGCTTTAGGGGAAAGGTGAGTTGGGGTGCTGCAGAAAACCAGAGATTGAAATGAGCACTGATAAAGTTCCTTAAGCCAAATATGTAATAGACAAGAGCTACTCCTTGCTCAACGAAATGGACTCAACACGCCATATTAAACGCCTAAGAATGTACTTGACTAGTAAGTTTCTTAAAACTTATGGATTGCTATGTCTCCGAAAGAGAATCCAGCCTGTGTACAGGGTCATAAACGCAGCAGTGATAGGATTGGAGAGGTTCCGTGAGCAACTGAAGACCCTTTGAAGTCATATTGCATGGTACCCATTCCACGGGTCTCAACTCTCCAGGTTTAAGGGATTCTTCCTTCAGCTAAAACATGCATGTGGAATCCAGAGTATGATCAACCGTGTGATTGGGAGACGTGTTCAAATATGTCTCAGTTTTTGTCCCCTGGTACTCGGGTGCAACATTCCAGACGCTTTACTAACACTCTCCCGACTTGCAGAGTCAGTGCCTTTAACCTCCTCTTTGGCCCAGTTTGCAATTTCTGCGGAATATTTCCAGGAATAGGGAGAACCAATGAGAGACTAGCTGGAGGTGTCTGGATGGGCAAATTTAACTCTCATTTCCCACCAGGAAGAGGAATTAACCAAAGGCTCAGCGTGCCTTGCCGGAACCAGATTAGGGCCTGAAGCAATCCTGCGGTGTTGCGGCCAGCTCACAAGAAAGCGAGTTGAAGAAAGGAGCTCAGGGGCACTGTAATTCACAAACCTGCAGAGTTATAAATGACAGCTATCGTCCAAAAATGTACTGAAGTAAGGCTGCCAAGAGGACTTGAAAGCGGGGCAGAATTGCAGGAAACCGATTTCAGGAGGTAGACTGGAATTGCATGTAAAGCATAGGAAAAGAGGCAAAACGTCCACAATGATGCACTTGGCCAAAAAGGGCGTATGCGTTTTTTCCTGAATATATTCAGGAAAAAACGCATACGCCCTTTTTGGCCAACCAAGCAAGCTTGCAAAGGAAATCTGCACTACAATGAAGTCTCACTTCCCCCCGGTCAAAAGGGCCATCTGAAAAAAGTGTAAAATCCAGAAAAGCAGGACAGGTCATGGAGAACTGGGAGCCTTGTTATGCTGATGGGCGGGATGTAAATTGCCAACAGCCACTAGGGAGAAGTGTATGGTGTTTTCTGAAACATCTAAAAAACAAAGCAACAGAGCCTAGGGCACTTCCACTTATGGTCCTATAGCTTAGGGAAATTAAAATCAAAAAGACACAGCCCCCCCAAAGTTTGGGACGGCTCTGATTACAAGAACCTCATTTACGGTACAAGTTCAATATCGCAGAAAGTGAAAAATGGATAAAGAAGTTGTGGTACTTACGTACAATGCAATATTACTCAGCAATGAAATCTATGTCATCAGGCCCGTAGCAGCATAATGAGTGGATTCAGGTATGATGATTCTAACTGAAATAAGTCACACAGAAAAAGAAACATCATAAGATATCACTAATACACGGAATGTAAACTTGGCTACACAGGAACTGGATTACAAAACAGAAGAGGGTCTCAAATTTAGAAAAATAACTTATGCTTGCTTAAGGGGAAAGGTGAGTTGGGGTGCTGCATAAAACCAGACATTGAAATGAGCACAGATAAAGTTCCTTAAACCAAATATGGAATAGACAAGAGCTACTCCTTGCTCCACGAAATGGACTCATCACCCCATATTAAACGCCTAAGAATGTACCTGACTAGTAAATACCTTAAAACCTATAGATAGCTATGTCTGTGAAAGAGAATCAAGCGTGTGTACAGGGGCATAAAAGCAGCAGTGATAGGATTGGAGAGGTTCGGTGAGCAAATGAAGACCCTTTGAAGTCATATTGCATGGTACCCATTCCACGGGTCTCAACTCTCCAGGTTTAAGGGATTCTTCCTTCAGCTAAAACATGCATGTGGAACCCAGAGTATGATCAACCGTGTGATCGGGAGACGTGTTCAAATATGTCTCAGTTTTCGTCCCCTGGTACTCGGGTGCAACATTCCAGATGCTTTACTAACACTCTCCCGACTTGGAGAGTCACTGCCTTTAACCTCCTGTTTGGCCCAGTTTGCAATTTCTGCGGAAGATGAACAGGAATAGGGAGAACCAATGAGAGACTAGCTGGAGGTGTCTGGACGGGCAAATTTACCTCTCATTTCCCACCAGGAAGAGGAATTAACCAAAGGCTCAGCATGCCGTGCCGGAACCAGATTAGGGCCTGAAGCAATCCTGCGGTGTTGCGGCCAGCTCACAAGAAAGCGAGTTGAAGAAAGGAGCTCAGGGGCACTGTAATTCACAAACCTGCAGAGTTATAAATGACAGCTATCGTCCAAAAATATACTGAAGTAAGGCTGCCAAGATTACTTGAAAGCGGGGCAGAATAGCAGGCAACCGATTTCAGGAGGTAGACTGGAATTGCATTGAAAGCATAGGAAAAGAGGCAGAACGTCCACAATGATGCACTTGGCCAAAAAGGGCGTATGCGTTTTTTCCTGAATATATTCAGGAAAAAACGCATACGCCCTTTTTGGCCAACCAAGCAAGCTTGCAAAGGCAAACTGCACTACAATGAAGTCTCACTTCCCCCCAGTCAAAAGGGTCATCTGAAAAAAGTGTAAAATCCAGAAAGGCAGGACAGGCCATGGAGAACTGGGAGCCTTGTTATGCTGATGGGCGGGATGTAAATTGCCAACAGCCACTTGGGAGAAATGTATGGTGTTTCCTGAAACATCTAAAAAACAAAGCAACAGAGCCTAGGGGACTTGAACTTATGTTCCTAAAGCTTAGGGAAATTAAAATCAAAAAGACACAGCCACCCCAAAGTTTGGGACGGGTCTGTTTACAAGAACCTCGTTTACAGTACAAGTTCAATATCGCAGAAAGTGAAAAATGGATAAAGAAGTTGTGGTACTTACGTACAATGCAATATCACTCAGCAATGAAATCTATGTCATCAGGCCCATAGCAGCATAATGAGTGGATTCAGGTATGATGATTCTAACTGAAATAAGTCACACAGAAAAAGAAACATCATAAGATATCACTAATACACGGAATGTGAACTTGGCTACACATGAACTGAGTTACAAAACAGAACAGGGTCTCAAGTTTAGAAAACCAACTTATGCTTGCTTAAGGGGGAAGGTGAGTTGGGGTGCTGCATAAAACCAGAGTTTGAATTTAGCACAGATACCGTTCCATAAGCCTAATATGTAATAGACAAGACCTACCCCTTGCTCAACACAATGGACTCCACAATGAGGTATCACCTCACACCTGATAGAATGGGCATCATCAGAAAATCTACAAACAAAAAATGCTGGAAAGGGTGTGGAGAAAAGGAACCCTCTTCCACTATTGTTGGGAATATAAATTGATACAGTCACTATGGAGAACAATATGGAGTTTCTTAAGAAACTAACAATAGAATTACCATATGATACAGCAATCCCAGTACTGGACATATACCCAGACAAAACCATAAATCAAAAAGAGACATTCACTGCAATGTTCATTGCCTCACTCTTTACAATATCGAGGTAATGGAAGCAACCTAAATGCCCACAGACAGACGAATGCATAAAGCTGTGGTACATATATAAAATGGAATATTACTAAGCCATGAAAAGGAATGAAATTGGGTCATTTGTAGAGACGTCGATGGATCTAGAGACTGTCATACAGAGTGAAGTAAGTCAGAAAGAGAAAAACAAATCTTGTATATTCATGCATATATGTGGAACCTAGAAAAACTGTACAGATTAACCATTTTGCAAGGTATAAATAGAGCAACAGATGTAGACAACAAATGTATGGACAACAAGGGGGGAAAGCTGTTGGGGGGGTGGTGGTGGGAGGAGTTGAGAGTCTGGGATTGGCCTGTATACATTTATATGTATAAAATAGATAACCAATAAGAACCTGCTCTATAAAAATATAAAATAAAATTCAAAATTAGAAAGAAATAAAATTTAAAAAATAAAACAGAAAAAACAATTATTCCCTTCACATACATGTATTTATATGAATAAATTATTTCCATGCTTATATCTGTAAATACAAAAAAGAGGAATAAAATCTACCTTGAACCAAAAACGAAAAAGAGAAAAAAAACACAGAACCCACCAGTTCCACAGAGGAAAACCGTATCAGGGCACTTGCTCCAGTTGTAAACAATTCTGAAGTTGGTCAGTGGTGGGGAATCATCTCCCATTCAGCCAGCAGCCCCCACGCAACAAGCGTCCTCATTGCAAAGCTGGGGCACCGTGCCGAGGCATCTGTGAGTAAACGTGAGCTGAGCCCCAGGCCAGTTGCTGCTGAACTATTCCCACCCGTCCCAGGTAAAACACCTGAATATATACAAGGACTTGAAAGCCTAGAGGAAGGGCCATAGAGCCACACGAGTGACAGCATGCCGGCCGACTTGGTGCCTGCAGGCCAGCCAGGATGGTCCTGGCCCTGGGTGCTCTTCTGGAAGATTTCCATTTCCCTGCCTGAGATACCCGTCCTGTCCCTGCCCCCACTGCTTTTTTCCTTCCCCACCTCTGCCCAGGGAGAAATTCCAGCAGCATGTATGGGTAACACATCATCTTCTTTAGCAGGTGGCAGCCTGGCAACTGCTGCAGAAAGTCCAGCAGAGCCCCACTCACACTGGGCCACCCACAAAGCCGTGGCCTCTCACTCCCTCCCACCAGCCCAGCCCCGAGACTGCTGACAGGGCAGAGAAAATGGTGTCAGGCACGGCTGCAGGGGCTCTTGCTGCCTGGAGTGGTATTTATATTGATCTCAACCCAGGCACACCTGGGGAGGGCTGACCGGCACGGTAAGGCTGCCCAGGTCAGCCAATCATCACCCCTCAGGGGCTCACAGTTGCAGAAAATGGAACTTGCTGAACCGGCCAGGTCCAAGGAGCAGGTGTGGGTTCCTGAGAGTCAGGATAGACAAGGGCCTGCAGCTTTGGTTTGTTTTCTAATCATTTTATCTGGCCCATGAGTGGGAGACAACTTCAAGAAAACCCTCTCCTAATGAGAGGAACCCAGGAGTCAGGGAGAGGAGGGGTGGGTGGTGGTTGGAGACAGAGGCCTGGTGCCCCGGGTGCAGTGGAAGTCTCTGGAAGACCAGGTGGAGGGAGGCCGCACAGAGTGATGCCCAGGGTCACAGACCTGTCGCAGCTGCTGTTTGTTAGTTCAAGTCCTGCTCTGAGGTGCTCTGTGTCAGCTCTGAGTGACAGGTGAGCTGGGGGTGCTCTGCAATTAGGGCTATGTGCACAGTTCCTGTGTGCCCAGCCCTGCCACGGTACATGCAAGGGTAGCTCTGTATCCTGGGAGGGGCCTGACCATGAGAGCCCTGTGGGCTGGGGTGGGGGGTGGGGTACCTGCCCAGGTGAGCTCCATATTCTGGGATTGGTCTGACCACGAGAGCCCCATGGGCTGCTGGGGACCTGGTGAAGGATGTCAGGACAGTCAGTGAAGCCACCGAGGATATACCTCCAGCTGCTCCTAATTCCTACACCCTGCTGGTCATTCTACCAACCACCAGGACATGGTATTCCGTATTAGTCTTCAATGATGCCTTCTTTTGCATTCCATTAGTCCCAGAGTCACAAGAAATTTTGGCTTGTGAGTGGCAGGACTCAACATACAACTAAAACAATACTTCCGGGCCGTCTTGCCCCAAGGGTGCAAAAATTCCCACACCATCTTTGGGGAAAGCTTAGCTAAAGACCTAAAAGTTCTACCTCTGGAAAAGGAAACCCTCCTTCAGTACGCAGACGACATTCTGATCGCCAGCCCTACTAAGGAGGCCTCTGAACTACCAAGCCAATAAAGGATAGAAGTTGTCCAAGAAAAAGCTCAAATATCACAGACTGTGGTGACCTGCCTGGGCTTCATTCTCACAGAAGTACGGAGAAGCCCATCCCAGGAAAGGGAAGAAACCATTTTCAGCCTTACCCCTTTCTAAAACTAGAAGACAGCTTAGGGGTTCCTGGGGAGGCCAGGGTTTGCTGCTTCTGGATCCCTAACTACAGTCTACTAGCTGGGCCTCTATATGAAACACTGAAAGGAAAAGATGATGATCCTTTTGAATAGAATCCAGAAGTGGCCTTTCAAGAATGGAAAGAGCAGTCAATTCAGACCCTTGCCCTGGAACTCCCTAATTTAGCTAAACCCTTTGACCTTTACATTCCCGGTGAAAGGTGAATCGCCATTGGAGAATTAGTGCAAAAACTGGGACCACTTGAAATGGAACAATGCAAGAATGCCATCCAGGTAGGATAAACTACGGTCACCAAGGGGCTTGGCCCACTGCCACATCTGGCCAAGATACTGGCAGTATCTAAAAACCTGGAAATCAGCAGCCCAAAAGGCCACCTCCCTCCTAAGGGAAAAGGACCCCACGTGGTGATCCTAACCACCAACCATGCCCTGAAGTTGCAGGGTTCGCTCCGTGGGCACACCAACCTCGAGTGAGGAGGCCCTCCAACTCCAACATCCAGAGAGATAACCGGGGGCAACAGGGCACCATGACGACTCGTGTGAACATCACTTGACCTGGAGTTTCTCTCATAAAACAACAAGAGTGTGTCCCAAAAGAGTAGACTACTGCTTGCAGGACTTACTGCACCCAGAGGGGAGCTAATAATCTTGGCGGGGGAACCGTATATCACACTGTCACCATAGAAAAGCCTACAGACACCATGATGATGGTGGCCAATAAGACCGGCTGGACTCCTGTTTACTTCAAAAGGCTGTTGACTCAGTGGCCATCATGGTCCTTGATCACCACTGACCCTGGACTGTCTGGGAGTTGAGCGGGCAGGGCTCTGACACCTGGTGCTGTTTGTACGTTAATTCAGGGGCCTAATTGAAGAAAGCGCAGACTACTGGTCAGAGCATCTAGGCTGGCAGAAACGGTCAGCCTAAGGTGGCCGAACAAATGTGGGGCGGGGTGAAACCGGCCCCCACAGCGTCTCTGCACATCTCTTTCCTGGACCCTTAAAGGTCATTAGAATCTATAACACTTCCAATGCTGGTGCTCAGGTGGACGAGCAGGGAGGCAGGGGGCCTGGGGACAATCAACGTCACCTGGAGGCTGCTGGGGAGAAGCTCTGACCCTCGCCCCCGGGTATGAGGGCTCCCAACTCAGCACTCAGCAGTTACAGAAGAAGGGTCTGCACCCTCAGCACTCCAAGAATGAGGAACGGGACAAAAGGCAGAGGAGGGGTTTGTCCCCAGCAAAGCCCATTAAAAATCCCTGGGAGATAAAAATAGAATCTGGGCAATAAAGTCAAGTCTAACCTTTTTTATCCTTTGTGCTTTGTCTAATTTCATGTGCTCCTAGTGTCCCGCATGCAGAGGTTCCACACCCGGCACTTCAGACCAGATTTCCTAGTGCAGAATGGCTGGGTCGACACCTCAGCTCCTGGGGCCCAGTGCAGACTCCGCAATATAGAGCCTGAGCTGCAGCCAACCCGGCCCTCGAGAGCTCCGCCCCCTCCCTCCCACTGACTCTGACAGGATCTTTACACAGCAGCCCAGCCCACAGCCCACGGGGTAGTGCATGCTCTCACCTCTCCATTCTCTGATCAAAATATAAAGTTTCCTTTGCTTGTGAACCAAACTCAGTCTCGATCTGTTGGCCCCAATGACACTGGGCAGGGGGACACTTGTTGGGGTCCACTCTGGAGGATCAGTAACAGAAATTGAGACTATTGTAACCTCAATGAACAGATGTGTGAGCCAAACTGTAGTTAACATAGAACAGTGTATAAGGCTCGGGTAAAATAAGATGTTTCTAACACTTCCATTTGATATTTCCATCTCTTTATTATAAGCAAGTTCAGTGAAAAGGTTTGTCTTATTTGTCAGGTCAATATTAGAGAAACGAAGTGATTTCTTTCCAAGGATGTACATCTAATAATCTTGGTTAAAGCTTCAATCTTGTTTTAAATGCTTTTCCATTGAAAATGATACCTCTCTTTCAGCTCCCCCATTTCTGAGAAGTATAAAATCTTATAATTTATTATTACCAAAGGGGAAAGGTGGGAGGAGGGATAAATTAACAGTTTGGGATTAACACATACACACTGCTATGTATAAAATAGATCATCAACAAGGAACTACTGTATAGCACAGGGAACTACACTCAAGGGGAAATAATCTGAAAAAGAATAGAAATTTTTATTGACATCATCTATCAATGACAGTTAAAGTGTAACCTAAGGGAAGCTGGTGGTGAGTGCTTCTGACCCTGAAGACTTCAATCATCTAAAGTTTGGACTCTGCCTACTTCCCAAGGCCCTTAATGAACATATGTGTAGCCGTAGCTTAAAAAATTCCCCAGTTTGGGTTTCGGGGAGACACTGATTTTGAAAAAGCCCTGGTGTTCTCCTTACATGAATGGGACTCTTCCTACTGCTAAAACATGTCTGTCACACCCAGAGGATGGTATACCGTCTGATCGGGAAGAGTTTGGAAAAGGCATCTCATCTCCTCATCTCCTGGTGCTCGGGTTCACCCCTCCAGCGTCTTTACTAACAGTCTCCCCACTTGGAGAGGTCAGCACTGTCAACATCCTGTTGCGTACAGTTTGGAATTTGTCCAGAGGATGAAGCGGAAGGATGAGGAACAATGAGAGACAAGTCCTAGGTGTTCAGACAGGCACATGTCACTCTAATTTCCAATCAGGAAGACGAATTGACCAAAGGCTAGGGTTGCCCATGGAAACAGTATAGGGCTTGAGGAAATCCCGCTGCTTTGTGGCCAGTTCCCATAAACACAAGTTGAACAATGGAACTCAGGGGCAGTAAAATTCATGAAACTGCAGAGTTGAAAATATCCATCACTGAAAAATGTCTTGAGGAAAGTCAGAGAAGAGGACTTGTAAGCAAGGGAGAATGGCAGGAAAGGGATTTGAGGAGGTAGAAAGGACTCGCCATTAAGCACAAGAAAAGGAGCTGAACATTGCCAACATTGCAGTTGGCCAAAAAGGGTGTATGCGTTTTTTTCTGTATATATTCAAGAAAAGGGCATACACTTTTTTAGCCAACCAAACAGGTGGGCACTGGAAGTCAATACTACAAAAGATATCACTTCGCATCAGTCAGAAGAGCCATCCTCATAAAGCGTAAATAACAGAAATGCAGGACAGGGCAAGGAGAAGAGGGAGCCCTGTGAGACTTATAGTGGAAATGTATATTGCCAACGGCCATTCTGGAGAAGTGTATTGTGTTTACTAAAGCATCTAAAAAATGAGCTACAGAGCATAGGGCACTTGCACTCATGGGCGTATATCTTGGGAAAAACAAAAATCGAGAGGACACAGGCACCCCAATGTTTACCCCCTCTCTGTTTAAAAGATCCTCGACTAGGATATAACTTAAATGTCTCTGGAGAGAAAAAATGGATAGAGATGTGGTACTTAGGTAGAGTGGAATATTATTCAGCCTGGAAATCAATGAAATATGGCCAGTTGTAACAACTCCGGAGGAGTTACGTATGATCATTCTAAGTGACATAATTCAGAAAGAAAAAGACACATATCATAAGATATCACTTAAAGGTGGAATCCAAAATGGCTACACATGAAATAAATTACAAAACAAAAACATAGTCAAATATGTAGAAAACACGCATAAGGCTGCTAACGGGAAAGGTGGGGAGGGGTGAGGCATCATCCAGGAGGTTGAAATTAGCAAAGATACCATTCCAAATACCAAACTGATAATCAACAAGGCCTACACGGTAGCTAAAAGAACTGCACTCAGCACACTCAAGTCACCGGAAAAGAATATATACGACTGGTAAGAATCTGAAAAAGAATTTACTGATGTCTCTCTGTACGTGAATCAAGTGGATGTACAGCAGCAAGAAACAGAGCTTTGAAAATCAGCTGTAACCAATATAGTAATAAATTGAAAAAATAAACGACAGAGAGACAGAGAAAACCTCTTACAACTTTTCCTCAGGGACGGTGATGCAACATGGATTGAACACATCTAGACCCACAGCAGGATGAGACATAAGGCTGGAAACTGTTTGCACTAAGAGAAATGTGAGGTTGGGTGAGGAAATGCACACCCTTTAAAGTAATACTACCTGGTACCCATTCAATGGGTCCCAAATCTGCAGGTTCAAGGGATCTTCCTACAGCTAAAACATGCATGGAAAACCCAGAGGACTGTACACCATGTGATCGGGAGATGTGTCTAAAATGCAGCTCATTTATCCTCTCCTGGTGCTCCTGTTCACCATTCCAGCCACGTTACTTAGAATCTCCCCACTTGGAGAATCAGCACATTTCAACTTCTGTTTCACACATTTTGCAAATTGTGAGGAGGATGAACGGGAAGAGGGGGAACCAATGAGAGAATAGTTGTAGGGGTTTGGACGGGCACATATCAGTCTAATTTCCCATTAAGAATAAGAATTGAAAAAAGGCTCAGCCCACCTCGCCGGAGCCAAAATAGGGCCTGAAGCAATCCTGCGGGTGTGAGGCCAGCTCACAAAAGAGCAACTTAAAAAATGGAGCTCAGGGTCACTGCAATTCACAAACCTGCAGAGTTATAAATGAAAACTAACGTCCAAAAATATGTTGAGGTAAGGCAAAGAAGAGGATCTGAATGCAAGACAGAATTGCAAGAAACAGATTTCAAGAGATAGATTGGACTCGTCTTTAAAGCACATGAAAAGCGGCAGAATTTCGACAATGATGCAGTTGGCCCAAAAGGGCGTATGCGTTTTTTCCTGATTATATCCAGGAAAAAACGCATACGCACTTTATGGGCAAGGAAGCAAGCAAGCAATGCAAATGTGCACAACAAAGAAGTCTCATTTCCCACCGGTCAAAAGGGCCATCCTAAAAAAATTGTAAAATCCAGAAATGCAGGACAGGCCATGGAGAACAGGGAGCCTTTATACGCTGATGGGCAGTGTGTGAACTGCCGAGAGCCACTCTGGAGAAGTGTATGGTGGTTCCTAAATCATCTAAAAAACAGAGCTACAGAGCATAGGACACTTCCAATCATGGGAGTATATCTTGGGAAGTCTAAAAATCAACAAGACACAAGCACACCACAGTTTAGGGCTACTCTGTTTACAAGAACCTCAACTTCAGTACACCTTAAATATCCCAGGAAAGAGAACAATGGATAAAGAAGATGTGGTACTTATGTACAATGGAATATCTCTTCACCATGAAATCAATGTAATAAGGTTAGTAGAAGGATAAAGAGTGGATTTAGGTCCGATAATACTACTTGAAATAAGTCAAACAGAAAAAGAAACATATCATAAGATATCACTTATAGAGGGAGGGTAAATATGGCTGCACAAGAAATGAATTACAGAACAGAACAGTGTCTCACATTTAGAAAACACACTTATGTCAGCTTAAGGGGAAAGGAGAGGTGGGGTGATGCATAAAACCAGAGTTTGAAATTAGCACAGATACCGTTCAATAAACCAAATAGATATTAGACAAGATCGACACCTTGCTCAATGAACTGGCCTCAACACACCCTATACACCGCAGAGAAATATATCTGAGTAATAAGAATCTTAAAATCCATGTATTGATATATCTCCATAAGGGAATCAAGTGTGTGCAGAGCGGCACAAACACAGCAGTGAAAATGAGCTAAACCCCATTATAGAAATAAATTTTAAAAACAAAACGCAGAAACAATGAAAGAGAGAAAAATTCTTACAAAATTCGCTCAGGGGCTGTGATGCAACCTGGATTGACCACATGTAAACCCACAGCTGGATAAGACATAAGGCTGGACACTTGGGGATGAGAGGATTGGTGAGCTTTGGTGAGCAACTGCCAAAAGTTTAATGCAATACTTCATGCTACTCATTCCAAGGGTCCCAACACTCCAGGTTGAAGGGAATCTTCCTACAGCTAAACCATGCTTGGGAAACCCAGCGACTGGTATACCATATGATCGGGAAAGGTTTCTAAAATGCACCTCATTTTTCCTCTCCTGGGACTCCGGATTGACATTCCAGCTGCTTTACTAAAAACATCCCCACATGGAGAGTCAATGCCTTTAAGTTCTGGTTTTGCACAGTCTGCAGTTAGTGCGGAGGATGAATGGGAATAGGGGGAACCAGTGAGAAACTAGCTGTAGCGGTTTCAATGGGCACATGTCTCTCTAATTTCACATCAGTAAGAAGAATAAACCAAAGGCACAGCAAGGTGCCCCAGAAGAAAAATAGGGCCTGAAGGAATCCTGTGGTTATGAGGCAAGATCAAAAAAATAAGAGCTGAAAAATGGAGCTAAGGGCCGCTGCAATTCAAAAACCTGCAGAGTTATAAAGGCCAAATATATTCAAAAAATATATTGAGGTAAGGCTATGAAGAGGCATTGAAAGCAAGGCAGAATTGCAGGAAACCGATTTCAGGAGGTAGACTGGAATTGCATTTAAAGCATAGGAAAAGAGGCAGAACGTCGACAATGATTCACTTGGCCAAAAAGGGCGTATGCGTTTTTTCCTGAATATATTCAGGAAAAAACGCATACGCCCTTTTTGGCCAACCAAGCAAGCTTGCAAAGGAAATCTGCACTACAATGAAGTCTCACTTCCCCCCGGTCAAAAGGGCCATCTGAAAAAAGTGTAAAATCCAGAAAGGCAGGACAGGCCATGGAGAACTGGGAGCCTTGTTATGCTGATGGGCGGGATGTAAATTGCCAACAGCCACTCGGGAGAAGTGTATGGTGTTTCCTGAAACATCTAAAAAACAAAGCAACAGAGCCTAGGGAACTTCCACTTATGGTCCTATAGCTTAGGGAAATTAAAATCAAAAAGACACAGCCACCCCAATGTTTGGGACGGCTCTGTTTACAAGAACCTCGTTTATGGTACAAGTTCAATATCGCAGAAAGCGAAAAATGGATAAAGAAGTTGTGGTACTTACGTACAATGCAATATCACTCAGCAATGAAATCTATGTCATCAGGCCCGTAGCAGCATAATGAGTGGATTCAGGTATGATGATTCTAACTGAAATAAGTCACACAGAAAAAGAAACATCATAAGATATCACTAATACACGGAATGTAAACTTGGCTACACAGGAACTGGATTACAAAACAGAAGAGGGTCTCAAATTTAGAAAACCAACTTATGCTTGCTTAAGGGGAAAGGTGAGTTGGGGTGCTGCATAAAACCAGAGATTGAAATGAGCACAGATAAAGTTCCTTAAGCCAAATATGTAATAGAGAAGAGCTACTCCTTGCTCAATGAAATGGACTCAACACCCCATATTAAACGCCAAAGAATGTACCTGACTAGTAAGTATCTTAAAACCTATGGATTGCTATGTCTCCGAAAGAGAATCAAGCATGTTTACAGGGGCATAAACGCAGCAGTGATAGGATTGGAGAGGTTCGGTGAGCAAATGAAGACCCTTTGAAGTCATATTGCATGGTAACCATTCCACGGGTCTCAACTCTCCAGGTTTAAGGGATTCTTCCTTCAGCTAAAACATGCATGTGGAACCCAGAGTATGATCAACCGTGTGATCGGGAGACGTGTTCCAATATGTCTCATTTCTCGTCCCCTGGTACTCGGGTGCAACATTCCAGACGCTTTACTAACACTCTCCCGACTTGGAGAGTCAGTGCCTTTAACCTCCTGTTTGGCCCAGTTTGCAATATCTGCGGAAGATGAACAGGAATAGGGAGAGCCAATGAGAGACTAGCTGGAGGTGTCTGGATGGGCAAATTTAACTCTCATTTCCCACCAGGAAGAGGAATTAACCAAAGGCTCAGCGTGCCGTGCCGGAACCAGATTAGGGCCTGAAACAATCCTGCGGTGTTGCGGCCAGCTCACAAGAAAGTGAGTTGAAGAAAGGAGCTCAGGCGCACTGTAATTCACAATCCTGCAGAGTTAGAAATGACAGCTATCGTCCAAAAATATACTGAAGTAAGGCTGCCAAGAGGACTTGAAAGCAGGGCAGAATTGCAGGAAACCGATTTCAGGAGGTAGACTGGAATTGCATTTAAAGCATAGGAAAAGAGGCAGAACGTCGACAATGATGCACTTGGCAAAAAAGGGCGTATGCGTTTTTTCCTGAATATATTCAGGAAAAAACGCATACGCCCTTTTTGGCCAACCAAGCAAGCTTGCAAAGGAAATCTGCACTACAATGAAGTCTCACTTCCCCCCGGTCAAAAGGGCCATCTGAAAAAAGTGTAAAATCCAGAAAGGCAGGACAGGCCATGGAGAACTGGGAGCCTTGTTATGCTAATGCGAGGGATGTAAATTGCCAACAGCCACTCGGGAGAAGTGTATGGTGTTTCCTGAAACATCTAAAAAACAAAGGAACAGAGCCTAGGGCACTTCCACTTATGGTCCTATAGCTTAGGGAAATTAAAATCAAAAAGACACAGCCACCCCAAAATTTGGGACGGCTCTGTTTACAGGAACCTCTTCTGTAGCACAAGTTAAATATGCCAGATAGCAAATAATGGATAAAGAAGTTGCGGTACTTACGTACAACAGAATACCTCTCAGCAATGAAAACTATGTCACCAGGCCCATACCAGCATAATGAGTGGATTGAGGCACAGTGATTCTAAGTGAAAAAAGTCACACAGAAAAAGAAACATCATAAGGTATCACTAATACACGGAATGTGAACTTGGCTACACATGAACTGAGTTACAAAACAGAACAGGGTCTCAAGTTTAGAAAACCAACTTATGCTTGCTTAAGGGGGAAGGTGAGTTAGGGTGCTGCATAAAACCAGAGTTTGAATTTAGCACAGATACCGTTCCATCAGCCAAATATGTAATAGACAAGACCTACCCCTTGCTCAACAAAATGGACTCCACAATGATGTATCACCTCACACCTGATAGAATGGGCATCATCAGAAAATCTACAAACAAAAAATGCTGGAAAGGGTGTGGAGAAAAGGAACCCTCTTCCACTATTGTTGGGAATATAAATTGATACAGTCACTATGGAGAACAATATGGAGTTTCTTAAGAAACTAACAATAGAATTACCATATGATACAGCAATACCAGTACTGGACATATACCCAGACAAAACCATAAATCAAAAAGAGACATTCACCGCAATGTTCATTGCCTCACTCTTTACAATATCGAGGTAATGGAAGCAACCTAAATGCCCACAGACAGACGAATGCATAAAGCTGTGGTACATATATAAAATGGAATATTACTAAGCCATGAAAAGGAATGAAATTGGGTCATTTGTAGAGACGTCGATGGATCTAGAGACTGTCATACAGAGTGAAGTAAGTCAGAAAGAGAAAAACAAATCTTGTATATTCATGCATATATGTGGAACCTAGAAAAACTGTACAGATTAACCATTTTGCAAGGCATAAATAGAGCAACAGATGTAGACAACAAACGTATGGACAACAAGGGGGAAAGCTGTTGGGGGGGTGGTGGTGGGAGGAGTTGAGAGACTGGGATTGGCATGTATACATTTATATGTATAAAATAGATAACCAATAAGAACCTGCTGTATAAAAATATAAAATAAAATTCAAAATTAGAAAGAAATAAAATTTAAAAAATAAAACAGTAAAAACAATTATTCCCTTCACATACATGTATTTATATGAATAAATTATTTCCATGCTTATATCTGTAAATACAAAAAAGAGGAATAAAATCTACCTTGAACCAAAAACGAAAAAGAGAAAAAAAACACAGAACCCACCAGTTCCACAGAGGAAAACCGTATCAGGGCACTTGCTCCAGTTGTAAACAATTCTGAAGTTGGCCAGTGGTGGGGAATCGTCTCCCATTCAGCCAGCAGCCCCCACGCAACAAGCGTCCTCATTGCAAAGCTGGGGCACCGTGCCGAGGCATCTGTGAGTAAACGTGAGCTGAGCCCCAGGCCAGTTGCTGCTGAACTATTCCCACCCGTCCCAGATAAAACACCTGAATATATACAAGGACTTGAAAGCCTAGAGGAAGGGCCATATAGCCACACGAGTGACAGCATGCCGGCCGACTTGGTGCCTGCAGGCCAGCCAGGATGGTCCTGGCCCTGGGTGCTCTTCTGGAAGATTTCCATTTCCCTGCCTGAGATACCCGTCCTGTCCCTGCCCCCACTGCTTTTTTCCTTCCTCACCTCTGCTCAGGGAGAAATTCCAGCAGCAGGTATGGGTGACACATCCTCTTCTTTAGCAGGTGGCAGCCTGGCAACTGCTGCAGAAAGTCCAGCAGAGCCCCACTCACACTGGGCCACCCACAAAGCCGTGGCCTCTCACTCCCTCCCACCAGCCCAGCCCCGAGACTGCTGACAGGGCAGAGAAAATGGCGTCAGGCACGGCTGCAGGGACTCTTGCTGCCTGGAGTGGTATTTATATTGATCTCAACCCAGGCACACCTGGGGAGGGCTGGCCGGTACGGTAAGGCTGCCCAGGTCAGCCAATCATCACCCCTCAGGGGCTCACAGTTGCAGAAAATGGAACTTGCTGAACTGGCCAGGTCCAAGGAACAGGTGTGGGCTCCTGAGAGTCAGGATAGACAAGGGGCTGCAGCTTTGGCTTGTTTTCTAATCATTTTATCTGGCCCATGAGTGGGAGACAACTTCAAGAAAACCCTCTCCTAATGAGAGGAACCCAGGAGTCAGGGAGAGGAGGGGTGGGTGGTGGTTGGAGACAGAGGCCTGGTGCCCCGGGTGCAGTGGAAGTCTCTGGAAGACCAGGTGGAGGGAGGCCGCACAGAGTGATGCCCAGGGTCACAGACCTGTCGCAGCTGCTGTTTGTTAGTTCAAGTCCTGCTCTGAGGTGCTCTGTGTCTGCTCTGAGCAACAGGTGAACAGGGGGTGCTCTGCAATGAGGGCTATGTGCACAGTTCCTGTGTGCCCAGCCCTGCCACGGTACCTGCAAGGGTAGCTCTGTATCCTGGGAGGGGCCTGACCACGAGAGCCCCGTGGGCTGGGGTGGGGGTGGGGTACCTGCCCAGGTGAGCTCCATATTCTGAGATTGGTCTGACCACGAGAGCCCCATGGGCTGCTGGGGACCTGGTAAAGGATGTCAGGACAGTCAATGAAGCCACCGAGGATATACCTCCAGCTGCTCCTAATTCCTACACCCTGCTGGTCATTCTACCAACCACCAGGACATGGTATTCTGTATTAGTCTTCAATGATGCCTTCTTTTGTATTCCATTAGTCCCAGAGTCACAAGAAATTTTGGCTTGTGAGTGGCAGGACTCAACATACAACTAAAACAATACTTCCAGGCCGTCTTGCCCCAAGGGTGCAAAAATTCCCACACCATCTTTGGGGAAAGCTTAGCTAAAGACCTAAAAGTTCTACCTCTGGAAAAGAAAATCCTCCTTCATTATGCAGACGACATTCTGATCGCCAGCCCTACTAAGGAGGCCTCTGAACTACCAAGCCAATAAAGGATAGAAGTTGTCCAAGAAAAAGCTCAAATATCACAGACTGCGGTGACCTGCCTGGGCTTCATTCTCACAGAAGGTCGGAGAAGCCCATCCCAGGAAAGGGAAGAAACCATTTGCAGCCTTACCCCTTTCTAAAACTAGAAGACAGCTTAGGGGTTCCTGGGGAGGCCAGGGTTTGCTGCTTCTGGATCCCTAACTACAGTCTACTAGCTGGGCCTCTATATGAAACACTGAAAGGAAAAGATGATGATCCTTTTGAATAGAATCCAGAAGTGGCCTTTCAAGAATGGAAAGAGCAGTCAATTCAGACCCTTGCCCTGGAACTCCCTAATTTAGCTAAACCCTTTGACCTTTACATTCCTGGTGAAAGGTGAATCGCCATTGGAGAATTAGTGCAAAAACTGGGACCACTTGAAATGGAACAATGCAAGAATGCCATCCAGGTAGGATAAACTACGGGCACCAAGGGGTTTGGCCCACTGCCACATCTGGCCAAGATACTGGCAGTATCTAAAAACCTGGAAATCAGCAGCCCAAAAGGCCACCTCCCTCCTAAGGGAAAAGGACCCCCTGTGGTGATCCTAACCACCAACCATGCCCTGAAGTTGCAGGGTTCGCTCCGTGGGCACACCAACCTCGAGTGAGGAGGCCCTCCAACTCCAACATCCAGAGAGATAACCGGGGGCAACAGGGCACTATGACGACTCGTGTGAACATCACTTGACCTGGAGTTTCTCTCATAAAACAACAAGAGTGTGTCCCAAAAGAGTAGACTACTGCTTGCAGGACTTACTGCACCCAGAGGGGAGCTAATAATCTTGGCGGGGGAACCGTATACCACACTGTCACCATAGAAAAGCCTACAGACACCGTGATGATGGTGGCCAATAAGACCGGCTGGACTCCTGTTTACTTCAAAAGGCTGTTGACTCAGTGGCCATCATGGTCCTTGATCACCACTGACCCTGGACTGTCTGGGAGTTGAGCGGGCAGGGCTCTGATACCTGGTGCTGTTTGTACGTTAATTCAGGGGCCTAATTGAAGAAAGCACAGACTACTGGTCAGAGCATCTAGGCTGGCAGAAACGGTCAGCCTAAGGTGGCCGAACAAATGTGGGGCGGGGTGAAACCGGCCCCCACAGCGTCTCTGCACATCTCTTTCCTGGAACCTTAAAGGTCATTAGAGTCTATAACACTTCCAATGCTGGTGCTCAGGTGGACGAGCAGGGAGGCAGGGGGCCTGGGGACAATCAACGTCACCTGGAGGCTGCTGGGGAGAAGCTCTGACCCTCGCCCCCGGGTACGAGGGCTCCCAACTCAGCACTCAGCAGTTACAGAAGAAGGGTCTGCACCCTCAGCACTCCAAGAATGAGGAACGGGACAAAAGGCAGAGGAGGGGTTTGTCCCCAGCAAAGCCCATTAAAAATCCCTGGGAGATAAAAATAGAATCTGGGCAATAAAGTCAAGTCTAACCTTTTTTATCCTTTGTGCTTTGTCTAATTTCATGTGCTCCTAGGGTCCCGCATGCAGAGGTTCCACACCCGGCACTTCAGACCAGATTTCCTAGTGCAGAATGGCTGGGTCGACACCTCAGCTCCTGGGGCCCAGTGCAGACTCCGCAATATAGAGCCTGAGCTGCAGCCAACCCGGCCCTCGAGAGCTCCGCCCCCTCCCTCCCACTGACTCTGACAGGATCTCTACACAGCAGCCCAGCCCACAGCCCACAGGGTAGTGCATGCTCTCACCTCTCCATTCTCTGATCAAAATATAAAGCTTCCTTTGCTTGTGAACCAAACTCAGTCTCGATCTGTTGGCCCCAATGACACTGGGCAGGGGGACACTTGTTGGGGTCCACTCTGGAGGATCAGTAACAGAAATTGAGACTATTGTAACCTCAATGAACAGATGTGTGAGCCAAACTGTAGTTAACATAGAACAGTGTATAAGGCTCGGGTAAAATAAGATGTTTCTAACACTTCCATTTGATATTTCCATCACTTTATTATAAGCAAGTTCAGTGAAAAGGTTTGTCTTATTTGTCAGGTCAATATTAGAGAAACGAAGTGATTTCTTTCCAAGGATGTACATCTAATAATCTTGGTTAAAGCTTCAATCTTGTTTTAAATGCTTTTCCATTGAAAATGATACCTCTCTTTCAGCTCCCCCATTTCTGAGAAGTATAAAATCTTATAATTTATTATTACCAAAGGGGAAAGGTGGGAGGAGGGATAAATTAACAGTTTGGGATTAACACATACACACTGCTATGTATAAAATAGATCATCAACAAGGAACTACTGTATAGCACAGGGAACTACACTCAACATTTTGCAATAACCTATAAGGGGAAATAATCTGGAAAAGAATAGATATTTTTATTGACATCATCTATCAATGACAGTTAAAGTGTAACCTAAGGGAAGCTGGTGGTGAGTGCTTCTGACCCTGAAGACTTCAATCATCTAAAGTTTGGACTCTGACTACTTCCCAAGGCCCTTAATGAACATATGTGTAGCCGTAGCTTAAAAAATTCCCCAGTTTGGGTTTCGGGGAGACACTGATTTTGAAAAAGCCCTGGTGTTCTCCTTACATGAATGGGACTCTTCCTACTGCTAAAACATGTCTGTCACACCCAGAGGATGGTATACCATCTGATCGGGAAGAGTTTGGAAAAGGCATCTCATCTCCTCATCTCCTGGTGCTCGGGTTCACCCCTCCAGCGTCTTTACTAACAGTCTCCCCACTTGGAGAGGTCAGCACTGTCAACATCCTGTTGCGTACAGTTTGGAATTTGTCCAGAGGATGAAGCGGAAGGATGAGGAACAATGAGAGACAAGTCCTAGGTGTTCAGACAGGCACATGTCACTCTAATTTCCAATCAGGAAGACGAATTGACCAAAGGCTAGGATTGCCCATGGAAACAGTATAGGGCTTGAGGAAATCCCACTGCTTTGTGACCAGTTCCCATAAACACAAGTTGAACAATGGAACTCAGGGGCAGTAAAATTCACGAAACTGCAGAGTTGAAAATATCCATCACTGAAAAATGTCTTGAGGAATGTCAGAGAAAAGGACTTGTAAGCAAGGGAGAATGGCAGGAAAGGGATTTGAGGAGGTAGAAAGGACTCGCCATTAAGCACAAGAAAAGGAGCTGAACATTGCCAACATTGCAGTTGGCCAAAAAGGGTGTATGCGTTTTTTTCTGTATATATTCAAGAAAAGGGCATACACTTTTTTAGCCAACCAAAGAGGTGGGCACTGGAAGTCAATACTACAAAAGATATCACTTCGCATCAGTCAGAAGAGCCATCCTCATAAAGCGTAAACAACAGAAATGCAGGACAGGGCAAGGAGAAGAGGGAGCCCTGTGAGACTTATAGTGGAAATGTATATTGCCAACGGCCATTCTGGAGAAGTGTATTGTGTTTACTAAAGCATCTAAAAAATGAACTACAGAGCATAGGGCACTTGCACTCATGGGCGTATATCTTGGGAAAAACAAAAATCGAGAGGATACAGGCACCCCAATGTTTACCCCCTCTCTGTTTAAAAGATCCTCGACTAGGATATAACTTAAATGTCTCTGGAGAGAAAAAATGGATAGAGATGTGGTACTTAGGTAGAGTGGAATATTATTCAGCCTGGAAATCAATGAAATATGGCCAGTTGTAACAACTCCGGAGGAGTTACGTATGATCATTCTAAGTGACATAATTCAAAAAGAAAAAGACACATATCATAAGATATCACTTAAAGGTGGAATCCAAAATAGCTACACATGAAATAAATTACAAAACAAAAACATAGTCAAATATGTAGAAAACACGCATAAGGCTGCTAAACGGGAAAGGTGGGGAGGGGTGAGGCATCATCCAGGAGGTTGAAATTAGCAAAGATACCATTCCAAATACCAAACTGATAATCAACAAGACCTACACGGTAGCTGAAAGAACTGCACTCAGCACACTCAAGTCACCGGAAAAGAATATATACGACTGGTAAGAATCTGAAAAAGAATTTACTGATGTCTCTCTGTACATGAATCAAGTGGATGTACAGCAGCAAGAAACAGAGCTTTGAAAATCAGCTGTAACCAATATAGTAATAAATTGAAAAAAATAAACGACAGAGAGACAGAGAAAACCTCTTACAACTTTTCCTCAGGGACGGTGATGCAACATGGATTGAACACATCTAGACCCACAGCAGGATGAGACATAAGGCTGGAAACTGTTTGCACTAAGGGAAATGTGAGGTTGGGTGAGGAAATGCACACCTTTTAAAGTAATACTATGTGGTACCCATTCAATGGGTCCCAAATCTGCAGGTTCAAGGGATCTTCCTACAGCTAAAACATGCATGGAAATCCCAGAGGACTGTACACCATGTGATCGGGAGATGTGTCTAAAATGCAGCTCATTTATCCTCTCCTGGTGCTCCTGTTCACCATTCCAGCCACGTTACTTAGAATCTCCCCACTTGGAGAATCAGCACATTTCAACTTCTGTTTCACACATTTTGCAAATTGTGAGGAGGATGAACGGGAAGAGGGGGAACCAATGAGATAATAGTTGTAGGGGTTTGGACGGGCACATATCAGTCTAATTTCCCATTAAGAATAAGAATTGAAAAAAGGCTCAGTCCGCCTCGCCGGAGCCAAAATAGGGCCTGAAGCAATCCTGCGGGTTTGAGGCCAGCTCACAAAAGAGCAACTTAAAAAATGGAGCTCAGGGTCACTGCAATTCACAAACCTGCAGAGTTATAAATGAAAACTAACGTCCAAAAATATGTTGAGGTAAGGCAAAGAAGAGGATCTGAATGCAAGACAGAATTGCAAGAAACAGATTTCAAGAGATAGATTGGACTCGTCTTTAAAGCACATGAAAAGCGGCAGAATTTCGACAATGATGCAGTTGGCCCAAAAGGGCGTATGCGTTTTTTCCTGATTATATCCAGGAAAAAACGCATACGCACTTTATGGGCAAGGAAGCAAGCAAGCAATGCAAATGTGCACAACAAAGAAGTCTCATTTCCCACCGGTCAAAAGGGCCATCCTAAAAAAATTGTAAAAACCAGAAATGCAGGACAGGCCATGGAGAACAGGGAGCCTTTATATGCTGATGGGCAGTGTGTGAACTGCCGAGAGCCACTCTGGAGAAGTGTATGGTGGTTCCTAAATCATCTAAAAAACAGAGCTACAGAGCATAGGACACTTCCAATCATGGGAGTATATCTAGGGAAGTCTAAAAATCAACAAGACATAAGCACACCACAGTTTAGGGCTACTCTGTTTACAAGAACCTCAACTTCAGTACACCTTAAATATCCCAGGAAAGAGAACAATGGATAAAGAAGATGTGGTACTTATGTACAATGGAATATCTCTTCACCATGAAATCAATGTAATAAGGTTAGTAGAAGGATAAAGAATGGATTTAGGTCCGATAATACTACTTGAAATAAGTCAAACAGAAAAAGAAACATATCATAAGATATCACTTATAGAGGGAGGGTAAATATGGCTGCACAAGAAATGAATTACAGAACAGAACAGTGTCTCACATTTAGAAAACACACTTATGTCAGCTTAAGGGGAAAGGAGAGGTGGGGTGATGCATAAAACCAGAGTTTGAAATTAGCACAGATACCGTTCAATAAGCCAAATAGATATTAGACAAGATCTACACCTTGCTCAATGAACTGGCCTCAACACACCCTATACACTGCAGAGAAATATATCTGAGTAATAAGAATCTTAAAACCCATGTATTGATATATCTCCATAAGGGAATCAAGTGTGTGCAGAGCGGCACAAACACAGCAGTGAAAATGAGCTAAACCTCATTATAGAAATAAATTTTAAAAACAAAACGCAGAAACAATGAAAGAGAGAAAAATTCTTACAAAATTCGCTCAGGGGCTGTGATGCAACCTGGATTGACCACATATAAACCCACAGCTGGATAAGACATAAGGCTGGACACTTGGGGATGAGAGGATTGGTGAGCTTTGGTGAGCAACTGCCAAAAGTTTAATGCAATACTTCATGCTACTCATTCCAAGAGTCCCAACACTCCAGGTTGAAGGGAATCTTCCTACAGCTAAACCATGCTTGGGAAACCCAGCGACTGGTATACCATATGATCAGGAAAGGTTTCTAAAATGCACCTCATTTTTCCTCTCCTGGGACTCTGTATCGACATTCCAGCTGCTTTACTAAAAACATCCCCACATGGAGAGTCAATGCCTTTAAGTTCTGGTATCGCACAGTCTGCAGTTAGTGCGGAGGATGAATGGGAATAGGGGGAACCAGTGAGAAACCAGCTGTAGCAGTATCAATGGGCACATGTCACTCTAATTTCACATCAGTAAGAAGAATAAACCAAAGGCACAGCAAGATGCCCCAGAAGAAAAATAGGGCCTGAAGGAATCCTGTGGTTATGAGGCAAGATCAAAAAAATAAGACCTGAAAAATGGAGCTAAGGGCCACTGCAATTCAAAAAGCTGCAGAGTTATAAAGGCCAAATATATTCAAAAAATATATTGAGGTAAGGCTATGAAGAGGCATTGAAAGCAAGGCAGAATTGCAGGAAACTGATTTCAGGAGGTAGACTGGAATTGCATTTAAAGCATAGGAAAAGAGGCAGAACGTCGACAATGATGCACTTGGCCAAAAAGGGCGTATGCGTTTTTTCCTGAATATATTCAGGAAAAAACGCATACGCACTTTTTGCCCAACCAAGCAAGCTTGCAAAGGAAATCTGCACTAAAATGAAGTCTCACTTCCCCCAGGTCAAAGGGGCCATCTGAAAAAAGTGTAAAATCCAGAAAGGCAGGACAGGCCATGGAGAAATGGGAGCCTTGTTATGCTGATGGGCGGGATGTAAATTGCCAACAGCCACTCGGGAGAAGTGTATGGTGTTTCCTGAAACATCTAAAAAACAAAGCAACAGAGCCTAGGGCACTTCCACTTATGGTCCTATAGCTTACGGAAATTAAAATCAAAAAGACACAGCCACCTCAAAGTTTGGGACGGCTCTGTTTACAAGAACCTCGTTTACGGTACAAGTTCAATATCGCAGAAAGCAAAAAATGGATAAAGAAGTTGTGGTACTTACGTACAATGCAATATCACTCAGCAATGAAATCTATGTCATCAGGCCCGTAGCAGCATAATGAGTGGATTCAGGTATGACGATTCTAACTGGAATAAGTCACACAGAAAAAGAAACATCATAAGATATCACTAATACACGGAATGTAAACTTGGCTACACAGGAACTGGATTACAAAACAGAACAGGGTCTCAAATGTAGAAAACCAACTTATGCTTGCTTAAGGGGAAAGGTGAGTTGGGGTGCTGCATAAAACCAGAGACTGAAATGAGCACAGATAAAGTTCCTTAAGCCAAATATGGAATAGACAAGAGCTACTCCTTGCTCAACGAAATGGACTCAACACCCCATATTAAACGCCTAAGAATATACCTGACTAGTAAGTATCTTAAAACCTATGGATTGCTATGTCTCCAAAAGAGAATCAAGCGTGTGTACAGGGCCATAAACGCAACAGTGATAGGATTGGAGAGGTTCGGTGAGCAAATGAAGACCCTTTGAAGTCATATTGCATGGTACCCATTCCACGGGTCTCAACTCTCCAGGTTTAAGGGATACTTCCTTCAGCTAAAACATGCATGTGGAACCCAGAGTATGATCAACCGTGTGATCGGGAGACGTGTTCAAATATGTCTCAGTTTTCGTCCCCTGGTACTCGGGTGCAACATTCCAGATGCTTTACTAACACTCTCCCGACTTGGAGAGTCAGTGCCTTTAACCTCCTGTTTGGCCCAGTTTGCAATTTCTGCGGAAGATGAACAGGAATAGGGAGAACCAATGAGAGACTAGCTGGAGGTGTCTGGACGGGCAAATTTACCTCTCATTTCCCACCAGGAAGAGGAATTAACCAAAGTCTCAGCGTGCCGTGCCGGAACCAGATTAGGGCCTGAAGCAATCCTGCGGTGTTGCGGCCAGCCCAGAAGAAAGCGAGTTGAAGAAAGGAGCTCAGGGGCACTGTAATTCACAAACCTGCAGAGTTATAAATGACAGCTATCGTCCAAAAATATACTGAAGTAAGGCTGCCAAGAGGACTTGAAAGCGGGGCAGAATTGCAGGCAACCGATTTCAGGAGGTAGACTGGAATTGCATTGAAAGCATAGGAAAAGAGGCAGAACGTCCACAATGATGCACTTGGCCAAAAAGGGCATATGCGTTTTTTCCTGAATATATTCAGGAAAAAACGCATCTGCCCTTTTTGGCGAACCAAGCAAGCTTGCAAAGGCAATCTGCATTACAATGAAGTCTCACTTCCCCTCAGTCAAAAGGGCCATCTGAAAAAAGTGTAAAATCCAGAAAGGCAGGACAGGCCATGGAGAACTGGGAGCCTTGTTATGCTGATGGGCAGGATGTAAATTGCCAACAGCCACTCGGGAGAAGTGTATGGTGTTTCCTGAAACATCTAAAAAACAAAGCAACAGAGCCTAGGGCACTTCCACTTATGGTCCTATAGCTTAGGGAAATTAAAATCAAAAAGACACAGCCACCCCAAAGTTTGGGATGGCTCTGTTTACAAGAACCTCGTTTACGGTACAAGTTCAATATCGCAGAAAGTGAAAAATAGATAAAGAAGTTGTGGTACTTACGTACAATGCAATATCACTCAGCAATGAAATCTATGTCATCAGGCCCATAGCAGCATAATGAGTGGATTCAGGTATGATGATTCTAACTGAAATAAGTCACACAGAAAAAGAAACATCATAAGATATCACTAATACACGGAATGTAAACTTGGCTACACAGGAACTGGATTACAAAACAGAACAGGTTCTCAAATTTAGAAAACCAATATGCTTGCTTAAGGGGAAAGGTCAGTTGGGGAGCTGCATAAAACCAGGGATTGAAATGAGCACAGATAAAGTTCCTTAAGCCAAATATGGAATAGACAAGAGCTACTCCTTGCTCAACGAAATGGACTCAACACCCCATATTAAACGCCTAAGAATGTACCTGACTAGTAAGTATCTTAAAACCTATAGATTGCTATGTCTCTCAAAGAGAATCAAGCGTGTGTACAGGGGCATAAAAGCAGCAGTGATAGGACTGCAGAGGTTCGGTGAGCAAATGAAGACCCTTTGAAGTCATATTGCATGGTACCCAGTCCACGGGTCTCAACTCTCCAGGTTTAAGGGATTCATCCTTCAGCTAAAACATGCATGTGGAACACAGAGTATGATCAACCGTGTGATCGGGAGACGTGTTCCAATATGTCTCAGTTCTCGTCCCCTGGTACTCGGGTGCAACACTCCAGACGCTTTACTAACACTCTCCCGACTTGGAGAGTCAGTGTCTTTAACCTCCTGTTTGGCCCAGTTTGCAATTTCTGCGGAAGATGAACAGGAATTGGGAGAACCAATGAGACACTAGCTGGAGGTGTCTGGACGGGCAAATTTAACTCTCATTTCCCACCAGGAAGAGGAATTAAGCAAAGGCTCAGCGTGCCGTGTCGGAACCAGATTAGGGCCTGAAGCAATCCTGCGGTGTTGCGGCCAGCTCACAAGAAAGCGAGTTGAAGAAAGGAGCTCAGGGGCACTGTAATTCACAAACCTGCAGAGTTATAAATGACAGCTATCATCCAAAAATATACTGAAGTAAGGCTGCCAAGAGGACTTGAAAGTGGGGCAGAATTGCAGGCAACCGATTTCAGGAGGTAGACTGGAATTGCATTGAAAGCATAGGAAAAGAGGCAGAACGTCGACAATGATGCACTTGGCCAAAAAGGGCGTATGCGTTTTTTCCTGAATATATTCAGGAAAAAACGCATACGCCCTTTTTGGCCAACCAAGCAAGCTTGCAAGGGAAATCTGCACTACAATGAAGTTTCACTTCCCCCCGGTCAAAAGAGCCATCTGAAAAAAGTGTAAAATCCAGAAAGGCAGGACAGGCCATGGAGAACTGGGAGCCTTGTTATGCTGATGGGCGGGATGTAAATTGCCAACAGCCACTCGGGAGAAGTGTATGGTGTTTCCTGAAACATCTAAAAAACAAAGCAACAGAGCCTAGGGCACTTCCACTTATGGTCCTATAGCTTAGGGAAATTAAAATCAAAAAGACACAGCCACCCCAATGTTTGGGACTGCCCTGTTTACAAGAACCTCCTCTACGGTACAAGTTCAATATCGTAGAAAATGAAAAATGGATAAAGAAGTTGTGGTACTTACATACAATGCAATATCACTCAGCAATGAAATCTATGTCATCAGTCCCGTAGCAGCATAATGAGTGGATTCAGGTATGATGATTCTAACTGAAATAAGTCACACAGAAAAAGAAACATCATAAGATATCACTAATACATGGAATGTAAACTTGGCTACACAGGAACTGAATTACAAAAGAGTACAGGGTCTAAAATTTAGAAAACCAACTTATGCTTGCTTAAGGGGAAAGGTGAGTTGGGGTGCTGCATAAAACCAGAGATTAAAAATAGCACAGATAAAGTTCCTTAAGCCAAATATGGAATAGACAAGAGCTACTCCTTGCTCAACGAAATGGACTCAACACCCCATATTAAACGCCTAAGAATGTACCTGACTAGTAAGTATCTTAAAACCTATGGATTACTATGGCTCTGAAAGAGAATCAAGCGTGTGTACAGGGGCATAACAGTAGCAGTGATAGGATTGGAGAGGTTTGGTGAGCAAATGAAGACCCTTTGAAGTCATATTGCATGGTACCCATTCCACGGGTCTCAACTGTCCAGGTTTAAGGGATTCTTCCTTCAGCTAAAAATTGAATGTGGAACCCAGAGTATCATCAACCGTGTGATCGGGAGACGTGTTCAAATATGTCTCAGTTCTCTTCCCCTGGTACTCGGGTGCAACATTCCAGATGCTTTACTAACACTCTCCCGACTTGGAGAGTCAGTGCCTTTAACCTCCTGTTTGGCCCAGTTTGCAATTTCTGCGGAAGATGAACAGGAATAGGGAGAACCAATGAGAGACTAGCTGGAGGTGTCTGGACGGGCAAATTTACCTCTCATTTCCCACCAGGAAGAGGAATTAACCTAAGGCTCAGCGTGCCATGCCAGAACCAGATTAGGGCCTGAAGCAATCCTGCGGTGTTGCGGCCAGCTCACAAGAAAGCGAGTTGAAGAAAGGAGCTCAGGGGCACTGTAATTCACAAACCTGCAGAGTTATAAATGACAGCTATCCTCCAAAAATATACTGAAGTAAGGCTGCCAAGAGGACTTGAAAGCGGGGCAGAATTGCAGGCAACCGATTTCAGGAGGTAGACTGGAATTGCATTGAAAGCATAGGAAAAGAGGCAGAACGTCCACAATGATGCACTTGGCCAAAAAGGGCATATGCGTTTTTTCCTGAATATATTCAGGAAAAAACGCATCTGCCCTTTTTGGCGAACCAAGCAAGCTTGCAAAGGCAATCTGCATTACAATGAAGTCTCACTTCCCCTCAGTCAAAAGGGCCATCTGAAAAAAGTGTAAAATCCAGAAAGGCAGGACAGGCCATGGAGAACTGGGAGCCTTGTTATGCTGATGGGCAGGATGTAAATTGCAAACAGCCACTCGGGAGAAGTGTATGGTGTTTACTGAAACATCTAAAAAACAAAGCAACAGAGCCTAGGGCACTTCCACTTATGGTCCTATAGCTTAGGGAAATTAAAATCAAAAAGACACAGCCACCCCAAAGTTTGGGATGGCTCTGTTTACAAGAACCTCGTTTACGGTACAAGTTCAATATCGCAGAAAGTGAAAAATGGATAAAGAAGTTGTGGTACTTACGTACAATGCAATATCACTCAGCAATGAAAGCTATGTCATCAGGCCCATAGCAGCATAATGAGTGGATTCAGGTATGATGATTCTAACTGAAATAAGTCACACAGAAAAAGAAACATCATAAGATATCACTAATACACGGAATGTAAACTTGGCTACACAGGAACTGGATTACAAAACAGAACAGGTTCTCAAATTTAGAAAACCAATATGCTTGCTTAAGGGGAAAGGTCAGTTGGGGAGCTGCATAAAACCAGGGATTGAAATGAGCACAGATAAAGTTCCTTAAGCCAAATATGCAATAGACAAGAGCTACTCCTTGCTCAACGAAATGGACTCAACACCCCATATTAAACGCCTAAGAATGTACCTGACTAGTAAGTATCTTAAAACCTATAGATTGCTATGTCTCTCAAAGAGAATCAAGCGTGTGTACAGGGGCATAAAAGCAGCAGTGATAGGATGGGAGAGGTTCGGTGAGAAAATGAAGACCCTTTGAAGTCATATTGCATGGTACCCAGTCCACGGGTCTCAACTCTCCAGGTTTAAGGGATTCATCCTTCAGCTAAAACATGCATGTGGAACACAGAGTATGATCAACCGTGTGATCGGGAGACGTGTTCAAATATGTCTCAGTTTTCGACCCTTGGTACTCGGGTGCAACATTCCAGACGCTTTACTAACACTCTCCCAACTTGGAGAGTCAGTGCCTTTAACCTCCTGTTTGGGCCAGTTTGCAATTTCTGTGGAAGATGAACAGGAATAGGGAGAACCAATGAGAGACTAGTTGGAGGTGTCTGGACGGGCAAATTTAACTCTCATTGCCCACCAGGAAGAGGAATTAAGCAAAGGCTCAGCGTGCCGTGTCGGAACCAGATTAGGGCCTGAAGCAATCCTGCGGTGTTGCGGCCAGCTCACAAGAAAGCGAGTTGAAGAAAGGAGCTCAGGGGCACTGTAATTCACAAACCTGCAGAGTTATAAATGACAGCTATCATCCAAAAATATACTGAAGTAAGGCTGCCAAGAGGACTTGAAAGCGCGGCAAAATTGAAGGAAACCGATTGCAGGAGGTAGACTGGAATTGCATTTAAAGCATAGGAAAAGAGGCAGAACTTCCACAATGATGCACTTGGCCAAAAAGGGCGTATGCGTTTTTTCCTGAATATATTCAGGAAAAAACGCATACGCAATTTTTGGCCAACCAAGCAAGCTTGCAAAGGAAATCTGCACTACAATGAAGTTTCACTTCCCCCCGGTCAAAAGAGCCATCTGAAAAAAGTGTAAAATCCAGAAAGGCAGGACAGGCCATGGAGAACTGGGAGCCTTGTTATGCTGATGGGCGGGATGTAAATTGCCAACAGCCACTCCGGAGAAGTGTATGGTGTTTCCTGAAACATCTAAAAAACAAAACAACAGAGCCTAGGGCACTTCCACTTATGGTCCTATAGCTTAGGGAAATTAAAATCAAAAAGACACAGCCACCCCAAAGTTTGGGACAGCTCTGTTTACAAGAACCTCCTCTACGGTACAAGTTCAATATCGCAGAAAGTAAAAAATGGATAAAGAATTTGTGGTACTTACGTACAATGCAATATCACTCAGCAATGAAATCTATGTCATCAGGCCCGTAGTAGCATAATGAGTGGATTCAGGTATGATGATTCTAACTGAAATAAGTCACACAGAAAAAGAAACATCATAAGATATCACTAATACACGGAATGTAAACTTGGCTACACAGGAACTGGATTACAAAACAGAAGAGGGTCTCAAATGTAGAAAACCAACTTATGCTGGCTTAAGGGGAAAGGTGAGGTGGGGTGTTGCATAAAACCAGAGATTGAAATGAGCACAGATAAAGTTCCATAAGCCAAATATGGAATAGACAAGAGCTACTCCTTGCCCAACAAAATGGACTCAACACCCCATATTAAACGCCTAAGAATGTACCTGACTAGTAAGTATCTTAAAACCTATGGATTGCTATGTCTCCGAAAGAGAATCAAGCATGTGTACAGGGGCATAAACGCAGCAGTGATAGGATTGGAGAGGTTCGGTGAGCAAATGAAGACCCTTTGAAGTCATATTGCATGGTACCCATTCCACGGGTCTCAACTCTCCAGGTTTAAGGGATTCTTCCTTCAGCTAAAACATGCATGCGGAACACAGAGTATGATCAACCGTGTGATCGGGAGACGTGTTCAAATATGTCTCAGTTTTTGTCCCCTGGTACTCGGGTGCAACATTCCAGATGCTTTACTAACACTCTCCCGACTTGGAGAGTCAGTGCCTTTAACCTCCTGTTTGGCCCAGTTTGCAATTTCTGCGGAAGATGAACAGGAATAGGGAGAACCAATGAGAGACTAGCTGGAGGTGTCTGGACGGGCAAATTTAACTCTCATTTCCCACCAGGAAGAGGAATTAACCAAAGGCTCAGCGTGCCGTGCCGGAACCAGATTAGGGCCTGAAGCAATCGTGCGGTGTTGCGGCCAGCTCACAAGAAAGCGAGTTGAAGAAAGGAGCTCAGGGGCACTTTAATTCACAAACCTGCAGAGTTATAAATGACAGCTATCGTCCAAAAATATACTGAAGTAAGGCTGCCAAGAGGACTTGAAAGCAGGGCAGAATTGCAGGAAACTGATTTCAGGAGGTAGACTGGAATTGCATTTAAAGCATAGGAAAAGAGGCAGAATGTCCACAATGATGCACTTGGCCATAAAGGGCGTATGCCTTTTTTCCTGAATATATTCAGGAAAAAACACATATGGCCTTTTTGGCCAACCAAGCAAGCTTCCAAAGGAAATCTGCACTACAATGAAGTCTCACTTCCCCCCGGTCAAAAGGGCCATCTGAAAAAAGTGTAAAATCCAGAAAGGCAGGACAGGCCATGGAGAACTGGGAGCCTTGTTATGCTGATGGGCGGGATGTAAATTGCCAACAGCCACTCAGGAGAAGTGTATAGTGTTTCCTGAAACATCTAAAAAACAAAGTAACAGAGCCTAGGGGACTTCCACTTATGGTCCTATAGATTAGGGAAATTAACATCAAAAAGACACAGCCACCCCAAAGTTTGGGACGGCTCTGTTTACAAGAACCTCGTTTACGGTACAAGTTCAATATCGCAGAAAGCGAAAAATGGATAAAGAAGTTGTGGTACTTACGTACAATGCAATATCACTCAGCAATGAAATCTATGTCATCAGGCCCATAGCAGCATAATGAGTGGATTCAGGTACGATGATTCTAACTGAAATAAGTCACACAGAAAAAGAAACATCATAAGATATCACTAATACACGGAATGCAAACTTGGCTACACAGGAACTGGATTACAAAACAGAACAGGGTCTCAAATGTAGAAAACCAACTTATGCTTGCTTAAGGGGAAAGGTGAGTTGGGGTGCTGCATAAAACCAGAGACTGAAATGAGCACAGATAAAGTTCCTTAAGCCAAATATGTAATAGACAAGAGCTACTCCTTGCTCAATGAAATGGACTCAACACCCCATATTAAACGCCTAAGAATGTACCTGACTAGTAAGTATCTTAAAACCTATGGATTGCTATGTCTCCGAAAGAGAATCAAGCGTGTGTACAGGGGCATAAACGCAGCAGTGATAGGATTGGAGAGGTTCGGTGAGCAAATGAAGACCCTTTGAAGTCATATTGCATGGTACCCATTCCATGGGTCTCAACTCTCCAGGTTTAAGGGATTCTTCCTTCAGCTAAAACATGAATGTGGAACCCAGAGTATGATCAACCGTGTGATCGGGAGACGTGTTCAAATATGTCTCAGTTTTCGTCCCCTGGTACTCGGGTGCAACATTCCAGATGCTTTACTAACACTCTCCCGACTTGGAGAGTCAGTTCCTTTAACCTCCTGTTTGGCCCAGTTTGCATTTTCTGCGGAAGATGAACAGGAATAGGGAGAACCAATGAGAGACTAGCTGGAGGTGTCTGGACGGGCAAATTTAACTCTCATTGCCCACCAGGAAGAGGAATTAACCAAAGGCTCAGCGTGCCGTGCCGGAACCAGATTAGGGCCTGAAGCAATCCTGTGGTGTTACGGCCAGCTCACAAGAAAGCGAGTTGAAGAAAGGAGCTCAGGGGCACTGTAATTCACAAACCTGCAGCGTTATAAATGACAGGTATCGTCCAAAAATATACTGAAGTAAGGCTACCAAGAGGACTTGAAAGTGGGGCAGAATTGCAGGCAACCGATTTCAGGAGGTAGACAGGAATTGCATTGAAAGCATAGGAAAAGAGGCAGAAAGTCCACAATGATGCACTTGGTCAAAAAGGGCGTATGCGTTTTTTCCTGAATATATTCAGGAAGAAACGCATACGCCCTTTTTGGCCAACCAAGCAAGCTTGCAAAGGAAATCTGCACTACAATGAAGTCTCACTTCCCCAGGGTCAAAAGGGCCATCTGAAAAAAGTGTAAAATCCAGAAAGGCAGGACAGGCCATGGAGAACTGGGAGCCTTGTTATGCTGATGGGCGGGATGTAAATTGCCAACACCACTCAGGAGAAGTGTATGGTGTTTCCGGAAACATCTAAAAAACAAAGCAACAGAGCCTAGGGCACTTCCACTTATGGTCCTATAGCTTAGGGAAATTAAAATCAAAAAGACACAGCCACCCCAAAGTTTGGGACGGCTCTGTTTACAAGAACCTCGTTTACGGTACAAGTTCAATATCGCAGAAAGTGAAAAATGGATAAAGCAGTTGTGGTACTTACGTACAATGCAATATCACTCAGCAATGAAATCTATGTCATCAGGCCCGTAGCAGCATAATGAGTGGATTCAGGTATGATGGTTCTAACTGAAATAAGTCACACAGAAATAGAAATATCATAAGACATCACTAATACACGGAATGTAAACTTGGCTACACAGGAACTGGATTACAAAACAGAAGAGTGTCTCAAATGTAGAAAACCAACTTATGCTTGCTTAAGGGGAAAGGTGAGTTGGGGAGCTGCATAAAACCAGAGATTGAAATGAGCACAGATAAAGTTCCTTAAGCCAAATATGGAATAGACAAGAGCTACTCCTTGCTCAACGAAATGCACTCAACACCCCATATTAAACGCCTAAGAATGTACCTGACTAGTAAGTATCTTAAAACCTATGGATTGCTATGTCTCCGAAAGAGAATCAAGCATGTGTTTAGGGGCATAAATGCAGCAGTGATAGGATTGGAGAGGTTTGGTGAGCAAATGAAGACCCTTTGAAGTCATATTGCATGGTACCCATTCCACGGGTCTCAACTCTCCAGGTTTAAGGGATTCTTCCTTCAGCTAAAACATGCATGTGGAACCCAGAGTATGATCACCTGTGTGATCGGGAGACGTGTTCAAATATGTCTCAGTTTTCGTCCCCTGGTACTCGGGTGCAACATTCCAGATGCTTTACTAACACTCTCCCGACTTGGAGAGTTAGTGCCTTTAACCTCCTGTTTGGCCCAGTTTGCAATTTCTGCAGAAGATGAACAGGAATAGGGAGAACCAATGAGAGACTAGCTGGAGGTGTGTGGACGGGCAAACTTAACTCTCATTTCCCAACAGGAAGAGGAATTAACCAAAGGCTTAGCGTTCCGTGCCAGAACCAGATTAGGGCCTGAAGCAATCCTGCGGTGTTGCGGCCAGCTCACAAGAAAGCGAGTTGAAGAAAGGAGCTCAGGGGCACTGTAATTCACAAACCTGCAGAGTTATAAATGACAGCTATCGTCCAAAAATATACTGAAGTAAGGCTGCCAAGAGGACTCGAAAGTGGGGCAGAATTGCAGGCAACCGATTTCAGGAGGTAGACTGGAATTGCATTGAAAGCATAGGAAAAGAGGCAGAACGTCCACAATGATGCACTTGGCCAAAAAGGGCGTATGCGTTTTTTCCTGAATATATTCAGGAAAAAACGCATACGCCCTTTTTGGCCACCCAAGCAAGCTTGCAAAGGAAATCTGCACTACAATGAAGTTTCACTTCCCCCCGGTCAAACGGGCCATCTGATAAAAGTGTAAAATCCAGAAAGGCAGGACAGGCCATGGAGAACTGGGAACCTTGTTATGCTGACGGGCGGGATGTAAATTGCCAACAGCCACTAGGGAGAAGTGTATGGTGTTTCCTGAAACATCTAAAAAACAGAGCAACAGAACCTAGGGCACTTCCACTTATGGTCCTATAGCTTAGGGAAATTAAAATAAAAAAGACACAGCCACCCCAAAGTTTGGGACAGCTCTGTTTACAAGAACCTCGTTTACGGTACAAGTTCAATATCGCAGAAAGTGAAAAATGGATAAAGAAGTTGTGGTACTTACGTACCATTCAATATCACTCAGCAATGAAATCTATGTCATCAGGCCCGTAGCAGCATAATGAGTGGATTCAGGTATGATGATTCTACCTGAAATAAGTCACACAGAAAACGAAACATCATAAGATATCACTAATACACAGAATGTAAACTTGGCTACACAGTAACTGGATTACAGAACAGAACAGGTTCTCAAATGTAGAAAACCAACTTATGCTTGCTTAAGGGGAAAGGTAAGTTGGGGTGCTGCATAAAACCAGAGACTGAAATGAGCACAGATAAAGTTCTTTAAGCCAAATATGGAATAGACAAGAGCTACTCCTTGCTAAACGAAATGGACCCAACACCACATATTAAACGCCTAAGAATGTACCTGACTAGTAAGTATCTTAAAACCTATGGATTGCTATGTCTCCGAAAGAGAATCAAGCATGTGTACAGGGGCATAAACGCAGCAGTGATAGGATTGGAGAGGTTCGGTGAGCAAGTGAAGACTCTTTGAAGTCATATTGCATGGTACCCATTCCACGGGTCTCAACTCTCCAGGTTTAAGGGATTCTTCCTTCAGCTAAAACATGCATGTGGAACCCAGAGTATGATCAACCGTGTGATCGGGAGACGTGTTCAAATATGTCTCAGTTTTCGTCCCCTGGTACTCGGGTGCAACATTCCAGATGCTTTACTAACACTCTCCCGACTTGGAGAGTCAGTGCCTTTAACCTCCTGTTTGGCCCAGTTTGCAATTTCTGCGGAATATTTCCAGGAATAGGGAGAACCAATGAGAGACTAGCTGGAGGTGTCTGGACGGGAAAATTTAACTCTCATTTCCCACCAGGAAGAGGAATTAACCAAAGGCTCAGCGTGCCGTGCCGGAACCAGATTAGGGCCTGAAGCAATCCTGCGGTGTTGCGGCCAGATCACAAAAAAGCGAGTTGAAGAAAGGAGCTCAGGGGCACTGAAATTCACAAACTTGCAGAGTTATAAATGACAGCTATCGTCCAAAAATATACTGAAGTAAGGCTGCCAAGAGGACTTGAAAGCGGGGCAGAATTGCAGGAAACTGATTTCAGGAGGTAGACTGGAATTGCATTGAAAACATCGGAAAAGAGGCAGAACGTGGACAATGATGCACTTGGCCAAAAAGGGCATATGCGTTTTTTCCTGAATATATTCAGGAAAAAACGCATACGCCCATTTTGGCCAACCAAGCAAGCTTGCAAAGGAAATCTGCACTACAATGAAGTCTCACTTCCCCAGGTCAAAAGGGCCATCTGAAAAAAGTGTAAAATCCAGAAAGGCAGGACAGGCCATGGAGAACTGGGAGCCTTGTTATGCTGAAGGGTGGGATGTAAATTGCCAACAGCCACTCGGGAGAAGTGTATGGTGTTTCCTGAAACATCTAAAAAACAAAGCAACAGAGCCTAGGGCACTTCCACTTATGGTCCTATAGCTTAGGGAAATTAAAATAAAAAAGACACAGCCACCCCAAAGTTTGGGACGGCTCTGTTTACAAGAACCTCGTTTACGGTACAAGTTCAATATCGTAGAAAGTGAAAAATGGATAAAGAAGTTGTGGTACTTACGTACAATGCAATATCACTCAGCAATGAAATCTATGTCATCAGGCCCGTAGCAGCATACTGAGTGTATTCAGGTATGATGATTCTAACTGAAATAAGTCACACAGAAAAAGAAACATCATAAGATATCACTAATACACGAAATGTAAATTTGGCTACACAGGAACTGGATTACAAAACAGAAGAGGGTCTCAAATGTAGAAAACCAACTTATGCTGGCTTAAGGGGAAAGTTGAGTTGGGGTGCTGCATAAAACCAGAGATTGAAATGAGCACAGATAAAGTTCCTTAAGCCAAATATGGAATAGACAAGAGCTACTCCTTGCTCAACGAAATGGACTCAACACCCCATATCAAACGCCTAAGAATGTACCTGACTAGTAAGTATCTTAAAACCTATGGATTGCTATGTCTCCGAAAGAGAATCAAGCGTGTGTACAGGGGCATAAACGCAGCAGTGATAGGATTGGAGAGGTTCGGTGAGCAAATGAAGACCCTTTGAAGTCATATTGCATGGTACCCATTCCACGGGTCTCAACTCTCCAGGTTTAAGGGATTCTTCCTTCAGCTAAAACATGCATGTGGAACCCAGAGTATGATCAACCGTGTGATCGGGAGACGTGTTCCAATATGTCTCAGTTCTCGTCCCCTGGTACTCAGGTGCAACATTCCAGACGCTTTACTAACACTCTCCTGACTTGGAGAGTCAGTGCCTTTAACCTCCTCTTTGGCCCAGTTTGCAATTTCTGCGGAAGATGAACAGGAATAGGGAGAACCAATGAGAGACTAGCTGGAGGTGTCTGGACGGGCAAATTTAACTCTCATTTCCCACCAGGAAGAGGAAATAACCAAAGGCTCAGCATGCCATGCCAAACCATTTTAGTGTCTGAAGCAATCCTGCGGTGTTGCAGCCAGCTCACAAGAGAGCGAGTTGAAGAAAGGACCTCAGGGGCACTGTAATTCACAAACTTGCAGAGTTATAAATGACAGCTATCGTCCAAAAATATACTGAAGTAAGGCTGCCAAGAGGACTTGAAAGCGGGGCAGAATTGCAGGAAACCGATTTCAGGAGGTAGACTGGAATTGCATTTAAAGCATAGGAAAAGAGGCAGAACGTCGACAATGATGCACTTGGACAAAAAGGGCGTATGCGTTTTTTCCTGAATATATTCAGGAAAAAACGCATACGCCCATTTTGGCCAACCAAGCAAGCTTGCAAAGAAATCTGCACTACAATGAAGTCTCACTTCTCCCCGGTCAAAAGGGCCATCTGAAAAAAGTGTAAAATCCAGAAAGGCAGGATAGGCCATGGAGACCTGGGAGCCTTGTTATGCTCATGGGCGGTATGTGAATTCAGAAGAGCCACTCGGGAGAAGTGTATGGTGTTTCCTGAAACATCTAAAAAAGAAAGCAACAGAGCCTAGGGCATTTCCACGTATGGTCCTATAGCTTAGGGAAATTAAAATCAAAAAGACACAGCCACCCCAATTTTTGGGATGGCTCTGTTTACAAGAACCTCTTTTATAGAACAAATTCAATATCGCAGAAAGTGAAAAATGGATAAAAAAGTTGTGGTACTTACGTACAATGCAATATCACTCAGCAATGAAATCTATGTCATCAGGCCCATAGCAGCATAATGAGTGGATTCAGGTATGATGATTCTAACTGAAATAAGTCACACAGAAAAAGAAACATCATAAGATATCACTAATACACAGAATGTAAACTTGGCTACACAGTAACTGGATTACAGAACAGAACAGGTTCTCAAATGTAGAAAACCAACTTATGCTTGCTTAAGGGGAAAGGTGAGTTGGGGTGCTGCATAAAACCAGAGACTGAAATGAGCACAGATAAAGTTCCTTAAGCCAAATATGGAATAGACAAGAGCTACTCCTTGCTAAACGAAATGGACTCAACACCCCATATTAAACGCCTAAGAATGTACCTGACTAGTAAGTATCTTAAAACCTATGGATTGCTATGTCTCCGAAAGAGAATCAAGCGTGTGTACAGGGGCATAAACGCAGCAGTGATAGGATTGGAGAGGTTCGGTGAGCAAGTGAAGACTCTTTGAAGTCATATTGCATGGTACCCATTCCACGGGTCTCAACTCTCCAGGTTTAAGGGATTCTTCCTTCAGCTAAAACATGCATGTGGAACCCAGAGTATGATCAACCGTGTGATCGGGAGACGTGTTCAAATATGTCTCAGTTTTCGTCCCCTGATACTCGGGTGCAACATTCCAGATGCTTTACTAACACTCTCCCGACTTGGAGAGTCAGTGCCTTTAACCTCCTGTTTGGCCCAGTTTGCAATTTCTGCGGAATATTTCCAGGAATAGGGAGAACCAATGAGAGACTAGCTGGAGGTGTCTGGACGGGAAAATTTAACTCTCATTTCCCACCAGGAAGAGGAATTAACCAAAGGCTCAGCGTGCCGTGCCGGAACCAGATTAGGGCCTGAAGCAATCCTGCGGTGTTGCGGCCAGATCACAAAAAAGCGAGTTGAAGAAAGGAGCTCAGGGGCACTGAAATTCACAAACCTGCAGAGTTATAAATGACAGCTATCCTCCAAAAACATACTGAAATAAGGCTGCCAAGAGGACTTGAAAACGGGGCAGAATTGCAGGAAACTCATTTCAGGAGGTAGACTGGAATTGCATTTAAAGCATAGGAAAAGAGGCAGAACGTCGACAATGACGCACTTGGCCAAAAAGGGCGTATGCGTTTTTTCCTGAATATATGCAGGAAAAAATGCATACGCCCTTTTTGGCCAACCAAGCAAGCTTGCAAAGGAAATCTGCACTACAATGAAGTCTCACTTCCCCCGGTCAAAAGGGCCATCTGAAAAAAGTGTAAAATCCAGAAAGGCAAGACAGACCATGGAGAACTGGGAGCCTTGTTATGCTGATGGGCGGGATGTAAATTGCCAACAGCCACTAGGGAGAATTGTATGGTGTTTCCTGAAACATCTAAAAAACAAAGCAACAGAGCCTAGGGCACTTCCACTTATGGTCCTATAGCTTAGGGAAATTAAAATCGAAAAGACACAGCCACCCCAAAGTTTGGGACATCTCTGTTGACAAGAACCTCGTTTACGGTACAAGTTGAATATCGCAGAAAGTGAAAAATGGATAAAGAAGTTGTGGTACTTACGTACAATGCAATATCACTCAGCAATGAAATCTATGCCATCAGGCCCGTAGCAGCATAATGAGTGGATTCAGGTATGATGATTCTAACTGAAATAAGTCACACAGAAAAAGAAACATCATAAGATATCACTAATACACGGAATGTAAATTTGGCTACACAGGAACTGGATTACAAAACAGAACAGGTTCTCAAACTTAGAAAACCAACTTATGCTTGCTTAAGGGGAAAGGTGAGTTGGGGTGCTGCATAAAACCAGAGATTGAAATGAGCGCAGATAAAGTTCCTTAAGCCAAATATGGAATAGACAAGAGCTACTCCTTGCTCAACGAAATGGATTCAACACCCCATATTAAACGCCTAAGAATGTACCTGACTAGTAAGTACCTTAAAACCTATAGATTGCTATGTCTCTGAAAGAGAATCAAGCGTGTGTACAGGGGCATAAAAGCAGCAGTGATAGGATGGGAGAGGTTCGGTGAGCAAATGAAGACCCTTTGAAGTCATATTGCATGGTACCCATTCCACGGGTCTCAACTCTCCAGGTTTAAGGGATTCTTCCTATAGCTAAAACATGCATGTGGAACCCAGAGTATGATCAACCGTGTGATCGGGAGACATGTTCAAATATGTCTCAGTTTTAGTCCCCTGGTACTCGGGGGCAATATTCCAGACGCTTTACTAACACTCTCGCGACTTGGAGAGTCAGTGCCTTTAACCTCCTCTTTGGCCCAGTTTGCAATTTCTGCGGAAGATGAACAGGAATAGGGAGAACCAATGAGAGACTAGCTGGAGGTTTCTGGACGGGCAAATTTAACTCTCATTTCCCACCAGGAAGAGGAAATAACCAAAGGCTCAGCATGCCATGCCAAACCATTTTAGTGTCTGAAGCAATCCTGCGGTGTTGCAGCCAGCTCACAAGAGAGCGAGTTGAAGAAAGGACCTCAGGGGCACTGTAATTCACAAACTTGCAGAGTTATAAATGACAGCTATCATCCAAAAATATACTGAAGTAAGGCTGCCAAGAGGACTTGAAAGCGGGGCAGAATTGCAGGAAACCGATTTCAGGAGGTAGACTGGAATTGCATTTAAAGCACAGGAAAAGAGGCAGAACGTCGACAATGATGCACTTGGCCAAAAAGGGCGTATGCGTTTTTTCCTGAATATATTCAGGAAAAAACGCATACGCCCATTTTGGCCAACCAAGCAAGCTTGCAAAGAAATCTGCACTACAATGAAGTCTCACTTCTCCCCGGTCAAAAGGGCCATCTGAAAAAAGTGTAAAATCCAGAAAGGCAGGATAGGCCATGGAGACCTGGGAGCCTTGTTATGCTCATGGGCGGGATGTGAATTCAGAAGAGCCACTCGGGAGAAGTGTATGGTGTTTCCTGAAACATATAAAAAACAAAGCAACAGAGCCTAGGGCACTTCCACTTATGGTCCTATAGCTTAGGGAAATTAAAATCAAAAAGACACAGCCACCCCAAAGTTTGGGACAGCTCTGTTTACAAGAACCTCGTTTACGGTACAAGTTCAATATCGCAGAAAGTGAAAAATGGATAAAATAGTTGTGGTACTTACGTACAATGCAATATCACTCAGCAATGAAATCTATGTCATCAGGCCCGTAGCAGCATAATGAGTGGATTCAGGTATGATGATTGTAAGTGAAATAAGTCACACAGAAAAAGAAACATCATAAGATATCACTAATACACGGAATGTAAACTTGGCTAAACAGGAACTGGATAACAAAACAGAACAGGGTCTCAAATTTAGAAAACCGACATGCTTGCTTAAGGGGAAAGGTGAGTTTGGGTGCTGCATAAAACCAGAGATTGAAATGAGCACAGATAAAGTTCCTTAAGCCAAATATGGAATAGACAAGAGCTACTCCTTGCTCAACGAAATGGACTCAACACCCCATATTAAACGCCTAAGAATGTACCTGACAAGTAAGTATCTTAAAACCTATGGATTGCTATGTCTCCGAAAGAGAATCAAGCATGTGTACAGGGGCATAAACGCAGCAGTGATAGGATTGGAGAGGTTCGGTGAGCAAATGAAGACCCTTTGAAGTCATATTGCATGGTACCCATTCCACGGGTCTCAACTCTCCAGGTTTAAGGGATTCTTCCTTCAGCTAAAACATGCATGTGGAACCCAGAGTATGATCAACCGTGTGATCGGGAGACGTGTTCCAATATGTCTCAGATCTCGTCCCCTGGTACTCGGGTGCAACATTCCAGACGCTTTACTAAAGCTCTCCCAACTTGGAGAGTCAGTGCCTTTAACCTCCTGTTTGGCCCAGTTTGCAATTTCTGCGGAAGATGAACAGGAATAGGGAGAACCAATGAGAGACTAGCTGGAGGTGTCTGGACGGGCAAATTTACCTCTCATTTCCCACCAGGAAGAGGAATTAACCAAAGGCTCAGTGTGCCGTGACGGAACCAGATTACGGCCAGAAGCAATCCTGCGGTGTTGCGGCCAGCTCACAAGAAAGCGAGTTGAAGAAAGGAGCTCAGGGGCACTGTAATTCACAAACCTGCAGAGTTATAAATGACAGCTATCGTCCAAAAATATACTGAAGTAAGGCTGCCAAGAGGACTTGAAAACGGGGCAGAATTGCAGGAAGCCGCTTTCAGGAGGTAGACTGGAATTGCATTGAAAGCATAGGAAAAGAGGCAGAACGTCCACAATGATGCACTTGGCCAAAAAGGGCGTATGCATTTTTTCCTGAATATATTCAGGAAAAAACGCATACGCCCTTTTTGGCCAACCAAGCAAGCTTGCAAAGGAAATCTGCACTACAATGAAGTCTCACTTCCCCCCGGTCAAAAGGGCCATCTGAAAAAAGTGTAAAATCCAGAAAGGCAGGACAGGCCATGGAGAACTGGGAGCCTTGTTATGCTGATGGGCAGGATGTAAATTGCCAACAGCCACTGGGGAGAAGTGTATGGTGTTTCCTGGAACATCTAAAAAACAAAGCAACAGAGCCTAGGGCACTTCCACTTATGGTCCTATAGCTTAGGGAAATTAAAATCAAAAAGACACAGCCACCCCAAAGTTTGGGATGGCTCTGTTTACAAGAACCTCCTTTACAGTACAAGTTAAATATCACAGAAAGTGAAAAATGGATAAAGAAGTTGTGGTACTTACGTACAATGCAATATCACTCAACAATGAAATCTATGTCATCAGGCCCGTAGCAGCATAATGAGTGGATTCAGGTATGATGATTCTAACTGAAATAAGTCACACAGAAAAAGAAACATCATAAGATACCACTAATACACGGAATGTAAACTTGGCTACACAGGAACTGGATTACAAAACAGAACAGGTTCTCAAATTTAGAAAACCAACATGCTTGCTTAAGGGGAAAGGTGAGTTGGGGTGCTGCATAAAACCAGAGATTGAAATGAGCACAGATAAAGTTCCTTAAGCCAAATATGGCATAGACAAGAGCTACTCCTTGCTCAACGAAATGGATTCAACACCCCATATTAAACGCCTAAGAATGTACCTGACTAGTAAGTACCTTAAAACCTATAGATTGCTATGTCTCTGAAAGAGAATCAAGCGTGTGTACAGGGGCATAAAAGCAGCAGTGATAGGATGGGAGAGGTTCGGTGAGAAAATGAAGACCCTTTGAAGTCATATTGCATGGTACCCATTCCACGGGTCTCAACTCTCCAGGTTTAAGGGATTCTTCCTTCAGCTAAAACATGCATGTGGAACCCAGAGTATGATCAACCGTGTGATCGGGAGACGTGTTCCAATATGTCTCAGTTCTCGTCCCCTGGTACTCGGGTGCAACATTCCAGACACTTTACTAACACTCCCCCGACTTGGAGAGTCAGCGCCTTTAATCTCCTGTTTGGCCCAGTTTGCAATTTCTGTGGAAGATGAACAGGAATAGGGAGAACCAATGAGAGACTAGCTGGAGGTGTGTGGACGGGCAAATTTAACTCTCATTTCCCACCAGGAAGAGGAATTAACCAAAGGCTCAGCATGCCGTGCCAGAGCCAGTTTAGGGCCTGAAGCAATCCAGGGGTGTTGCGGCCAGCTCACAAGAAAGCGAGTTGAAGAAAGGAGCTCAGGGGCACTGTAATTCACAAACCTGCAGAGTTATAAATGACAGCTATCGTACAAAAATATACTGAAGTAAGGCTGCCAAGAGGACTTGAAAGCGGAGCAGAATTGCACGAAACCGATTTAAGGAGGTAGAATGGAATTGCATTTAAAGCATAGGAAAAGAGGCAGAACGTCGACAATGATGCACTTGGCAAAAAAGTGCATATGCGTTTTTTCTTGAATATATTCAGGAAAAAACGCATAGGCACTTTTTGGCCAACCAAGCAAGCTTGCAAAGGAAATCTGCACTACAATGAAGTCTCACTTCCCCCCGGTCAAAAGGGCAATCTGAAAAAAGTGTAAAATCCAGAAAGGCAGGATAGGCCATGGAGACCTGGGAGCCTTGTTATGCTCATGGGCGGTATGTGAATTCAGAAGAGCCACTCGGGAGAAGTGTATGGTGTTTCCTGAAACATCTAAAAAAGAAAGCAACAGAGCCTAGGGCATTTCCACGTATGGTCCTATAGCTTAGGGAAATTAAAATCAAAAAGACACAGCCACCCCAATTTTTGGGATGGCTCTGTTTACAAGAACCTCTTTTATAGAACAAGTTCAATATCGCAGAAAGTGAAAAATGGATAAAAAAGTTGTGGTACTTACGTACAATGCAATATCACTCAGCAATGAAATCTATGTCATCAGGCCCGTAGCAGCATAATGAGTGGATTCAGGTATGATGATTGTAAGTGAAATAAGTCACACAGAAAAAGAAACATCATAAGATATCACTAATACACAGAATGTAAACTTGGCTACACAGTAACTGGATTACAGAACAGAACAGGTTCTCAAATGTAGAAAACCAACTTATGCTTGCTTAAGGGGAAAGGTGAGTTGGGGTGCTGCATAAAACCAGAGACTGAAATGAGCACAGATAAAGTTCCTTAAGCCAAATATGGAATAGACAAGAGCTACTCCTTGCTAAACGAAATGGACTCAACACCCCATATTAAACGCCTAAGAATGTACCTGACTAGTAAGTATCTTAAAACCTATGGATTGCTATGTCTCCGAAAGAGAATCAAGTGTGTGTACAGGGGCATAAACGCAACAGTGATAGGATTGGAGAGGTTCGGTGAGCAAGTGAAGACTCTTTGAAGTCATATTGCATGGTACCCATTCCACGGGTCTCAACTCTCCAGGTTTAAGGGATTCTTCCTTCAGCTAAAACATGCATGTGGAACCCAGAGTATGATCAACCGTGTGATCGGGAGACGTGTTCAAATATGTCTCAGTTTTCGTCCCCTGATACTCGGGTGCAACATTCCAGATGCTTTACTAACACTCTCCCGACTTGGAGAGTCAGTGCCTTTAACCTCCTGTTTGGCCCAGTTTGCAATTTCTGCGGAATATTTCCAGGAATAGGGAGAACCAATGAGAGACTAGCTGGAGGTGTCTGGACGGGCAAATTTAACTCTCATTTCCCACCAGGAAGAGGAAATAACCAAAGGCTCAGCATGCCATGCCAAACCATTTTAGTGTCTGCAGCAATCCTGCGGTGTTGCAGCCAGCTCACAAGAGAGCGAGTTGAAGAAAGGACCTCAGGGGCACTGTAATTCACAAACTTGCAGAGTTATAAATGACAGCTATCGTCCAAAAATATACTGAAGTAAGGCTGCCAAGAGGACTTGAAAGCGGGGCAGAATTGCAGGAAACTGCTTTCAGGAGGTAGACTGGAATTGCATTGAAAACATAGGAAAAGAGGCAGAACGTGGACAATGATGCACTTGGCCAAAAAGGGCATATGCGTTTTTTCCTGAATATATTCAGGAAAAAACGCATACACACTTTTTGGCCAACCAAGCAAGCTTGCAAAGGAAATCTGCACTACAATGAAGTCTCACTTCCCCAGGTCAAAAAGGCCATCGGAAAAAAGTGTAAAATCCAGAAAGGCAGGACAGGCCATGGAGAACTGGGAGCCTTGTTATGCTGATGGGCGGGATGTAAATTGCCAACAGCCACTCGGGAGAAGTGTATGGTGTTTCCTGAAACATCTAAAAAACAAAGCAACAGAGCCTAGGGCACTTCCACTTATGGTCCTATAGCTTAGGGAAATTAAAATCAAAAAGACACAGCCACCCCAAAGTTTGGGACGGCTCTGTTTACAAGAACCTCGTTTACGGTACAAGTGCAATATCGTAGAAAGTGAAAAATGGATAAAGAAGTTGTGGTACTTACGTACAATGCAATATCACTCAGCAATGAAATCTATGTCATCAGGCCCATAGCAGCATACTGAGTGTATTCAGGTATGATGATTCTAACTGAAATAAGTCACACAGAAAAAGAAACATCATAAGATATCACTAATACACGGAATGTAAATTTGGCTACACAGGAACTGGATTACAAAACAGAACAGGTTCTCAAACTTAGAAAACCAACTTATGCTTGCTTAAGGAGAAAGGTGAGTTGGGGTGCTGCATAAAACCAGAGATTGAAATGAGCACAGATAAAGTTCCTTAAGCCAAATATGGAATAGACAAGAGCTACTCCTTGCTCAACGAAATGGATTCAACACCCCATATTAAACGCCTAAGAATGTACCTGACTAGTAAGTACCTTAAAACCTATAGATTGCTATGTCTCTAAAAGAGAATCAAGCGTGTGTACAGGGGCATAAAAGCAGCAGTGATAGGATGGGAGAGGTTCGGTGAGAAAATGAAGACCCTTTGAAGTCATATTGCATGGTACCCATTCCACGGGTCTCAACTCTCCAGGTTTAAGGGATTCTTCCTTCAGCTAAAACATGCATGTGGAACCCAGAGTATGATCAACCGTGTGATCGGGAGACATGTTCAAATATGTCTCAGTTTTTGTCCCCTGGTACTCGGGGGCAATATTCCAGACGCTTTACAAACACTCTCGCGACTTGGAGAGTCAGTGCCTTTAACCTCCTGTTTGGCCCAGTTTGCAATTTCTGCGGAAGATGAACAGGAATAGGGAGAACCAATGAGAGACTAGCTGGAGGTGTGTGGACGGGCAAATTTAACTCTCATCTCCCACCAGGAAGAGGAATTAACCAAAGGCTCAGCATTCCGTGCCAAAACCAGATTAGGGCCTGAAGCAATCCTGCGGTGTTGCGGCCAGCTCACAAGAAAGCGAGTTGAAGAAAGGACCTCAGGGGCACTGTAATTCACAAACCTGCAGAGTTATAAATGACAGCTATCGTCCAAAAATATACTGAAGTAAGGCTGCCAAGAGGACTTGAAAGCAGGGCAGAATTGCAGGAAACCGATTTCAGGAGGTAGACTGGAATTGCATTTAAAGCATAGGAAAAGAGGCAGAACGTCGACAATGACGCACTTGGCCAAAAAGGGCGTATGCGTTTTTTTCTGAATATATGCAGGAAAAAATGCATACGCCCTTTTTGGCCAACCAAGCAAGCTTGCAAAGGAAATCTGCACTACAATGAAGTCTCACTTCCCCCGCTCAAAAGGGCCATCTGAAAAAAGTGTAAAATCCAGAAAGGCAAGACAGGCCATAGAGAACTGGGAGCCTTGTTATGCTGATGGGCGGGATGTAAATTGCCAACAGCCACTAGGGAGAATTGTATGGTGTTTCCTGAAACATCTAAAAAACAAAGCAACAGAGCCTAGGGCACTTCCACTTATGGTCCTATAGCTTAGGGAAATTAAAATCGAAAAGACACAGCCACCCCAAAGTTTGGGACATCTCTGTTGACAAGAACCTCGTTTACGGTACAAGTTGAATATCGCAGAAAGTGAAAAATGGATAAAGAAGTTGTGGTACTTACGTACAATGCAATATCACTCAGCAATGAAATCTATGCCATCATGCCCGTAGCAGCATAATGAGTGGATTCAGGTATGATGATTCTAACTGAAATAAGTCACACAGAAAAAGAAACATCATAAGATATCACTAATACACGGAATGTAAATTTGGCTACACAGGAACTGGATTACAAAACAGAACAGGTTCTCAAACTTAGAAAACCAACTTATGCTTGCTTAAGGGGAAAGGTGTGTTGGGGTGCTGCATAAAACCAGAGATTGAAATGAGCACAGATAAAGTTCCTTAAGCCAAATATGGAATAGACAAGAGCTACTCCTTGCTCTACGAAATGGACTCAACACCCCATATTAAACGCCTAAGAATGTACCTGACTAGTAAGTATCTTAAAACCTATGGATTGCTATGTCTCCGAAAGAGAATCAAGCGTGTGTAAATTGGCATAAACGCAGCAGTGATAGGATGGGAGAGGTTCGGTGAGCAAATGAAGACCCTTCGAAGTCATATTGCATGGTACCCATTCCACGGGTCTCAATTGTCCAGGTTTAAGGGATTCTTCCTTCAGCTAAATCATGCATGTGGAACCCAGAGTATGATCAACCGTGTGATCGGGAGACGTGTTCCAATATGTCTCAGTTCTCGTCCCCTGGTACTCGCGTGGAACATTCCAGATGCTTTACTAACACTCTCCCCACTTGGAGAGTCAGTGTCTTTAACCTCCTGTTTGGCCCAGTTTGCAATTTCAGCGGAAGATGAACAGGAATAGGGAGAACCAATGAGAGACTAGCTGGAGGTGTCTGGACGGGCAAATTTAACTCTCATTTCCCACCAGGAAGAGGAATTAACCAAAGGCTCAGCGTGCCGTGCCGGAACCAGATTAGGGCCTTAAGCAATCCTGTGGTGTTGCAGCCAGCTCACAAGAAAGCGAGTTGAAGAAAGGAGCTAAGGGGCACTGTAATTCACAAACCTGCAGAGTTATAAATGACAGCTATCGTCCAAAAATATACTGAAGTAAGGCTGCCAAGAGGACTTGAAAGCGGGGCAGAATTGCACGAAACCGATTTCAGGAGGTAGACTGGAATTGCATTTAAAGCATAGGAAAAGAGGAAGAACGTCGACAATGATGCACTTGGCCAAAAAGGGCGTATGCGTTTTTTCCTGAATATATTCAGGAAAAAACGCATACGCCCTTTTTGGCCAACCAAGCAAGCTTGCAAAGGAAATCTGCACTACAATGAAGTGTCACTTCCCCCCGGTCAAAAGGGCCATCTGAAAAAAGTGTAAAATCCAGAAAGGCAGGACAGGCCATGGAGAACTGGGAGCCTTGTTATGCTGATGGGCGGGATGTAAATTGCCAACAGCCACTCGGGAGAAGTGTATGGTGTTTCCTGAAACATCTAAAAAACAAACCAACAGAGCCTAGGGCACTTCCACTTATGGTCCTATAGCTTAGGGAAATTAAAATCAAAAAGACACAGCCACCCTAAAGTTTGGGACAGCTCTGTTTACAAGAACCTCGTTTACGGTACAAGTTCAATATCGCAGAAAGTGAAAAATTGATAAAGAAGTTGTGGTACTTACTTACAATGCAATATCACTCAGCAATGAAATCTATGTCATCAGGACTGTAGCAGCATAATGAGTGGATTCAGGTATGATGATTGTAAGTGAAATAAGTCACACAGAAAAAGAAACATCATAAGATATCACTAATACACGGAATGTAAACTTGGCTACACAGGAACTGGATTACAAAACAGAAGAGGGTCTCAAATGTAGAAAACCAACTTATGCTGGCTTAAGGGGAAAGGTGAGGTGGGGTGCTGCATAAAATCAGAGATTGAAATGAGCACAGATAAAGTTCCTTAAGCCAAATATGGAATAGACAAGAGCTACTCCTTGCCCAACGAAATGGACTCAACACCCCATATTAAACGCCTAAGAATGTACCTGACTAGTAAGTATCTTAAAACCTATGGATTGCTATGTCTCCGAAAGAGAATCAAGCGTGTGTACAGGGGCATAAACGCAGCAGTGATAGGATTGGAGAGGTTCGGTGAGCAAATGAAGACCCTTTGAAGTCATATTGCATGGTACCCATTCCTCGGGACTCAACTCTCCAGGTTTAAGGGATTCTTCCTTCAGCTAAAACATGCATGTGGAACCCAGAGTATGATCAACCGTGTGATCGGGAGATGTGTTCAAATATGTCTCAGTTTTCGTCCCCTGGTACTCGGGTGCAACATTCCAGATGCTTTACTAACACTCTCCCGTCTTGGAGATTCAGTGCCTTTAACCTCCTGTTTGGCCCAGTTTGCAATTTCTGCGGAAGATGAACAGGAATAGCTAGTACCAATGAGAGACTAGCTGGAGGTGTCTGGACGGGCAAATTTAACTCTCATTTCCCACCAGGAAGAGGAATTAACCAAAGGCTCAGCGTGCCGTGCCAGAACCAGATTAGGGCCTGAAGCAATCCTGCGGTGTTGCGGCCAGCTCAAGAGAAAGCGAGTTGAAGAAAGGAGCTCAGGGGCACTGTAATTCACAAACCTGCAGAGTTATAAATGACAGCTATCGTCCAAAAATATACTGAAGTAAGGCTGCCAAGAGGACTTGAAAGCGCGGCAGAATTGAAGGAAACCGATTTTAGGAGGTAGACTGGAATTGCATTTAAAGCATAGGAAAAGAGGCAGAACGTCCACAATGATGAACTTGGCCAAAAAGGGCGTATGCGTTTTTTCCTGAATATATTCAGGAAAAAACGCATACGCCCTTTTTGGCCAACCAAGCAAGCTTGCAAAGGAAATCTGCACTACAATGAAGTCTCACTTCCCCCCGGTCAAAAGGGCCATCTGAAAAAAGTGTAAAATCCAGAAAGGCAGGACAGGCCATGGAGAACTGGGAGCCTTGTTATGCTGATGGGCGGGAGGTAAATTGCCAACAGCCACTGGCGAGAAGTGTATGGTGTTTCCTGAAACATATAAAAAACAAAGCAACAGAGCCTAGGGCACTTCCACTTATGGTCCTATAGCTAGGGAAATTAAAATCAAAAAGACACAGCCACCCCAAAGTTTGGGACAGCTCTGTTTACAAGAACCTCGTTTACGGTACAAGTTCAATATCGCAGAAAGTGAAAAATGGATAAAATAGTTGTGGTACTTACGTACAATGCAATATCACTCAGCAATGAAATCTATGTCATCAGGCCCGTAGCAGCATAATGAGTGGATTCAGGTATGATGATTGTAAGTGAAATAAGTCACACAGAAAAAGAAACATCATAAGATATCACTAATACACGGAATGTAAACTTGGCTAAACAGGAACTGGATAACAAAACAGAACAGGGTCTCAAATTTAGAAAACCGACATGCTTGCTTAAGGGGAAAGGTGAGTTTGGGTGCTGCATAAAACCAGAGATTGAAATGAGCACAGATAAAGTTCCTTAAGCCAAATATGGAATAGACAAGAGCTACTCCTTGCTCAACGAAATGGACTCAACACCCCATATTAAACGCCTAAGAATGTACCTGACAAGTAAGTATCTTAAAACCTATGGATTGCTATGTCTCCGAAAGAGAATCAAGCATGTGTACAGGGGCATAAACGCAGCAGTGATAGGATTGGAGAGGTTCGGTGAGCAAATGAAGACCCTTTGAAGTCATATTGCATGGTACCCATTCCACGGGTCTCAACTCTCCAGGTTTAAGGGATTCTTCCTTCAGCTAAAACATGCATGTGGAACCCAGAGTATGATCAACCGTGTGATCGGGAGACGTGTTCCAATATGTCTCAGATCTCGTCCCCTGGTACTCGGGTGCAACATTCCAGACGCTTTACTAAAGCTCTCCCAACTTGGAGAGTCAGTGCCTTTAACCTCCTGTTTGGCCCAGTTTGCAATTTCTGCGGAAGATGAACAGGAATAGGGAGAACCAATGAGAGACTAGCTGGAGGTGTCTGGACGGGCAAATTTACCTCTCATTTCCCACCAGGAAGAGGAATTAACCAAAGGCTCAGTGTGCCGTGACGGAACCAGATTACGGCCAGAAGCAATCCTGCGGTGTTGCGGCCAGCTCACAAGAAAGCGAGTTGAAGAAAGGAGCTCAGGGGCACTGTAATTCACAAACCTGCAGAGTTATAAATGACAGCTATCGTCCAAAAATATACTGAAGTAAGGCTGCCAAGAGGACTTGAAAACGGGGCAGAATTGCAGGAAGCCGCTTTCAGGAGGTAGACTGGAATTGCATTGAAAGCATAGGAAAAGAGGCAGAACGTCCACAATGATGCACTTGGCCAAAAAGGGCGTATGCGTTTTTTCCTGAATATATTCAGGAAAAAACGCATACGCCCTTTTTGGCCAACCAAGCAAGCTTGCAAAGGAAATCTGCACTACAATGAAGTCTCACTTCCCCCCGGTCAAAAGGGCCATCTGAAAAAAGTGTAAAATCCAGAAAGGCAGGACAGGCCATGGAGAACTGGGAGCCTTGTTATGCTGATGGGCAGGATGTAAATTGCCAACAGCCACTGGGGAGAAGTGTATGGTGTTTCCTGAAACATCTAAAAAACAAAGCAACAGAGCCTAGGGCACTTCCACTTATGGTCCTATAGCTTAGGGAAATTAAAATCAAAAAGACACAGCCACCCCAAAGTTTGGGATGGCTCTGTTTACAAGAACCTCCTTTACAGTACAAGTTAAATATCGCAGAAAGTGAAAAATGGATAAAGAAGTTGTGGTACTTACGTACAATGCAATATCACTCAACAATGAAATCTATGTCATCAGGCCCGTAGCAGCATAATGAGTGGATTCAGGTATGATGATTCTAACTGAAATAAGTCACACAGAAAAAGAAACATCATAAGATACCACTAATACACGGAATGTAAACTTGGCTACACAGGAACTGGATTACAAAACAGAACAGGTTCTCAAATTTAGAAAACCAACATGCTTGCTTAAGGGGAAAGGTGAGTTGGGGTGCTGCATAAAACCAGAGATTGAAATGAGCACAGATAAAGTTCCTTAAGCCAAATATGGCATAGACAAGAGCTACTCCTTGCTCAACGAAATGGATTCAACACCCCATATTAAACGCCTAAGAATGTACCTGACTAGTAAGTACCTTAAAACCTATAGATTGCTATGTCTCTGAAAGAGAATCAAGCGTGTGTACAGGGGCATAAAAGCAGCAGTGATAGGATGGGAGAGGTTCGGTGAGAAAATGAAGACCCTTTGAAGTCATATTGCATGGTACCCATTCCACGGGTCTCAACTCTCCAGGTTTAAGGGATTCTTCCTTCAGCTAAAACATGCATGTGGAACCCAGAGTATGATCAACCGTGTGATCGGGAGACGTGTTCCAATATGTCTCAGTTCTCGTCCCCTGGTACTCGGGTGCAACATTCCAGACACTTTACTAACACTCCCCCGACTTGGAGAGTCAGCGCCTTTAATCTCCTGTTTGGCCCAGTTTGCAATTTCTGTGGAAGATGAACAGGAATAGGGAGAACCAATGAGAGACTAGCTGGAGGTGTGTGGACGGGCAAATTTAACTCTCATTTCCCACCAGGAAGAGGAATTAACCAAAGGCTCAGCATGCCGTGCCAGAGCCAGTTTAGGGCCTGAAGCAATCCAGGGGTGTTGCGGCCAGCTCACAAGAAAGCGAGTTGAAGAAAGGAGCTCAGGGGCACTGTAATTCACAAACCTGCAGAGTTATAAATGACAGCTATCGTCCAAAAATATACTGAAGTAAGGCTGCCAAGAGGACTTGAAAGCGGAGCAGAATTGCACGAAACCGATTTAAGGAGGTAGAATGGAATTGCATTTAAAGCATAGGAAAAGAGGCAGAACGTCGACAATGATGCACTTGGCAAAAAAGTGCATATGCGTTTTTTCTTGAATATATTCAGGAAAAAACGCATAGGCACTTTTTGGCCAACCAAGCAAGCTTGCAAAGGAAATCTGCACTACAATGAAGTCTCACTTCCCCCCGGTCAAAAGGGCAATCTGAAAAAAGTGTAAAATCCAGAAAGGCAGGATAGGCCATGGAGACCTGGGAGCCTTGTTATGCTCATGGGCGGTATGTGAATTCAGAAGAGCCACTCGGGAGAAGTGTATGGTGTTTCCTGAAACATCTAAAAAAGAAAGCAACAGAGCCTAGGGCATTTCCACGTATGGTCCTATAGCTTAGGGAAATTAAAATCAAAAAGACACAGCCACCCCAATTTTTGGGATGGCTCTGTTTACAAGAACCTCTTTTATAGAACAAGTTCAATATCGCAGAAAGTGAAAAATGGATAAAAAAGTTGTGGTACTTACGTACAATGCAATATCACTCAGCAATGAAATCTATGTCATCAGGCCCATAGCAGCATAATGAGTGGATTCAGGTATGATGATTCTAACTGAAATAAGTCACACAGAAAAAGAAACATCATAAGATATCACTAATACACAGAATGTAAACTTGGCTACACAGTAACTGGATTACAGAACAGAACAGGTTCTCAAATGTAGAAAACCAACTTATGCTTGCTTAAGGGGAAAGGTGAGTTGGGGTGCTGCATAAAACCAGAGACTGAAATGAGCACAGATAAAGTTCCTTAAGCCAAATATGGAATAGACAAGAGCTACTCCTTGCTAAACGAAATGGACTCAACACCCCATATTAAACGCCTAAGAATGTACCTGACTAGTAAGTATCTTAAAACCTATGGATTGCTATGTCTCCGAAAGAGAATCAAGCGTGTGTACAGGGGCATAAACGCAACAGTGATAGGATTGGAGAGGTTCGGTGAGCAAGTGAAGACTCTTTGAAGTCATATTGCATGGTACCCATTCCACGGGTCTCAACTCTCCAGGTTTAAGGGATTCTTCCTTCAGCTAAAACATGCATGTGGAACCCAGAGTATGATCAACCGTGTGATCGGGAGACGTGTTCAAATATGTCTCAGTTTTCGTCCCCTGATACTCGGGTGCAACATTCCAGATGCTTTACTAACACTCTCCCGACTTGGAGAGTCAGTGCCTTTAACCTCCTGTTTGGCCCAGTTTGCAATTTCTGCGGAATATTTCCAGGAATAGGGAGAACCAATGAGAGACTAGCTGGAGGTGTCTGGACGGGAAAATTTAACTCTCATTTCCCACCAGGAAGAGGAATTAACCAAAGGCTCAGCGTGCCGTGCCGGAACCAGATTAGGGCCTGAAGCAATCCTGCGGTGTTGCGGCCAGATCACAAAAAAGCGAGTTGAAGAAAGGAGCTCAGGGGCACTGAAATTCACAAACCTGCAGAGTTATAAATGACAGCTATCCTCCAAAAACATACTGAAATAAGGCTGCCAAGAGGACTTGAAAACGGGGCAGAATTGCAGGAAACTGATTTCAGGAGGTAGACTGGAATTGCATTGAAAACATAGGAAAAGAGGCAGAACGTGGACAATGATGCACGTGGCCAAAAAGGGCGTATGCGTTTTTTCCTGAATATATTCAGGAAAAAACGCATACGCCCTTTTTGGCCAACCAAGCAAGCTTGCAAAGGAAATCTGCACTACAATGAAGTCTCACTTCCCCTGGTCAAAAGGGCCATCTGAAAAAAGTGTAAAATCCAGAAAGGCAGGACAGGCCATGGAGAACTGGGAGCCTTGTTATGCTGATGGGCGGGATGTAAATTGCCAACAGCCACTTGGGAGAAGTGTATGGTGTTTCCTGAAACACCTAAAAAACAAAGCAACAGAGCCTAGGGCACTTCCACTTATGGTCCTATAGCTTAGGGAAATTAAAATCAAAAAGACAAAGCCACCCCAATGTTTGGGATAGCTCTGTTTACAAGAACCTCGTTTACGGTACAAGTTCAATATCGCAGAAAGTGAAAAATGGATAAAGAAGTTGTGGTACTTACGTACAATGCAATATCACTCAGCAATGAAATCTATGTCATCAGGCCCATAGCAGCGTAATGAGTGGATTCAGGTATGATGATTCTAACTGAAATAAGTCACACAGAAAAAGAAACATCATAAGATATCACTAATACACGGAATGTAAACTTGGCTACACAGGAACTGGATTACAAAACAGAAGAGGGTCTCAAATGTAGAAAACCAACTTATGCTGGCTTAAGGGGAAAGTTGAGTTGGGGTGCTGCATAAAACCAGAGATTGAAATGAGCACAGATAAAGTTCCTTAAGCCAAATATGGAATAGACAAGAGCTACTTCTTGCTCAACGAAATGGAATCAACACCCCATATCAAACGCCTAAGAATGTACCTGACTAGTAAGTATCTTAAAACCTATGGATTGCTATGTCTCTGAAAGAAAATCAAGCGTGTGTACAGGGGCATAAACGCAGCAGTGATAGGATTGGAGAGGTTCGGTGAGCAAATGAAGACCCTTTGAAGTCATATTGCATGGTATCCATTCCACGGGTCTCAACTCTCCAGGTTCAAGGGATTCTTCCTTCAGCTAAAACATGCATGTGGAACCCAGAGTATGATCAACCGTGTGATCGGGAGACGTGTTCCAATATGTCTCAGTTCTCGTCCCCTGGTACTCAGGTGCAACATTCCAGACGCTTTACTAACACTCTCCTGACTTGGAGAGTCAGTGCCTTTAACCTCCTCTTTGGCCCAGTTTGCAATTTCTGCGGAAGATGAACAGGAATAGGGAGAACCAATGAGAGACTAGCTGGAGGTGTCTGGACGGGCAAATTTAACTCTCATTTCCCACCAGGAAGAGGAAATAACCAAAGGCTCAGCATGCCATGCCAAACCATTTTAGTGTCTGCAGCAATCCTGCGGTGTTGCAGCCAGCTCACAAGAGAGCGAGTTGAAGAAAGGACCTCAGGGGCACTGTAATTCACAAACTTGCAGAGTTATAAATGACAGCTATCGTCCAAAAATATACTGAAGTAAGGCTGCCAAGAGGACTTGAAAGCGGGGCAGAATTGCAGGAAACTGATTTCAGGAGGTAGACTGGAATTGCATTGAAAACATAGGAAAAGAGGCAGAACGTGGACAATGATGCACTTGGCCAAAAAGGGCATATGCGTTTTTTCCTGAATATATTCAGGAAAAAACGCATACACACTTTTTGGCCAACCAAGCAAGCTTGCAAAGGAAATCTGCACTACAATGAAGTCTCACTTCCCCAGGTCAAAAAGGCCATCTGAAAAAAGTGTAAAATCCAGAAAGGCAGGACAGGCCATGGAGAACTGGGAGCCTTGTTATGCTGATGGGCGGGATGTAAATTGCCAACAGCCACTCGGGAGAAGTGTATGGTGTTTCCTGAAACATCTAAAAAACAAAGCAACAGAGCCTAGGGCACTTCCACTTATGGTCCTATAGCTTAGGGAAATTAAAATCAAAAAGACACAGCCACCCCAAAGTTTGGGACGGCTCTGTTTACAAGAACCTCGTTTACGGTACAAGTTCAATATCGTAGAAAGTGAAAAATGGATAAAGAAGTTGTGGTACTTACGTACAATGCAATATCACTCAGCAATGAAATCTATGTCATCAGGCCCATAGCAGCATACTGAGTGTATTCAGGTATGATGATTCTAACTGAAATAAGTCACACAGAAAAAGAAACATCATAAGATATCACTAATACACGGAATGTAAATTTGGCTACACAGGAACTGGATTACAAAACAGAACAGGTTCTCAAACTTAGAAAACCAACTTATGCTTGCTTAAGGAGAAAGGTGAGTTGGGGTGCTGCATAAAACCAGAGATTGAAATGAGCACAGATAAAGTTCCTTAAGCCAAATATGGAATAGACAAGAGCTACTCCTTGCTCAATGAAATGGATTCAACACCCCATATTAAACGCCTAAGAATGTACCTGACTAGTAAGTACCTTAAAACCTATAGATTGCTATGTCTCTGAAAGAGAATCAAGCGTGTGTACAGGGGCATAAAAGCAGCAGTGATAGGATGGGAGAGGTTCGGTGAGAAAATGAAGACCCTTTGAAATCATATTGCATGGTACCCATTCCACGGGTCTCAACTCTCCAGGTTTAAGGGATTCTTCCTTCAGCTAAAACATGCATGTGGAACCCAGAGTATGATCAACCGTGTGATCGGGAGACATGTTCAAATATGTCTCAGTTTTTGTCCCCTGGTACTCGGGGGCAATATTCCAGACGCTTTACAAACACTCTCGCGACTTGGAGAGTCAGTGCCTTTAACCTCCTGTTTGGCCCAGTTTGCAATTTCTGCGGAAGATGAACAGGAATAGGGAGAACCAATGAGAGACTAGCTGGAGGTGTGTGGACGGGCAAATTTAACTCTCATCTCCCACCAGGAAGAGGAATTAACCAAAGGCTCAGCATTCCGTGCCAAAACCAGATTAGGGCCTGAAGCAATCCTGCGGTGTTGCGGCCAGCTCACAAGAAAGCGAGTTGAAGAAAGGACCTCAGGGGCACTGTAATTCACAAACCTGCAGAGTTATAAATGACAGCTATCGTCCAAAAATATACTGAAGTAAGGCTGCCAAGAGGACTTGAAAGCAGGGCAGAATTGCAGGAAACCGATTTCAGGAGGTAGACTGGAATTGCATTTAAAGCATAGGAAAAGAGGCAGAACGTCGACAATGACGCACTTGGCCAAAAAGGGCGTATGCGTTTTTTCCTGAATATATGCAGGAAAAAATGCATACGCCCTTTTTGGCCAACCAAGCAAGCTTGCAAAGGAAATCTGCACTACAATGAAGTCTCACTTCCCCCGCTCAAAAGGGCCATCTGAAAAAAGTGTAAAATCCAGAAAGGCAAGACAGGCCATAGAGAACTGGGAGCCTTGTTATGCTGATGGGCGGGATGTAAATTGCCAACAGCCACTAGGGAGAATTGTATGGTGTTTCCTGAAACATCTAAAAAACAAAGCAACAGAGCCTAGGGCACTTCCACTTATGGTCCTATAGCTTAGGGAAATTAAAATCGAAAAGACACAGCCACCCCAAAGTTTGGGACATCTCTGTTGACAAGAACCTCGTTTACGGTACAAGTTGAATATCGCAGAAAGTGAAAAATGGATAAAGAAGTTGTGGTACTTACGTACAATGCAATATCACTCAGCAATGAAATCTATGCCATCATGCCCGTAGCAGCATAATGAGTGGATTCAGGTATGATGATTCTAACTGAAATAAGTCACACAGAAAAAGAAACATCATAAGATATCACTAATACACGGAATGTAAATTTGGCTACACAGGAACTGGATTACAAAACAGAACAGGTTCTCAAACTTAGAAAACCAACTTATGCTTGCTTAAGGGGAAAGGTGTGTTGGGGTGCTGCATAAAACCAGAGATTGAAATGAGCACAGATAAAGTTCCTTAAGCCAAATATGGAATAGACAAGAGCTACTCCTTGCTCTACGAAATGGACTCAACACCCCATATTAAACGCCTAAGAATGTACCTGACTAGTAAGTATCTTAAAACCTATGGATTGCTATGTCTCCGAAAGAGAATCAAGCGTGTGTAAATTGGCATAAACGCAGCAGTGATAGGATTGGAGAGGTTCGGTGAGCAAATGAAGACCCTTCGAAGTCATATTGCATGGTACCCATTCCACGGGTCTCAATTGTCCAGGTTTAAGGGATTCTTCCTTCAGCTAAATCATGCATGTGGAACCCAGAGTATGATCAACCGTGTGATCGGGAGACGTGTTCCAATATGTCTCAGTTCTCGTCCCCTGGTACTCGCGTGGAACATTCCAGATGCTTTACTAACACTCTCCCCACTTGGAGAGTCAGTGTCTTTAACCTCCTGTTTGGCCCAGTTTGCAATTTCTGCGGAAGATGAACAGGAATAGGGAGAACCAATGAGAGACTAGCTGGAGGTGTCTGGACGGGCAAATTTAACTCTCATTTCCCACCAGGAAGAGGAATTAACCAAAGGCTCAGCGTGCCGTGCCGGAACCAGATTAGGGCCTTAAGCAATCCTGTGGTGTTGCGGCCAGCTCACAAGAAAGCGAGTTGAAGAAAGGAGCTCAGGGGCACTGTAATTCACAAACCTGCAGAGTTATAAATGACAGCTATCGTCCAAAAATATACTGAAGTAAGGCTGCCAAGAGGACTTGAAAGCGGGGCAGAATTGCACGAAACCGATTTCAGGAGGTAGACTGGAATTGCATTTAAAGCATAGGAAAAGAGGAAGAACGTCGACAATGATGCACTTGGCCAAAAAGGGCGTATGCGTTTTTTCCTGAATATATTCAGGAAAAAACGCATACGCCCTTTTTGGCCAACCAAGCAAGCTTGCAAAGGAAATCTGCACTACAATGAAGTCTCACTTCCCCCCGGTCAAAAGGGCCATCTGAAAAAAGTGTAAAATCCAGAAAGGCAGGACAGGCCATGGAGAACTGGGAGCCTTGTTATGCTGATGGGCGGGATGTAAATTGCCAACAGCCACTCGGGAGAAGTGTATGGTGTTTCCTGAAACATCTAAAAAACAAACCAACAGAGCCTAGGGCACTTCCACTTATGGTCCTATAGCTTAGGGAAATTAAAATCAAAAAGACACAGCCACCCCAAAGTTTGGGACAGCTCTGTTTACAAGAACCTCGTTTACGGTACAAGTTCAATATCGCAGAAAGTGAAAAATGGATAAAGAAGTTGTGGTACTTACTTACAATGCAATATCACTCAGCAATGAAATCTATGTCATCAGGCCCGTAGCAGCATAATGAGTGGATTCAGGTATGATGATTGTAAGTGAAATAAGTCACACAGAAAAAGAAACATCATAAGATATCACTAATACACGGAATGTAAACTTGGCTACACAGGAACTGGATTACAAAACAGAAGAGGGTCTCAAATGTAGAAAACCAACTTATGCTGGCTTAAGGGGAAAGGTGAGGTGGGGTGCTGCATAAAATCAGAGATTGAAATGAGCACAGATAAAGTTCCTTAAGCCAAATATGGAATAGACAAGAGCTACTCCTTGCCCAACGAAATGGACTCAACACCCCATATTAAACGCCTAAGAATGTACCTGACTAGTAAGTATCTTAAAACCTATGGATTGCTATGTCTCCGAAAGAGAATCAAGCGTGTGTACAGGGGCATAAACGCAGCAGTGATAGGATTGGAGAGGTTCGGTGAGCAAATGAAGACCCTTTGAAGTCCTATTGCATGGTACCCATTCCTCGGGACTCAACTCTCCAAGTTTAAGGGATTCTTCCTTCAGCTAAAACATGCATGTGGAACCCAGAGTATGATCAACCGTGTGATCGGGAGACGTGTTCAAATATGTCTCAGTTTTCGTCCCCTGGTACTCGGGTGCAACATTCCAGATGCTTTACTAACACTCTCCCGTCTTGGAGATTCAGTGCCTTTAACCTCCTGTTTGGCCCAGTTTGCAATTTCTGCGGAAGATGAACAGGAATAGCTAGTACCAATGAGAGACTAGCTGGAGGTATCTGGACGGGCAAATTTAACTCTCATTTCCCACCAGGAAGAGGAATTAACCAAAGGCTCAGCGTGCCGTGCCGGAACCAGATTAGGGCCTGAAGCAATCCTGCGGTGTTGCGGCCAGCTCAAGAGAAAGCGAGTTGAAGAAAGGAGCTCAGGGGCACTGTAATTCACAAACCTGCAGAGTTATAAATGACAGCTATCGTCCAAAAATATACTGAAGTAAGGCTGCCAAGAGGACTTGAAAGCGCGGCAGAATTGAAGGAAACCGATTTTAGGAGGTAGACTGGAATTGCATTTAAAGCATAGGAAAAGAGGCAGAACGTCCACAATGATGAACTTGGCCAAAAAGGGCGTATGCGTTTTTTCCTGAATATATTCAGGAAAAAACGCATACGCCCTTTTTGGCCAACCAAGCAAGCTTGCAAAGGAAATCTGCACTACAATGAAGTCTCACTTCCCCCCGGTCAAAAGGGCCATCTGAAAAAAGTGTAAAATCCAGAAAGGCAGGACAGGCCATGGAGAACTGGGAGCCTTGTTATGCTGATGGGCGGGAGGTAAATTGCCAACAGCCACTGGCGAGAAGTGTATGGTGTTTCCTGAAACATATAAAAAACAAAGCAACAGAGCCTAGGGCACTTCCACTTATGGTCCTATAGCTAGGGAAATTAAAATCAAAAAGACACAGCCACCCCAAAGTTTGGGACAGCTCTGTTTACAAGAACCTCGTTTACGGTACAAGTTCAATATCGCAGAAAGTGAAAAATGGATAAAATAGTTGTGGTACTTACGTACAATGCAATATCACTCAGCAATGAAATCTATGTCATCAGGCCCGTAGCAGCATAATGAGTGGATTCAGGTATGATGATTGTAAGTGAAATAAGTCACACAGAAAAAGAAACATCATAAGATATCACTAATACACGGAATGTAAACTTGGCTAAACAGGAACTGGATAACAAAACAGAACAGGGTCTCAAATTTAGAAAACCGACATGCTTGCTTAAGGGGAAAGGTGAGTTGGGGTGCTGCATAAAACCAGAGATTGAAATGAGCACAGATAAAGTTCCTTAAGCCAAATATGGAATAGACAAGAGCTACTCCTTGCTCTACGAAATGGACTCAACACCCCATATTAAACGCCTAAGAATGTACCTGACTAGTAAGTATCTTAAAACCTATGGATTGCTATGTCTCCGAAAGAGAATCAAGCGTGTGTAAATTGGCATAAACGCAGCAGTGATAGGATTGGAGAGGTTCGGTGAGCAAATGAAGACCCTTTGAAGTCATATTGCATGGTACCCATTCCACGGGTCTCAACTCTCCAGGTTTAAGGGATTCTTCCTTCAGCTAAAACATGCATGTGGAACCCAGAGTATGATCAACCATGTGATCGGGAGACGTGTTCAAATATGTCTCAGTTCTCGTCCCCTGGTACTCGGGTGCAACATTCCAGACGCTTTACTAAAGCTCTCCTGACTTGGAGAGTCAGTGCCTTTAACCTCCTGTTTGGCCCAGTTTGCAATTTCTGCGGAAGATGAACAGGAATAGGGAGACCCAATGAGAGACTAGCTGGAGGTGTCTGGACGGGCAAATCTAACTCTCATTTCCCACCAGGAAGAGGAATTAACCAAAGGCTCAGCGTGCCGTGCCGGCACCAGATTAGGGCCTGAAGCAATCCTGTGGTGTTGCGGCCAGCTCAGAAGAAAGCGAGTTGAAGAAAGAAACTCAGGGGCACTGTAATTCACAAACCTGCAGAGTTATAAATGACAGCTATCGTCCAAAAATATACTGAAGTAAGGCTGTCAAGAGGACTTGAAAGCGGGGCAGAATTGAAGGAAACCGATTTCAGGAGGTAGACTGGAATTGCATTTAAAGCATAGGAAAAGAAGAAGAACGTCGACAATGATGCAGTTGGCCAAAAAGGGCGTATACGTTTTTTCCTGAATATATTCAGGAAAAAACGCATACGCCCTTTTTGGCCAACCAAGCAAGCTTGCAAAGGAAATCTGCACTACAATGAAGTCTCACTTCCCCCCGGTCAAAAGGGCCATCTGAAAAAAGTGTAAAATCCAGAAAGGCAGGACAGGCCATGGAGAACTGGGAGCCTTGTTATGCTGATGGGCGGGATGTAAATTGCCAACAGCCACTCGGGAGAAGTGTATGGTGTTTCCTGAAACATCTAAAAAACAAAGCAACAGAGCCTAGGGCACTTCCACTTATGGTCCTATAGCTTAGGGAAATTAAAATCAAAAAGACACAGCCACCCCAAAGTTTGGGACAGCTCTGTTTACAAGAACCTCGTTTACGGTACAAGTTCAATATCGCAGAAAGTGAAAAATGGATATAGAAGTTGTGGTACTTACGTACAATGCAATATCACTCAGCAATGAAATCTATGTCATCAGGCCCGTAGCAGCATAATGAGTGGATTCAGGTATGATGATTCTAACTGAAATAAGTCACACAGAAAAAGAAACATCATAAGATATTACTAATACACGGAAAGTAAACTTGGCTACACAGGAACTGGATTACAAAACAGAAGAGGGTCTCAAATGTAGAAAACCAACTTATGCTGGCTTAAGGGGAAAGGTGAGGTGGGGTGCTGCATAAAACCAGAGATTGAAATGAGCACAGATAAAGTTCCTTAAGCCAAATATGGAATAGACAAGAGCTACTCCTTGCCCAACGAAATGGACTCAACACCCCATATTAAACGCCTAAGAATGTACCTGACTAGTAAGTATCTTAAAACCTATGGATTGCTATGTCTCCAAAAGAGAATCAAGCGTGTGTACAGGGGCATAAACGCAGCAGTGATAGGATTGGAGAGGTTCGGTGAGCAAATGAAGACCCTTTGAAGTCATATTGCATGGTACCCATTCCACGGGTCTCAACTCTCCAGGTTTAAGGGATTCTTCCTTCAGCTAAAACATGCATGTGGAACACAGAGTATGATCAACCGTGTGATCGGGAGACGTGTTCAAATATGTCTCAGTTTTCGTCCCCTGGTACTCGGGTGCAACATTCCAGATGCTTTACTAACACTCTCCCGACTTGGAGAGTCAGTGCCTTTAACCTCCTGTTTGGCCCAGTTTGCAATTTCTGCGGAAGATGAACAGGAATAGGGAGAACCAATGAGAGACTAGCTGGAGGTGTCTGGACGGGCAAATTTAACTCTCATTTCCCACCAGGAAGAGGAATTAACCAAAGGCTCAGCGTGCCGTGCCGGAACCAGATTAGGGCCTGAAGCAATCCTGCGGTGTTGCGGCCAGCTCACAAGAAAGCGAGTTGAAGAAAGGAGCTCAGGGGCACTGTAATTCACAAACCTGCAGAGTTATAAATGACAGCTATCGTCCAAAAATATACTGAAGTAAGGCTGTCAAGAGGACTTGAAAGCGGGGCAGAATTGAAGGAAACCGATTTCAGGAGGTAGACTGGAATTGCATTTAAAGCATAGGAAAAGAAGAAGAACGTCGACAATGATGCAGTTGGCCAAAAAGGGCGTATACGTTTTTTCCTGAATATATTCAGGAAAAAACGCATACGCCCTTTTTGGCCAACCAAGCAAGCTTGCAAAGGAAATCTGCACTACAATGAAGTCTCACTTCCCCCCGGTCAAAAGGGCCATCTGAAAAAAGTGTAAAATCCAGAAAGGCAGGACAGGCCATGGAGAACTGGGAGCCTTGTTATGCTGATGGGCGGGATGTAAATTGCCAACAGCCACTCGGGAGAAGTGTATGGTGTTTCCTGAAACATCTAAAAAACAAAGCAACAGAGCCTAGGGCACTTCCACTTATGGTCCTATAGCTTAGGGAAATTAAAATCAAAAAGACACAGCCACCCCAAAGTTTGGGACAGCTCTGTTTACAAGAACCTCGTTTACGGTACAAGTTCAATATCGCAGAAAGTGAAAAATGGATATAGAAGTTGTGGTACTTACGTACAATGCAATATCACTCAGCAATGAAATCTATGTCATCAGGCCCGTAGCAGCATAATGAGTGGATTCAGGTATGATGATTCTAACTGAAATAAGTCACACAGAAAAAGAAACATCATAAGATATCACTAATACACGGAAAGTAAACTTGGCTACACAGGAACTGGATTACAAAACAGAAGAGGGTCTCAAATGTAGAAAACCAACTTATGCTGGCTTAAGGGGAAAGGTGAGGTGGGGTGCTGCATAAAACCAGAGATTGAAATGAGCACAGATAAAGTTCCTTAAGCCAAATATGGAATAGACAAGAGCTACTCCTTGCCCAACGAAATGGACTCAACACCCCATATTAAACGCCTAAGAATGTACCTGACTAGTAAGTATCTTAAAACCTATGGATTGCTATGTCTCCAAAAGAGAATCAAGCGTGTGTACAGGGGCATAAACGCAGCAGTGATAGGATTGGAGAGGTTCGGTGAGCAAATGAAGACCCTTTGAAGTCATATTGCATGGTACCCATTCCACGGGTCTCAACTCTCCAGGTTTAAGGGATTCTTCCTTCAGCTAAAACATGCATGTGGAACACAGAGTATGATCAACCGTGTGATCGGGAGACGTGTTCAAATATGTCTCAGTTTTCGTCCCCTGGTACTCGGGTGCAACATTCCAGATGCTTTACTAACACTCTCCCGACTTGGAGAGTCAGTGCCTTTAACCTCCTGTTTGGCCCAGTTTGCAATTTCTGCGGAAGATGAACAGGAATAGGGAGAACCAATGAGAGACTAGCTGGAGGTGTCTGGACGGGCAAATTTAACTCTCATTTCCCACCAGGAAGAGGAATTAACCAAAGGCTCAGTGTGCCGTGCCGGAACCAGATTAGGGCCTGAAGCAATCCTGCGGTGTTGCGGCCAGCTCACAAGAAAGCGAGTTGAAGAAAGGAGCTCAGGGGCACTGTAATTCACAAACCTGCAGAGTTATAAATGACAGCTATTGTCCAAAAATATACTGAAGTAAGGCTGCCAAGAGGACTTGAAAGCGGGGCAGAATTGAAGGAAACCGATTTCAGGAGGTAGACTGGAATTGCATTTAAAGCATAGGAAAAGAGGCAGAACGTCCACAATGATGCACTTGGCCAAAAAGGGCGTATGCGTTTTTTCCTGAATATATTCAGGAAAAAACGCATACGCCCTTTTTGGCCAACCAAGCAAGCTTGCAAAGGAAATCTGCACTACAATGAAGTCTCACTTCCCCCCGGTCAAAAGGGCCATCTGAAAAAAGTGTAAAATCCAGAAAGGCAGGACAGGCCATGGAGAATTGGGAGCCTTGTTATGCTGATGGGCGGGATGTAAATTGCCAACAGCCACTCGGGAGAAGTGTATGCTATTTCCTGAAACATCTAAAAAACAAAGCAACAGAGCCTAGGGCACTTCCACTTATGGTCCTATAACTTATGGAAATTAAAATCAAAAAGACACAGCCAGCCCAAAGTTTGGGACGGCTCTGTTTACAAGAACCTCATTTACAGTACAAGTTAAATATCGCAGAAAGTGAAAAATGGATAAAGAAGTTGTGGTACTTACGTACAATGCAATATCACTCAGCAATGAAATCTATGTCATCAGGCCCGTAACAGCATAATGAGTGGATTCAGGTATGATGATTCTAACTGAAATAAGTCACACAGAAAAAGAAACATCATAAGATACCACTAGTACACGGAATGTAAACTTGGCTACACAGGAACTGGATTACAAAACAGAAGAGGGTCTCAAATGTAGAAAACCAACTTATGCTGGCTTAAGGGGAAAGGTGAGTTGGGGTGCTGCATAAAACCAGAGATTGAAATGAGCACAGATAAAGTTCCTTAAGCCAAATATGGAATAGACAAGAGCTACTCCTTGCCCAACGAAATGGACTCAACACCCCATATTAAACGCCTAAGAATGTACCTGACTAGTAAGTATCTTAAAACCTATGGATTGCTATGTCTCTGAAAGAGAATCAAGCGTGTGTACAAGGGCATAAACGCAGCAGTGATAGGATTGGAGAGGTTCGGTGAGCAAATGAAGACCCTTTGAAGTCATATTGCATGGTACCCATTCGACGAGTCTCAACTCTCCAGGTTTAAGGGATTCTTCCTTCAGCTAAAACATGCATGCGGAACACAGAGTATGATCAACCGTGTGATCGGGAGACATGTTCAAATATGTCTCAGTTCTCGTCCCCTGGTACTCGGGTGCAACATTCCAGATGCTTTACTAACACTCTCCCGACTTGGAGAGTCAGTGCCTTTAACCTCCTGTTTGGCCCAGTTTGCAATTTCTGCGGAAGATGAACAGGAATAGGGAGAACCAATGAGAGACTAGCTGGAGCTGTCTGGACGGGGAAATTTAACTCTCATTTCCCACCAGGAAGAGGAATTAACCAAAGGCTCAGCGTGCCGTGCCGGAACCAGATTAGGGCTTGAAGCAATCCTGTGGTGTTCCGGCCAGCTCACAAGAAAGCGAGTTGAAGAAAGGAGCTCAGGGGCACTGTAATTCACAAACCTGCAGAGTTATAAATGACAGCTATCGTCCAAAAATATACTGAAGTAAGGCTGCCAAGAGGACTTGAAAGCGGGGCAGAATTGCAGGAAACTGATTTCAGGAGGTAGACTGGAATTGCATTTAAAGCATAGGAAAAGAGGCAGAACGTCGACAATGATGCACTTGGCCAAAAAGGGCGTATGCGTTTTTTCATGAATATATTCAGGAAAAAACGCATACGCCCTTTTTGGCCAACAAAGCAAGCTTGCAAAGGAAAATTGCACTACAATGAAGTCTCACTTCCCCCCGGTCAAAAGGGCCATCTGAAAAAAGTGTAAAATCCAGAAAGGCAGGACAGGCCATGGAGAACTGGGAGCCTTGTTATGCTGATGGGCGGGATGTAAATTGCCAACAGCCTTTCGGGAGAAGTGTATGGTGTTTCCTGAAACATCTAAAAAACAAAGCAACAGAGCCTAGGGCACTTCCACTTATGGTCCTATAACTTATGGAAATTAAAATCAAAAAGACACAGCCAGCCCAAAGTTTGGGACGGCTCTGTTTACAAGAACCTCATTTACAGTACAAGTTCAATATCGCAGAAAGTGAAAAATGGATAAAGAAGTTGTGGTACTTACGTACAATGCAATATCACTCAGCAATGAAATCTATGTCATCAGGCCCGTAACAGCATAATGAGTGGATTCAGGTATGATGATTCTAACTGAAATAAGTCACACAGAAAAAGAAACATCATAAGATATCACTAATACACGGAATGTAAACTTGGCTACACAGGAACTGGATTACAAAACAGAACAGGGTCTCAAATTTAGAAAACCAACTTATGCTTGCTTAAGGGGAAAGGTGAGTTGGGGTGCTTCATAAAACCAGAGATTGAAATGAGCACAGATAAAGTTCCTTAAGCCAAATATGGAATAGACAAGAGCTACTCCTTGCTCAACGAAATGGACTCAAAACCCCATATTAAACGCCTAATAATGTACCTGAATAGTAAGTATCTTAAAACCTATGGATTGCTATGTCTGTGAAAGAGAATCAAGCGTGAGTACAGGGGCCTAAACGCAGGAGTGATAGGATTGGAGAGGTTCGGTGAGCAAATGAAGACCCTTTGATGTCATATTGCATGGTACCCATTCCACGGGTCTCAACTCTCCAGGTTTAAGGGATTCTTCCTTCAGCTAAAACATGCATGTGGAACCCAGAGTATGATCAACCGTGTGATCGGGAGACGTGTTCAAATATGTCTCAGTTTTCGTCCCCTGGTACTTGGGTGCAATATTCCAGATGCTTTACTAACACTCTCGCGACTTGGAGAGTCAGTGCCTTTAACCTCCTGTTTGGCCCAGTTTGCAATTTCTGCGGAAGATGAACAGGAATAGGGAGAACCAATGAGAGACTAGCTGGAGGTGTCTGGACGGGCAAATTTAACTCTCATTTCCCACCAGGAAGAGGAATTAACCAAAGGCTCAGCGTGCCGTGCCGGAACCAGATTAGGGCCTGAAGCAATCCTGCGGTGTTGCGGCCAGCTCACAAGAAAGCGAGTTGAAGAAAGGAGCTCAGGGGCACTGTAATTCACAAACCTGCAGAGTTATAAATGACAGCTATCGTCCAAAAGTATACTGAAGTAAGGCTGTCAAGAGGACTTGAAAGTGGGGCAGAATTGAAGGAAACCGATTTCAGGAGGTAGACTGGAATTGCATTTAAAGCATAGGAAAAGAGGAAGAACGTCGACAATGATGCACTTGGCCAAAAAGGGCGTATGCGTTTTTTCCTGAATATATTCAGGAAAAAACGCATACGCCCTTTTTGGCCAACCAAGCAAGCTTGCAAAGGAAATCTGCACTACAATGAAGTCTCACTTCCCCCCGGTCAAAAGGGCCATCGGAAAAAAGTGTAAAATCCAGAAAGGCAGGACAGGCCATGGAGAACTGGGAGCCTTGTTATGCTGATGGGCGGGATGTAAATTGCCAACAGCCACTCGGGAGAAGTGTATGGTGTTTCCTGAAACATCTAAAAAACAAAGCAACAGAGCCTAGGGCACTTCCACTTATGGTCCTATAGCTTAGGGAAATTAAAATCAAAAAGACACAGCCACCCCAAAGTTTGGGACAGCTCTGTTTACAAGAACCTCGTTTACGGTACAAGTTCAATATCGCAGAAAGTGAAAAATGGATATAGAAGTTGTGGTACTTACGTACAATGCAATATCACTCAGCAATGAAATCTATGTCATCAGACCCGTAGCAGCATAATGAGTGGATTCAGGTATGATGATTCTAACTGAAATAAGTCACACAGAAAAAGAAACATCATAAGATATCACTAATACACGGAAAGTAAACTTGGCTACACAGGAACTGGATTACAAAACAGAAGAGGGTCTCAAATGTAGAAAACCAACTTATGCTGGCTTAAGGGGAAAGGTGAGGTGGGGTGCTGCATAAAACCAGAGATTGAAATGAGCACAGATAAAGTTCCTTAAGCCAAATATGGAATAGACAAGAGCTACTCCTTGCCCAACGAAATGGACTCAACACCCCATATTAAACGCCTAAGAATGTACCTGACTAGTAAGTATCTTAAAACCTATGGATTGCTATGTCTCCAAAAGAGAATCAAGCGTGTGTACAGGGGCATAAACGCAGCAGTGATAGGATTGGAGAGGTTCGGTGAGCAAATGAAGACCCTTTGAAGTCATATTGCATGGTACCCATTCCACGGGTCTCAACTCTCCAGGTTTAAGGGATTCTTCCTTCAGCTAAAACATGCATGTGGAACACAGAGTATGATCAACCGTGTGATCGGGAGACGTGTTCAAATATGTCTCAGTTTTCGTCCCCTGGTACTTGGGTGCAACATTCCAGATGCTTTACTAACACTCTCCCGACTTGGAGAGTCAGTGCCTTTAACCTCCTGTTTGGCCCAGTTTGCAATTTCTGCGGAAGATGAACAGGAATAGGGAGAACCAATGAGAGACTAGCTGGAGGTGTCTGGACGGGCAAATTTAACTCTCATTTCCCACCAGGAAGAGGAATTAACCAAAGGCTCAGTGTGCCGTGCCGGAACCAGATTAGGGCCTGAAGCAATCCTGCGGTGTTGCGGCCAGCTCACAAGAAAGCGAGTTGAAGAAAGGAGCTCAGGGGCACTGTAATTCACAAACCTGCAGAGTTATAAATGACAGCTATTGTCCAAAAATATACTGAAGTAAGGCTGCCAAGAGGACTTGAAAGCGGGGCAGAATTGAAGGAAACCGATTTCAGGAGGTAGACTGGAATTGCATTTAAAGCATAGGAAAAGAGGAAGAACGTCGACAATGATGCACTTGGCCAAAAAGGGCGTATGCGTTTTTTCCTGAATATATTCAGGAAAAAACGCATACGCCCTTTTTGGCCAACCAAGCAAGCTTGCAAAGGAAATCTGCACTACAATGAAGTCTCACTTCCCCCCGGTCAAAAGGGCCATCGGAAAAAAGTGTAAAATCCAGAAAGGCAGGACAGGCCATGGAGAACTGGGAGCCTTGTTATGCTGATGGGCGGGATGTAAATTGCCAACAGCCACTCGGGAGAAGTGTATGGTGTTTCCTGAAACATCTAAAAAACAAAGCAACAGAGCCTAGGGCACTTCCACTTATGGTCCTATAGCTTAGGGAAATTAAAATCAAAAAGACACAGCCACCCCAAAGTTTGGGACAGCTCTGTTTACAAGAACCTCGTTTACGGTACAAGTTCAATATCGCAGAAAGTGAAAAATGGATATAGAAGTTGTGGTACTTACGTACAATGCAATATCACTCAGCAATGAAATCTATGTCATCAGGCCCGTAGCAGCATAATGAGTGGATTCAGGTATGATGATTCTAACTGAAATAAGTCACACAGAAAAAGAAACATCATAAGATATCACTAATACACGGAAAGTAAACTTGGCTACACAGGAACTGGATTACAAAACAGAAGAGGGTCTCAAATGTAGAAAACCAACTTATGCTGGCTTAAGGGGAAAGGTGAGGTGGGGTGCTGCATAAAACCAGAGATTGAAATGAGCACAGATAAAGTTCCTTAAGCCAAATATGGAATAGACAAGAGCTACTCCTTGCCCAACGAAATGGACTCAACACCCCATATTAAACGCCTAAGAATGTACCTGACTAGTAAGTATCTTAAAACCTATGGATTGCTATGTCTCCAAAAGAGAATCAAGCGTGTGTACAGGGGCATAAACGCAGCAGTGATAGGATTGGAGAGGTTCGGTGAGCAAATGAAGACCCTTTGAAGTCATATTGCATGGTACCCATTCCACGGGTCTCAACTCTCCAGGTTTAAGGGATTCTTCCTTCAGCTAAAACATGCATGTGGAACTCAGAGTATGATCAACCGTGTGATCGGGAGACGTGTTCAAATATGTCTCAGTTTTCGTCCCCTGGTACTCGGGTGCAACATTCCAGATGCTTTACTAACACTCTCCCGACTTGGAGAGTCAGTGCCTTTAACCTCCTGTTTGGCCCAGTTTGCAATTTCTGCGGAAGATGAACAGGAATAGGGAGAACCAATGAGAGACTAGCTGGAGGTGTCTGGACGGGCAAATTTAACTCTCATTTCCCACCAGGAAGAGGAATTAACCAAAGGCTCAGTGTGCCGTGCCGGAACCAGATTAGGGCCTGAAGCAATCCTGCGGTGTTGCGGCCAGCTCACAAGAAAGCGAGTTGAAGAAAGGAGCTCAGGGGCACTGTAATTCACAAACCTGCAGAGTTATAAATGACAGCTATTGTCCAAAAATATACTGAAGTAAGGCTGCCAAGAGGACTTGAAAGCGGTGCAGAATTGAAGGAAACCGATTTCAGGAGGTAGACTGGAATTGCATTTAAAGCATAGGAAAAGAGGCAGAACGTCCACAATGATGCACTTGGCCAAAAAGGGCGTATGCGTTTTTTCCTGAATATATTCAGGAAAAAACGCATACGCCCTTTTTGGCCAACCAAGCAAGCTTGCAAAGGAAATCTGCACTACAATGAAGTCTCACTTCCCCCCGGTCAAAAGGGCCATCGGAAAAAAGTGTAAAATCCAGAAAGGCAGGACAGGCCATGGAGAATTGGGAGCCTTGTTATGCTGATGGGCGGGATGTAAATTGCCAACAGCCACTCGGGAGAAGTGTATGCTATTTCCTGAAACATCTAAAAAACAAAGCAACAGAGCCTAGGGCACTTCCACTTATGGTCCTATAACTTATGGAAATTAAAATCAAAAAGACACAGCCACCCCAAAGTTTGGGACGGCTCTGTTTACAAGAACCTCATTTACAGTACAAGTTAAATATCGCAGAAAGTGAAAAATGGATAAAGAAGTTGTGGTACTTACGTACAATGCAATATCACTCAGCAATGAAATCTATGTCATCAGGCCCGTAACAGCATAATGAGTGGATTCAGGTATGATGATTCTAACTGAAATAAGTCACACAGAAAAAGAAACATCATAAGATACCACTAATACACGGAATGTAAACTTGGCTACACAGGAACTGGATTACAAAACAGAAGAGGGTCTCAAATGTAGAAAACCAACTTATGCTGGCTTAAGGGGAAAGGTGAGTTGGGGTGCTGCATAAAACCAGAGATTGAAATGAGCACAGATAAAGTTCCTTAAGCCAAATATGGAATAGACAAGAGCTACTCCTTGCCCAACGAAATGGACTCAACACCCCATATTAAACGCCTAAGAATGTACCTGACTAGTAAGTATCTTAAAACCTATGGATTGCTATGTCTCTGAAAGAGAATCAAGCGTGTGTACAAGGGCATAAACGCAGCAGTGATAGGATTGGAGAGGTTCGGTGAGCAAATGAAGACCCTTTGAAGTCATATTGCATGGTACCCATTCCACGAGTCTCAACTCTCCAGGTTTAAGGGATTCTTCCTTCAGCTAAAACATGCATGCGGAACACAGAGTATGATCAACCGTGTGATCGGGAGACATGTTCAAATATGTCTCAGTTCTCGTCCCCTGGTACTCGGGTGCAACATTCCAGATGCTTTACTAACACTCTCCCGACTTGGAGAGTCAGTGCCTTTAACCTCCTGTTTGGCCCAGTTTGCAATTTCTGCGGAAGATGAACAGGAATAGGGAGAACCAATGAGAGACTAGCTGGAGCTGTCTGGACGGGGAAATTTAACTCTCATTTCCCACCAGGAAGAGGAATTAACCAAAGGCTCAGCGTGCCGTGCCGGAACCAGATTAGGGCTTGAAGCAATCCTGTGGTGTTCCGGCCAGCTCACAAGAAAGCGAGTTGAAGAAAGGAGCTCAGGGGCACTGTAATTCACAAACCTGCAGAGTTATAAATGACAGCTATCGTCCAAAAATATACTGAAGTAAGGCTGCCAAGAGGACTTGAAAGCGGGGCAGAATTGCAGGAAACTGATTTCAGGAGGTAGACTGGAATTGCATTTAAAGCATAGGAAAAGAGGCAGAACGTCGACAATGATGCACTTGGCCAAAAAGGGCGTATGCGTTTTTTCATGAATATATTCAGGAAAAAACGCATACGCCCTTTTTGGCCAACAAAGCAAGCTTGCAAAGGAAAATTGCACTACAATGAAGTCTCACTTCCCCCCGGTCAAAAGGGCCATCTGAAAAAAGTGTAAAATCCAGAAAGGCAGGACAGGCCATGGAGAACTGGGAGCCTTGTTATGCTGATGGGCGGGATGTAAATTGCCAACAGCCTTTCGGGAGAAGTGTATGGTGTTTCCTGAAACATCTAAAAAACAAAGCAACAGAGCCTAGGGCACTTCCACTTATGGTCCTATAACTTATGGAAATTAAAATCAAAAAGACACAGCCAGCCCAAAGTTTGGGACGGCTCTGTTTACAAGAACCTCATTTACAGTACAAGTTCAATATCGCAGAAAGTGAAAAATGGATAAAGAAGTTGTGGTACTTACGTACAATGCAATATCACTCAGCAATGAAATCTATGTCATCAGGCCCGTAACAGCATAATGAGTGGATTCAGGTATGATGATTCTAACTGAAATAAGTCACACAGAAAAAGAAACATCATAAGATATCACTAATACACGGAATGTAAACTTGGCTACACAGGAACTGGATTACAAAACAGAACAGGGTCTCAAATTTAGAAAACCAACTTATGCTTGCTTAAGGGGAAAGGTGAGTTGGGGTGCTTCATAAAACCAGAGATTGAAATGAGCACAGATAAAGTTCCTTAAGCCAAATATGGAATAGACAAGAGCTACTCCTTGCTCAACGAAATGGACTCAAAACCCCATATTAAACGCCTAATAATGTACCTGAATAGTAAGTATCTTAAAACCTATGGATTGCTATGTCTGTGAAAGAGAATCAAGCGTGAGTACAGGGGCCTAAACGCAGGAGTGATAGGATTGGAGAGGTTCGGTGAGCAAATGAAGACCCTTTGATGTCATATTGCATGGTACCCATTCCACGGGTCTCAACTCTCCAGGTTTAAGGGATTCTTCCTTCAGCTAAAACATGCATGTGGAACCCAGAGTATGATCAACCGTGTGATCGGGAGACGTGTTCAAATATGTCTCAGTTTTCGTCCCCTGGTACTTGGGTGCAATATTCCAGATGCTTTACTAACACTCTCGCGACTTGGAGAGTCAGTGCCTTTAACCTCCTGTTTGGCCCAGTTTGCAATTTCTGCGGAAGATGAACAGGAATAGGGAGAACCAATGAGAGACTAGCTGGAGGTGTCTGGACGGGCAAATTTAACTCTCATTTCCCACCAGGAAGAGGAATTAACCAAAGGCTCAGCGTGCCGTGCCGGAACCAGATTAGGGCCTGAAGCAATCCTGCGGTGTTGCGGCCAGCTCACAAGAAAGCGAGTTGAAGAAAGGAGCTCAGGGGCACTGTAATTCACAAACCTGCAGAGTTATAAATGACAGCTATCGTCCAAAAGTATACTGAAGTAAGGCTGTCAAGAGGACTTGAAAGTGGGGCAGAATTGAAGGAAACCGATTTCAGGAGGTAGACTGGAATTGCATTTAAAGCATAGGAAAAGAGGAAGAACGTCGACAATGATGCACTTGGCCAAAAAGGGCGTATGCGTTTTTTCCTGAATATATTCAGGAAAAAACGCATACGCCCTTTTTGGCCAACCAAGCAAGCTTGCAAAGGAAATCTGCACTACAATGAAGTCTCACTTCCCCCCGGTCAAAAGGGCCATCGGAAAAAAGTGTAAAATCCAGAAAGGCAGGACAGGCCATGGAGAACTGGGAGCCTTGTTATGCTGATGGGCGGGATGTAAATTGCCAACAGCCACTCGGGAGAAGTGTATGGTGTTTCCTGAAACATCTAAAAAACAAAGCAACAGAGCCTAGGGCACTTCCACTTATGGTCCTATAGCTTAGGGAAATTAAAATCAAAAAGACACAGCCACCCCAAAGTTTGGGACAGCTCTGTTTACAAGAACCTCGTTTACGGTACAAGTTCAATATCGCAGAAAGTGAAAAATGGATATAGAAGTTGTGGTACTTACGTACAATGCAATATCACTCAGCAATGAAATCTATGTCATCAGACCCGTAGCAGCATAATGAGTGGATTCAGGTATGATGATTCTAACTGAAATAAGTCACACAGAAAAAGAAACATCATAAGATATCACTAATACACGGAAAGTAAACTTGGCTACACAGGAACTGGATTACAAAACAGAAGAGGGTCTCAAATGTAGAAAACCAACTTATGCTGGCTTAAGGGGAAAGGTGAGGTGGGGTGCTGCATAAAACCAGAGATTGAAATGAGCACAGATAAAGTTCCTTAAGCCAAATATGGAATAGACAAGAGCTACTCCTTGCCCAACGAAATGGACTCAACACCCCATATTAAACGCCTAAGAATGTACCTGACTAGTAAGTATCTTAAAACCTATGGATTGCTATGTCTCCAAAAGAGAATCAAGCGTGTGTACAGGGGCATAAACGCAGCAGTGATAGGATTGGAGAGGTTCGGTGAGCAAATGAAGACCCTTTGAAGTCATATTGCATGGTACCCATTCCACGGGTCTCAACTCTCCAGGTTTAAGGGATTCTTCCTTCAGCTAAAACATGCATGTGGAACCCAGAGTATGATCAACCGTGTGATCGGGAGACGTGTTCCAATATGTCTCAGTTCTCGTCCCCTGGTACTCGGGTGCAACATTCCAGACGCTTTACTAACTTTCTCCCAACTTGGAGAGTCAGTGCCTTTAACCTCCTATTTGGCCCAGTTTGCAATTTCCGCGGAAGATGAACAGGAATAGGGAGAACCAATGAGAGACTAGCTGGAGGTGTCTGGACGTGCAAATTTAACTCTCATTTCCCACCAGGAAGAGGAATTAACCAAAGGCTCAGCGTGCCGTGCGGGAACCAGATTAGGGCGTGAAGCAATCCTGTGGTGTTGCGGCCAGCTCACAAGAAAGCGAGTTGAAGAAAGGAGCTCAGGGGCACTGTAATTCACAAACCTGCAGAGTTATAAATGACAGCTATCGTCCAAAAATATACTGAAGTAAGGCTGCCAAGAGGACTTGAAAGCGGGGCAGAATTGCAGGAAACCGATTTCAGGAGGTAGACTGGAATTGCATTTAAAGCATAGGAAAAGAGGCAGAACGTCGACAATGATGCACTCGGCCAAAAAGGGCGTATGCGTTTTTCCCTGAATATATTCAGGAAAAAACGCATACGCCCTTTTTGGCCAACCAAGCAAGCTTGCAAAGGAAATCTGCACTACAATGAAGTCTCACTTCCCCCCGGTCAAAAGGGCCATCTGAAAAAAGTGTAAAATCCAGAAAGGCAGGACAGGCCATGGAGAACTGGGAGACTTGTTATGCTGATGGGCGGGATGTAAATTGCCACCAGCCACTCGGGAGAAGTGTATGTTTTTTCGTGAAACATCGAAAAAACAAAGCAACAGAGCCTAGGGCACTTCCACTTATGGTCCTATAGCCTAGGGAAATTAAAATCAAAAAGACACAGCCACCCCAAAGTTTGGGATGGCTCTGTTTACAAGAAACTCGTTTACGGGACAAGTTCAATATCGCAGAAAGTGAAAAATGGATAAAGAAGTTGTGGTACTTACGTACAATGCAATATCACTCAGCAATGAAATCTATGTCATCACGCCCGTAGCAGCATAATGAGTGGATTCAGGTATGATGATTCTAACTGAAATAATTCACACAGAAAAAGAAACATCATAAGATATCACTAATACACGGAATGTGAACTTGGCTACACAGGAACTGGATTACAAAACACAACAGGGTCACAAATTTAGAAAACCAACTTATGCTTGCTTAAGGGGAAAGGTGAGTTGGGGTGCTGCATAAAACCAGAGATTGAAATGAGCACAGATAAAGTTCCTTAAGCCAAAGATGTAATAGACAAGAGCTACTCCTTGCTCAACGAAATGGACTCAACACCCCATATTAAACGCCTAAGAATGTACCTGACTAGTAAGTATCTTAAAACCTATGGATCGCTATGTCTCCGAAAGAGAATCAAGTGTGTGTACAGGGGCGTAAACGCAGCAGTGATAGGATTGGAGAGGTTCGGTGAGCAAATGAAGACCCTTTGAATTCATATTGCATGGTACCCATTCGACGGGTCTCAACTCTCCAGGTTTAAGGGATTCTTCCTTCAGCTAAATCATGCATGTGGAACCCAGAGTATGATCAACCGTGTGATCGGGAGACGTGTTCCAATATGTCTCAGTTCTCGTCCCCTGGTACTCGGGTGTAACATTCCAGACACTTTACTAACACTCTCCCGACTTGGAGAGTCAGTGCCTTTAACCTCCTGTTTGGCCCTGTTTGCAATTTCTGCGGAAATGAACAGGAATAGGGAGAACCAATGAGAGACTAGCTGGAGGTGTCTGGACGGGCAAATTTAACTCTCATTTCCCACCAGGAAGAGGAATTAACCAAAGGCTCAGCGTGCCGTGCCAGAACAAGATTAGGGCCTGAAGCAATCGTGCGGTGTTGCGGCCCGCTCACAAGAAAGCGAGTTGAAGAAACGAGCTCAGGGGCACTGTAATTCACAAACCTGCAGAGTTATAAATGACAGCTATCGTCCAAAAATATACTGAACTAAGGTGCCAAGAGGACTTCAAAGCGGGGCAGAATTGCAGGAAACCGATTTCAGGAGGTAGACTGGAATTGCATTTAAAGCTTAGGAAAAGAGGCAGAACGTCCACAATGATGCACTTGGCCAAAAAGGGCGTATGCGTTTTTTCCTGAATATATTCAGGAAAAAACGCATACGCCCTTTTTGGCCAACCAAGCAAGCTTGCAAAGGAAATCTGCACTACAATGAAGTCTCACTTCCCCCCGGTCAAAAGGGCCATCTGAAAAAAGTGTAAAATCCAGAAAGTCAGGACAGGCCATGGAGAACTGGGAGCCTTTTTATGCTGATGGGCGGGATGTAAATTGCCAACAGCCACTCTGGAGAAGTGTATGGTGTTTCCTGAAACATCTACAAAACAAAGCAACAGAGCCTAGGGCACTTCCACTTATGGTCCTATAGCTTAGGGAAATTAAAATAAAAAAGACCCAGCCACCCCAAAGTTTGGGACGGCTCTGTTTATAAGAACCTCGTTTACGGTACAAGTTCAATATCACAGAAAGCGAAAAATGGATAAAGTAGTTGTGGTATTTACGTACAATGCAATATCACTCAGCAATGACATCTATGTCATCAGGCCCGTAGCAGCATAATGAGTGGATTCAGGTATGATGATTCTAACTGAAATATGTCACACAGAAAAAGAAACATCATAAGATATCACTAATACACGGAATGTAAACTTGACTACACACTAAATGAACTACAAAAGAGAACAGGGTCTCAAATTTAGAAAACCAACTTATGCTTGCTTAAGGGGAAAGGTGAGTTGGGGTGCTGCATAAAACCAGACATTGAAATGAGCACAGATAAAGTTCCTTAAGCCAAATATGTAATAGACAAGAGCTACTCCTTGCTCAACGAAATGGACTCAACACCCAATATTAAACGCCTAAGAATGTACCTGACTAGTAAGTATCCTAAAAGCTATGGATTGCTATCTCTCCGAAAGAGAATCAAGCGTGTGTACAGGGGCGTAAACGCAGCAGTGATAGGATTGGAGAGGTTCGGTGAGCAAATGAAGACTCTTTGAAGTCATATTGCATGGTACCCTTTCCACGGGTCTCAACTCTCCAAGTTTAAGGGATTCTCCCTTCGGCTAAAACATGCATGTGGAACCCAGAGTATGATCAACCGTGTGATCGGGAGACGTATTCCAATATGTCTCAGTTTTCATCTCCTGGAACTCGGGTGCCACATTCCAGACGCTTTACTAACACTCTCCCGACTTGGAGAGTCAGTGCCTTTAACCTCTTGTTTGGACCAGTTTGCAATTTCTCCGGAAGATGAACTGGAATAGGGAGAACCAATGAGAGACTAGCTGGAGGTGTCTGGACGGGCAAATTTAACTCTCATTTCCCACCAGGTAGAGGAATTGACCAAAGGCTCAGCGTGTCGTGCCGGAACCAGATTAGGGCCTGAAGCAATCCTGCGGTGTTGCGGCCAGCTCACAAGAATGCGAGTTGAAGAAAGGTGCTCAGGGGCTCTGTAATTCACAAACCTGCAGAGTTATATATGACAGCTATCGTCCAAAAATATACTGAAGTAAGGCTGCCAAGAGGACTTGAAAGCGGGGCAGAATTGCAGGAAACCGATTTCAGGAGGTAGACTGGAATTGCATTTAAAGCATAGGAAAAGAGGCAGAACGTCGACAATGATGCACTTGGCCAAAAAGGGCGTATGCCTTATTTCCTAAATATATTCAGGAAAAAACGCATACGCCCTTTTTGGCCAACCAAGCAAGCTTGCAAAGGAAATCTGCACTACAAGGAAGTCTCACTTCCCCCCGGTCAAAAGGGCCATCTGAAAAAAGTGTAAAATCCAGAAAGGCAGGACAGGCCATGGAGAACTGGGAGCCTTGTTATGCTGATGGGCGGGATGTAAATGGCCAACGGCCACTCGGGAGAAGTGTATGATGTTTCCTGAAACATCTAAAAAACAAAGCAACAGAGCCTAGGTCAATTCCACTTATGGTCCTATAGCTTACGGAAATTAAAATCAAAAAGAGAAAGCCACCCCAAAGTTTGGGACGGCTCTGTTTACAAGAACCTCGTTTACGGTACTAGTTCAATATCGCAGAAAGCGAAAAATGGATAAAGAAGTTGTGGTACTTACGTACAATGCAATATCACTCAGCAATGAAATCTATGTCATCAGGCCCGTAGCAGAATAATGAGTGGATTCAGGTATGATGATTCTAACTGAAATAAGTCACACAGAAATAGAAACATCATATGATATCACTAATACACGGAATGTAAACTTGGCTACACAGGAACTGGATTACAAAACACAACAGGGTCTCAAATTTAGAAAACCAACTTATGCTTGCTTAAGGGGAAAGGTGAGTTGGGGTGCTGCATAAAACCAGAGATTGAAATGAGCACAGATAAAGTTCCTTAAGCCAAATATGGAATAGACAAGAGCTACTCCTTGCTCAACGAAATGGACTCAACACCCCATATTAAACGCCTAAGAATGTACCTGACTAGTAATTATCTTAAAACCTATGGATTGCTATGTCTCCGAAAGAGAATCAAGCGTGTGTACAGGAGCATAAACGCAGCAGTGATAGGATTGGAGAGTTTCGGTGAGCAAATGAAGACCCTTTGAAGTCATATTGCATGGTACCCATTCCACGGGTCTCAACTCTCCAGGTTTAAGGGATTCTTCCTTCAGCTAAAACATGCATGTGGAACCCAGAGTATGATCAACCGTGTGATCGGGAGACGTGTTCCAATATGTCTCAGTTCTCGTCTCCTGATACTCGGGTGCAACATTCCAGACGCTTTACTAACTTTCTCCCAACTTGGAGAGTCAGTGCCTTTAACCTCCTATTTGGCCCAGTTTGCAATTTCCGCGGAAGATGAACAGGAATAGGGAGAACCAATGAGAGACTAGCTGGAAGTGTCTGGACGTGCAAATTTAACTCTCATTTCCCACCAGGAAGAGGAATTAACCAAAGGCTCAGCGTGCCGTGCCGGAACCAGATTAGGGCGTGAAGCAATCCTGTGGTGTTGCGGCCAGCTCACAAGAAAGCGAGTTGAAGAAAGGAGCTCAGGGGCACTGTAATTCACAAACCTGCATAGTTATAAATGACAGCTATCGTCCAAAAATATACTGAAGTAAGGCTGCCAAGAGGACTTGAAAGCGGGGCAGAATTGCAGGCAACCGAATTCAGGAGGTAGACTGGAATTGCATTTAAAGCATAGGAAAAGAGGCAGAACGTCCACAATGTTGCACTTGGCCAAAAAGGGCGTATGCGTTTTTTCCTGAATATATTCAGGAAAAAACGCATACGCCCTTTTTGGCCAACCAAGCAAGCTTGCAAAGGAAATCTGCACTACAATGAAGTCTCACTTCCCCCCGGTCAAAAGGGCCATCTGAAAAAAGTGTAAAATCCAGAAAGTCAGGACAGGCCATGGAGAACTGGGAGACTAGTTATGCTGATGGGCGGGATGTAAATTGCCACCAGCCACTCGGGAGAAGTGTATGTTTTTTCCTGAAACATCGAAAAAACAAAGCAACAGAGCCTAGGGCACTTCCACTTATGGTCCTATAGCTTAGGGAAATTAAAATCAAAAAGACACAGCTACCCCAAAGTTTGGGACGGCTCTGTTTACAAGAAACTCGTTTACGGGACAAGTTCAATATCGCAGAAAGTGAAAAATGGATAAAGAAGTTGTGGTACTTACGTACAATGCAATATCACTCAGCAATGAAATCTATGTCATCAGGCCCGTAGCAGCATAATGAGTGGATTCAGGTATGATGATTCTAACTGAAATAAGTCACACAGAAAAAGAAACATCATAAGATATCACTAATACACGGAATGTGAACTTGGCTACACAGGAACTGGATTACAAAACACAACAGGGTCACAAATTTAGAAAACCAACTTATGCTTGCTTAAGGGGAAAGGTGAGTTGGGGTGCTGCATAAAACCAGAGATTGAAATGAGCACAGATAAAGTTCCTTAAGCCAAAGATGTAATAGACAAGAGCTACTCCTTGCTCAACGAAATGGACTCAACACCCCATATTAAACGCCTAAGAATGTACCTGACTAGTAAGTATCTTAAAACCTATGGATCACTATGTCTCCGAAAGAGAATCAAGTGTGTGTACAGGGGCGTAAACGCAGCAGTGATAGGATTGGAGAGGTTCGGTGAGCAAATGAAGACCCTTTGAATTCATATTGCATGGTACCCATTCGACGGGTCTCAACTCTCCAGGTTTAAGGGATTCTTCCTTCAGCTAAATCATGCATGTGGAACCCAGAGTATGATCAACCGTGTGATCGGGAGACGTGTTCCAATATGTCTCAGTTCTCGTCCCCTGGTACTCGGGTGTAACATTCCAGACGCTTTACTAACACTCTCCCGACTTGGAGAGTCAGTGCCTTTAACCTCCTGTTTGGCCCAGTTTGCAATTTCTGCGGAAATGAACAGGAATAGGGAGAACCAATGAGAGACTAGCTGGAGGTGTCTGGACGGGCAAATTTAACTCTCATTTCCCACCAGGAAGAGGAATTAACCAAAGGCTCAGCGTGCCGTGCCAGAACAAGATTAGGGCCTGAAGCAATCCTGCGGTGTTGCGGCCCGCTCACAAGAAAGCGAGTTGAAGAAAGGAGCTCAGGGGCACTGTAATTCACAAACCTGCAGAGTTATAAATGACAGCTATCGTCCAAAAATATACTGAAGTAAGGCTGCCAAGAGGACTTCAAAGCGGGGCACAATTGCAGGAAACCGATTTCAGGAGGTAGACTGGAATTGCATTTAAAGCATAGGAAAAGAGGCAGAACGTCCACAATGATGCACTTGGCCAAAAAGGGCGTATGCGTTTTTTCCTGAATATATTCAGGAAAAAACGCATACGCCCTTTTTGGCCAACCAAGCAAGCTTGCAAAGGAAATCTGCACTACAATGAAGTCTCACTTCCCCCCGGTCAAAAGGGCCATCTGAAAAAAGTGTAAAATCCAGAAAGTCAGGACAGGCCATGGAGAACTGGGAGCCTTGTTATGCTGATGGGCGGGATGTAAATTGCCAACAGCCACTCGGGAGAAGTGTATGTTTTTTCCTGAAACATCGAAAAAACAAAGCAACAGAGCCTAGGGCACTTCCACTTATGGTCCTATAGCTTAGGGAAATTAAAATAAAAAAGACCCAGCCACCCCAAAGTTTGGGACGGCTCTGTTTACAAGAACCTCGTTTACGGTACAAGTTCAATATCACAGAAAGCGAAAAATGGATAAAGTAGTTGTGGTATTTACGTACAATGCAATATCACTCAGCAATGACATCTATGTCATCAGGCCCGTAGCAGCATAATGAGTGGATTCAGGTATGATGATTCTAACTGAAATAAGTCACACAGAAAAAGAAACATCATAAGATATCACTAATACACGGAATGTAAACTTGGCTACACACTAAATGAACTACAAAAGAGAACAGGGTCTCAAATTTAGAAAACCAACTTATGCTTGCTTAAGGGGAAAGGTGAGTTGTGGTGCTGCATAAAACCAGACATTGAAATGAGCACAGATAAAGTTCCTTAAGCCAAATATGTAATAGACAAGAGCTACTCCTTGCTAAACGAAATGGACTCAACACCCAATATTAAACGCCTAAGAATGTACCTGACTAGTAAGTATCCTAAAAGCTATAGATTGCTATCTCTCCGAAAGAGAATCAAGCGTGTGTACAGGGGCATAAACGCAGCAGTGATCGGATTGGAGAGGTTCGGTGAGCAAATGAAGACTCTTTGAAGTCATATTGCATGGTACCCTTTCCACGGGTCTCAACTCTCCAGGTTTAAGGGATTCTCCCTTCGGCTAAAACATGCATGTGGAACCCAGAGTATGATCAACCGTGTGATCGGGAGACGTATTCCAATATGTCTCAGTTTTCATCCCCTGGAACTCGGGTGCAACATTCCAGACGCTTTACTAACACTCTCCCGACTTGGAGAGTCAGTGCCTTTAAACTCTTGTTTGGACCAGTTTGCAATTTCTCCGGAAGATGAACTGGAATAGGGAGAACCAATGAGAGACTAGCTGGAGGTGTCTGGACGGGCAAATTTAACTCTCATTTCCCACCAGGTAGAGGAATTAACCAAAGGCTCAGCGTGTCTTGCCGGAACCAGATTAGGGCCTGAAGCAATCCTGCGGTGTTGCGGCCAGCTCACAAGAATGCTAGTTGAAGAAAGGTGCTCAGGGGCTCTGTAATTCACAAACCTGCAGAGTTATATATGACAGCTATCTTCCAAAAATATACTGAAGTAAGGCTGCCAAGAGGACTTGAAAGCGGGGCAGAATTGCAGGAAACCGATTTCAGGAGGTAGACTGGAATTGCATTTAAAGCATAGGAAAAGAGGCAGAACGTCGACAATGATGCACTTGGCCAAAAAGGGCGTATGCCTTATTTCCTAAATATATTCAGGAAAAAACGCATACGCCCTTTTTGGCCAACCAAGCAAGCTTGCAAAGGAAATCTGCACTATAATGAAGTCTCACTTCCCCCCAGTCAAAAGGGCCATCTGAAAAAAGTGTAAAATCCAGAAAGGCAGGACAGGCCATGGAGAACTGGGAGCCTTGTTATGCTGATGGGCGGGATGTAAATTGCCAACAGCCACTCGGGAGAAGTGTATGGTGTTTCCTGAAACATCTAAAAAACAAAGCAACAGAGCCTAGGGCACTTCCACTTATGGTCCTATAGCTTAGGGAAATTAAAATCAAAAATACACAGCCACCCCAAAGTTTGGGACGGCTCTGTTTACCAGAAACTCGTTTACGGGACAAGTTCAATATCGCAGAAAGTGAAAAATGGATAAAGAAGTTGTGGTACTTATGTACAATGCAATATCACTCAGCAATGAAATCTATGTCATCAGGCCCGTAGCAGAATAATGAGTGGATTCAGGTATGATGATTCTAACTGAAATAAGTCACACAGAAATAGAAACATCATATGATATCACTAATACACGGAATGTAAACTTGGCTACACAGGAACTGGATTACAAAACACAACAGGGTCTCAAATTTAGAAAACCAACTTATGCTTGCTTAAGGGGAAACGTGAGTTGGGGTGCTGCATAAAACCAGAGATTGAAATGAGCACAGATAAAGTTCCTTAAGCCAAATATGGAATAGACAAGAGCTACTCCTTGCTCAACGAAATGGACTCAACACCCCATATTAAACGCCTAAGAATGTACCTGACTAGTAAGTATCTTAAAACCTATGGATCGCTATGTCTCCGAAAGAGAATCAAGCGTGTGTACAGGAGCATAAACGCAGCAGTGATAGGATTGGAGAGTTTCGGTGAGCAAATGAAGACCCTTTGAAGTCATATTGCATGGTACCCATTCCACGGGTCTCAACTCTCCAGGTTTAAGGGATTCTTCCTTCAGCTAAAACATGCATGTGGAACCCAGAGTATGATCAACCGTGTGATCGGGAGACGTGTTCCAATATGTCTCAGTTCTCGTCCCCTGGTACTCGGGTGCAACATTCCAGACGCTTTACTAACTTTCTCCCAACTTGGAGAGTCAGTGCCTTTAACCTCCTATTTGGCCCAGTTTGCAATTTCCGTGGAAGATGAACAGGAATAGGGAGAACCAATGAGAGACTAGCTGGAGGTGTCTGGACGTGCAAATTTAACTCTCATTTCCCACCAGGAAGAGGAATTAACCAAAGGCTCAGCGTGCCGTGCCGGAACCAGATTAGGGCGTGAAGCAATCCTGTGGTGTTGCGGCCAGCACACAAGAAAGCGAGTTGAAGAAAGGAGCTCAGGGGCACTGTAATTCACAAACCTGCAGAGTTATAAATGACAGCTATCGTCCAAAAATATACTGAAGTAAGGCTGCCAAGAGGACTTGAAAGCGGGGCAGAATTGCAGGAAACCGATTTCAGGAGGTAGACTGGAATTGCATTTAAAGCATAGGAAAAGAGGCAGAACGTCGACAATGATGCACTCGGCCAAAAAGGGCATATGCGTTTTTTCCTGAATATATTCAGGAAAAAACGCATACGCCCTTTTTGGCCAACCAAGCAAGCTTGCAAAGGAAATCTGCACTACAATGAAGTCTCACTTCCCCCCGGTCAAAAGGGCCATCTGAAAAAAGTGTAAAATCCAGAAAGTCAGGACAGGCCATGGAGAACTGGGAGACTAGTTATGCTGATGGGCGGGATGTAAATTGCCACCAGCCACTCGGGAGAAGTGTATGTTTTTTCCTGAAACATCGAAAAAACAAAGCAACAGAGCCTAGGGCACTTCCACTTATGGTCCTATAGCTTAGGGAAATTAAAATCAAAAAGACACAGCTACCCCAAAGTTTGGGACGGCTCTGTTTACAAGAAACTCGTTTACGGGACAAGTTCAATATCGCAGAAAGTGAAAAATGGATAAAGAAGTTGTGGTACTTACGTACAATGCAATATCACTCAGCAATGAAATCTATGTCATCAGGCCCGTAGCAGCATAATGAGTGGATTCAGGTATGATGATTCTAACTGAAATAAGTCACACAGAAAAAGAAACATCATAAGATATCACTAATACACGGAATGTGAACTTGGCTACACAGGAACTGGATTACAAAACACAACAGGGTCATAAATTTAGAAAACCAACTTATGCTTGCTTAAGGGGAAAGGTGAGTTGTGGTGCTGCATAAAACCAGACATTGAAATGAGCACAGATAAAGTTCCTTAAGCCAAATATGTAATAGACAAGAGCTACTCCTTGCTCAACGAAATGGACTCAACACCCAATATTAAACGCCTAAGAATGTACCTGACTAGTAAGTATCCTAAAAGCTATAGATTGCTATCTCTCCGAAAGAGAATCAAGCGTGTGTACAGGGGCATAAACGCAGCAGTGATAGGATTGGAGAGGTTCGGTGAGCAAATGAAGACTCTTTGAAGTCATATTGCATGGTACCCTTTCCACGGGTCTCAACTCTCCAGGTTTAAGGGATTCTCCCTTCGGCTAAAACATGCATGTGGAACCCAGAGTATGATCAACCGTGTGATCGGGAGACGTATTCCAATATGTCTCAGTTTTCATCCCCTGGAACTCGGGTGCAACATTCCAGACGCTTTACTAACACTCTCCCGACTTGGAGAGTCAGTGCCTTTAAACTCTTGTTTGGACCAGTTTGCAATTTCTCCGGAAGATGAACTGGAATAGGGAGAACCAATGAGAGACTAGCTGGAGGTGTCTGGACGGGCAAATTTAACTCTCATTTCCCACCAGGTAGAGGAATTAACCAAAGGCTCAGCGTGTCTTGCCGGAACCAGATTAGGGCCTGAAGCAATCCTGCGGTGTTGCGGCCAGCTCACAAGAATGCGAGTTGAAGAAAGGAGCTCAGGGGCTCTGTAATTCACAAACCTGCAGAGTTATATATGACAGCTATCTTCCAAAAATATACTGAAGTAAGGCTGCCAAGAGGACTTGAAAGCGGGGCAGAATTGCAGGAAACCGATTTCAGGAGGTAGACTGGAATTGCATTTAAAGCATAGGAAAAGAGGCAGAACGTCCACAATGATGCACTTGGCCAAAAAGGGCGTATGCCTTATTTCCTAAATATATTCAGGAAAAAACGCATACGCCCTTTTTGGCCAACCAAGCAAGCTTACAAAGGAAATCTGCACTACAAGGAAGTCTCACTTCCCCCCGGTCAAAAGGGCCATCTGAAAAAAGTGTAAAATCCAGAAAGGCAGGACAGGCCATGGAGAACTGGGAGCCTTGTTATGCTGATGGGCGGGATGTAAATGGCCAACGGCCACTCGGGAGAAGTGTATGATGTTTCCTGCAACATCTAAAAAACAAAGCAACAGAGCCTAGGTGAATTCCACTTATGGTCCTATAGCTTACGGAAATTAAAATCAAAAAGAGAAAGCCACCCCAAAGTTTGGGACGGCTCTGTTTACAAGAACCTCGTTTACGGTACTAGTTCAATATCGCAGAAAGCGAAAAATGGATAAAGAAGTTGTGGTACTTACGTACAATGCAATATCACTCAGCAATGAAATCTATGTCAACAGGTCTGTAGCAGACAATGAGTGGGTTCAGGTATGATGATTCTAACTGAAATAAGTCACACAGAAAAAGAAACATCATAAGATATCACTAATACACGGAATGTAAACTTGGCGACACAGGAACTGGATTACAAAACAGAAGAGGGTCTCAAATTTAGTAAACCAACTTATGCTTGCTTAAGGGCAAAGGTGAGTTGGGGTGCTGCATAAAACCAGAGATTGAAATGAGCACAGATAAAGTTCCTTAAGCCAAATATGTAATAGACAAGACCTACTCCTTGCTCAACGAAATGGACTCAACACCCCATATTAAAATCCTAAGAATGTACCTGACTAGTAAGTATCTTAAATCCTATGGATTGCTATGTCTGAGAAAGAGAATCAAGCATGTGTACCGGGGCATAAAGGCAGCAGTGATAGGTTTGGAGAGGTTCGGTGAGCAAACGAAGACCCTTTAAATCATATTGCATGGTACCCATTCCACGGGTCTCAACTCTCCAAGTTTAAGGGATTCTTCCTTCAGCTAAAACATGCATGTGGAACCCAGAGTATGATCAACTGTGTGATCGGGAGACGTGTTCCAATATGTCTCAGTTCTCGTCCCCTGGTACTCGGGTGCAACATTCCAGACACTTTACTAACACTCTCCCGACTTGGAGAGTCAGTGCCTTTAACCTCCTGTTTGGCCCAGTTTGCAATTTCTGCGGAAGATGTACAGGAATAGGGAGAACCAATGGGAGACTAGCTGGAGGTGTCTGGACGGGCAAATTTAACTCTCATTTCCCACCAGGAAGAGGAATTAACCAAAGGCTCAGCGTGCCGTGCCGGAACCAGATTAGGGCCTGAAGCAATCCTGCGGTGTTGCGGCCAGCTCACAAGAAAGCGAGTTGAAGAAAGGAGCTCAGGGGCACTGTAATTCACAAACCTGCAGAGTTATAAATGACAGCTATCGTCCAAAAATATACTGAAGTAAGGCTGCCAAGAGGACTTCAAAGCGGGGCACAATTGCAGGAAACCGATTTCAGGAGGTAGACTGGAATTGCATTTAAAGCATAGGAAAAGAGGCAGAACGTCCACAATGATGCACTTGGCCAAAAAGGGCGTATGCGTTTTTTCCTGAATATATTCAGGAAAAAACGCATACGCCCTTTTTGGCCAACCAAGCAAGCTTGCAAAGGAAATCTGCACTACAATGAAGTCTCACTTCCCCCCGGTCAAAAGGGCCATCTGAAAAAAGTGTAAAATCCAGAAAGTCAGGACAGGCCATGGAGAACTGGGAGCCTTGTTATGCTGATGGGCGGGATGTAAATTGCCAACAGCCACTGGGGAGAAGTGTATGGTGTTTCCTGAAACATCTACAAAACAAAGCAACAGAGCCTAGGGCACTTCCACTTATGGTCCTATAGCTTAGGGAAATTAAAATAAAAAAGACCCAGCCACCCCAAAGTTTGGGACGGCTCTGTTTACAAGAACCTCGTTTACGGTACAAGTTCAATATCACAGAAAGCGAAAAATGGATAAAGTAGTTGTGGTATTTACGTACAATGCAATATCACTCAGCAATGACATCTATGTCATCAGGCCCGTAGCAGCATAATGAGTGGATTCAGGTATGATGATTCTAACTGAAATAAGTCACACAGAAATAGAAACATCATAAGACATCACTAATACACGGAATGTAAACTTGGCTACACAGGAACTGGGTTACAAAACAGAAGAGAGTCTCAAATTTAGAAAACGAACTTATGCTGGCTTAAGGGGAAAGGTGAGTTGGGGTGCTGCATAAAACGAGATATTGAAATGAGCACAGATAAAGTTCCTTAAGCCAAATATGGAATAGACAAGAGCTAGTCCTTGGTCAACGAAATGGACTCAACACCCCATATTAAACGCCTAAGAATGTACCTGACTAGTAAGTATCTTAAAACCTACGGATTGCTATGTCTCTGAAAGAGAATCAAGCATGTGTACAGGGGCATAAACGCAGCAGTGATAGGATTGGAGAGGTTCGGTGAGCAAATGAAGACCCTTTGAAGTCATATTGCATGGTACCCATTCCACGGGTCTCAACACTCCAGGTTTAAGGGATTCTTCCTTCAGCTAAAACATGCATGTGGAACCAGGAGTATGATCAACCGTGTGATTGGGAGACGTGTTCAAATATGCCTCAGTTTTCGTCCCCTGGTACTCGGGTGCAACATTCCAGACACTTTACTAACACTCTCCCGACTTGGAGAGTCAGTGCCTTTAACCTCCTGTTTGGCCCAGTTTGCAATTTCTCCGGAAGATGAACATTAATAAGGAGAACTAATGAGAGACTAGCTGAAGGTGTGTGGATGGGCAAATTTAACTCTCATTTCCCACCAGGAAGAGGAATTAACCAAAGGCTCAGCGTGCCGTGCCAGAACCAGATTAGGGCCTGAAGCAATCCTGCGGTGTTGCGGCCAGCTCACAAGAAAGCGAGTTGAAGAAAGGAGCTCGGGGCACTGTAATTCACAAACCTGCAGAGTTATAAATAACAGCTCTCGTCCAAAAATATACTGAAGTAAGGCTGCCAAGAGGACTTGAAAGCGGGGTAGAATTGCAGGAAACCGATTTCAGGAGGTAGACTGGAATTGCTTTGAAAGCATAGGAAAAGAGGCAGAACGTCCACAATGATGCACTTGGCCAAAAAGGGTGTATGCGTTTTTTCCTGAATATATTCAGGAAAAAACGCATACACCCTTTTTGGCCAACCAAGCAAGCTTGCAAAGGAAATCTGCACTACAATGAAGTCTCACATCCCCCCGGTCAAAAGGGCCATCTGAAAAAAGTGTAAAATCCAGAAAGGCAGGACAGGCCATGGAGAACTGGGAGCCTTGTTATGCTGATGGGCGGGATGTAAATTGCCAACAGCCACTCGGGAGAAGTGTATGGTGTTTCCTGAAACTTCTAAATAACAAAGCAACAGAGCCTAGGGCACTTCCACTTATGGTCCTATAGCATAGGGAAATTAAAATCAAAAAGACACAGCCACCCCAAATTTTGGGAGAGCTCAGATTACAAGATCCTCCTTTACAATACAAGTTCAATATAGCACAAAGTGAAAAATGGATAAAGAAGTTGTGGTACTTACGTACAATGCAATATCACTCAACAATGAAATCTATGTCATCAAGCCCGTAGCAGCATAATGAGTGGATTCAGGTATGATGATTCTACCTGAAATAAGTCACACAGAAAAAGAAACATCATAAGATATCACTAATACACGGAATGTAAACTTGGCTACACAGGAACTGGATTACAAAACAGAACAGGTTCTCAAATTTAGAAAAGCAACATGCTTGCTTAAGGGGAAAGGAGAGTTGGGGTGCTGCATAAAACCTGAGATTGAAACGAGCACAGATTAAGTTCCTTAAGCCAAAGATGTAATAGACAAGAGCTACTCCTTGCTCAACGAAATGGACTCAACACCCCATATTAAACGCCTAAGAATGTACCTGACTAGTCAGAATCTTAAAACCTATGGATTGCTATGTGTCTGAAAGAGAATCAAGCGTGTGTACAGGGGCATAAAGGCAGCAGTGATAGGATTGGAGAGGTTCGGTGAGCAAATGAAGACCCTTTGAAGTCATATTGCATGGTACCCATTCCACGGGTCTCAACTCTCCAGGATTAAGGGATTCTTCCTTCAGCTAAAACATGCATGTGGAACCCAGAGTATGATCAACCACGTGATCGGGAGACGTGTTCAAATATGTCTCAGTTCTCGTCCCCTGGTACTCGGGTGCAACATTCCAGACGCTTTACTAACACTCTCCCGACTTGGAGAGTCAGTGCCTTTAACCTCCTGTTTGGCCCAGTTTACAATTTCTGCTGAAGATGAACAGGAATAGGGAGAAACAATGAGAGACTAGCTGGAGGTGTCTGGACGGGCAAATTTAACTCTCATTTCCCACCAGGAAGAGGAATTAACCAAAGGCTCAGCGTGCCGTGCCAGAACCAGATTAGGGCCTGAAGCAATCCTGCGGTGTTGCGGCCAGCTCACAAGAAAGCGAGTACAAGAAAGGAGCTCAGGGGCACTGTAATTCACAAACCTGCAGAGTTATAAATGACAGCTATCGTCCAAAAATATACTGAAGTAAGGCTGCCAAGAGGACTTGAAAGCGGGGCAGAATTGCAGGCAACCGAATTCAGGAGGTAGACTGGAATTGCATTGAAAGCATAGGAAAAGAGGCAGAACGTCCACAATGATGCACTTGGCCAAAAAGGGCGTATGCGTTTTTTCCTGAATATATTCAGGAAAAAACGCATACGCACTTTTTGGTCAACCAAGCAAGGTTGCAAAGAAATCTGCACTACAATGAAGTCTCACTTCCCCCTGGTCAAAAGGGCCATCTGAAAAAAGTGTAAAATCCAGAAAGGCAGGACAGGCCATGGAGAACTCGGAGCCTTGTTATGCTGATGGTCGGGATGTAAATTGCCAACAGCCACTCGGGAGAAGTGTATGGTGTTTCCTGAAACATCTAAAAAACAAAGCAACACAGCCTAGGGCATTTCCACTTATGGTCCTATAGCTTAGGGAAATTAAAATCAAAAAGACACAGCCACCCCAAAGTTTTGGACGGCTCTGTATACAAAAACCTCGTTTACTGTACAAGTTCAATATCACAGAAAGTGAAAAATGGATAAAGAAGTTGTGGTACTTACGTACAATGTAATATCACTCAGCAATGAAATCTATGTCATCAGGCCCGTAGCAGCATAATGAGTGGATTCAGCTATGATGATTCTAACTGAAATAAGTCACACAGAAAAAGAAACATCATAAGATATCACTAATACACGGAATGTAAACTTGGCTACACAGGAACTGAATTACAAAAGAGAACAGTGTCTCAAATTCAGAAAACCAAGTTATGCTTGCTTAAGGGGAAAGGTGAGTTGGGGTGCTGCATTAAAACCAGAGATTGAAATGAGCACAGATAATGTTCCTTAAGCCAAATATGGAATAGACAAGAGCTACTCCTTGCTCAACGAAATGGACTCAACACCCGATATTAAACGCCTAACAATGTACCTGACTAGTAAGTATCTTAAAACCTATGGATTACTATGTCTCTGAAAGAGAATCAAGCGAGTGTACAGGGGCATAACGGCAGCAGTGATAGGACTGGAGAGGTTCGGTGAGCAAATGAAGACCCTTTGAAATCATATTGCATGGTACCCATTCCACGGGTCTCAACTCTCCAGGTTTAAGGGATTCTTCCTTCAGCTAAAACATGCATGTGGAACCCAGAGTATGATCAACCGTGTGATCGGGAGACGTGTTCAAATATGTATCAGTTTTCGTCCCGTGGTACTCGGGTGCAACATTCCAGATGCTTTACTAACACTCTCCCGACTTGGAGAGTCAGTGCCTTTAACCTCTTGTTTGGCCCAGTTTACAATTTCTGCTGAACATGAACAGTAATAGGGAGAACCAATGAGAGACTAGCTGGAGGTGTCTGGATGGACAAATTTAACTCTCATTTCCCACCAGGAAGAGGAATTAACCAAAGGCTCAGTGTGCCGTGCCAGAACCAGATTAGGGCCTGAAGCAAACCTGCGGTGTTGCGGCCAGCTCACAAGAAAGCGAGTTGAAGAAAGGAGCTCAGGGGCACTGTAATTCACAAACCTGCAGAGTTATAAATGACAGCTATCGTCCAAAAATATACTGAAGTAAGGCTGCCAAGAGGACTTGAAAGCGGGGCAGAATTGCAGGCAACCGAATTCAGGAGGTAGACTGGAATTGCATTTAAAGCATAGGAAAAGAGGCAGAACGTCCACAATGTTGCACTTGGCCAAAAAGGGCGTATGCGTTTTTTCCTGAATATATTCAGGAAAAAACGCATACACCCTTTTTGGCCAACCAAGCAAGCTTGCAAAGGAAATCTGCACTACAATGAAGTCTCACTTCCCCCCGGTCAAAAGGGCCATCTGAAAAAAGTGTAAAATCCAGAAAGGCAGGACAGGCCATGGAGAATTGGGAGCCTTGTTTTGCTGAAGGGCGGGATGTAAATTGCCAACAGCCACTCGGAGAATTGTATGGTGTTTCCTGAAACATCTAAAAAACAAAGCAACAGAGCCTAGGGCACTTCCACTTATGGTCCTATAGCTTAGGGAAATTAAAATCAAAAAGACACAGCCACCCCAAAGTTTGGGACAGCTCTGTTTACAAGAACCTCGTTTACGGTACAAATTCAATATCGCAGAAAGTGAAAAATTGATAAAGAAGTTGTGGTACTTACGTACAATGCAATATCACTCAGCAATGAAATCTATGTCATCAGGCCCATAGCAGCATAATGAGTGGATTCATGTATGATGATTCTAACTGAAATAAGTCACACAGAAAAAGAAACATCATAAGATATCACTAATACACGGAATGTAAACTTGGCTACAGAGCAACTGGATTACAAAACAGAAGAGTGTCTCAAATTTATCAAACCAACATGCTTGCTTAAGGGGAAAGGTGAGTTGGGGTGCTGCATAAAACCAGAGATTGAAATGAGCACAGATAAAGTTCCTTAAGCCAAATATGGAATAGACAAGAGCTACTCCTTGCTCAACGAAATGGACTCAACACCCCATATTAAACGCCTAAGAATGCACCTGACTAGTAACTATCTTAAAACCTATGGATTGCTATGTCTCCAAAAGAGAATCAAGCGTGTGTACAGGGGCATAAAGGCAGCAGTGATAGGATTGCAGAGGTTCGGTGAGCAAATGAAGACCCTTTGAAGTCATATTGCATGGTACCCATTCCACGGGTCTCAACTCTCCAGGTTTAAGGGATTCTTCCTTCAGCTAAAACATGCATGTGGAACCCAGAGTATGATCAACCATGTGATCGGGAGACGTGTTCCAATATGTCTCAGTTTTCCTCCCCTGGTGTTCAGGTGCAATATTCCAGACGCTTTACTAACACTCTCCCGACTTGGAGAGTCACTGCCTGTAACCTCCTGTTTGGCCCAGTTCGCAATTTTTGCGGAAGATGAACAGGAATAGGGAGAACCAATGAGAGACTAGCTGGAGGTGTCTGGACAGGCAAATTTAACTCTCATTTCCCACCAGGAAGAGGAATTCACCAAAGGCTCAGCGTGCCGTTCCGGAACTAGATTAGGGCCTGAAGCAATCCTGCGGTGTTTCGGCCAGCTCACAAGAAAGCGAGTTAAAGAAAGGAGCTCAGGGGCACTGTAATTCACAAACCTGCAGAGTTATAAATGACAGCTATCGTCCAAAAATATACTGAAGTAAGGCTGCCAAGAGGACTTGAAAGCGGACCAGAATTGCAGGAAACCGATTTCAGGAGGTAGACTGGAATTGCATTTAAAGCATAGGAAAAGAGGCAGAACGTCGACAATGATGCACTTGGCCAAAAAGGGCGTATGCGTTTTTTCCTGAATATATTCAGGAAAAAACACATACGCCCTTTTTGGCCAACCAAGCAACCTTGCAAAGGAAATCTGCACTACAATGAAGTCTCACTTCCCCCGGTCAAAAGGGCCACCTGAAAAAAGTGTAAAATCCAGAAAGGCAGGACAGGCCATGGAGAACTGGGAGCCTTGTTATGCTGATGGGCGGGATGTAAATTGCCAACAGCCACTCGGGAAAAGTGTATGGTGTTTCCTGAAACATCTAAAAAACAAAGCAACAGAGCCTAGGGCACTTCCACTTATGGTCCTATAGCTTAGGGAAATTAAAATCAAAAAGACACAGCCACCCCAAATTTTGGGATGGCTCTGTTTACAAGAACCTCGTTTACGGTACAAGTTCAATATCGCAGAAAGTGAAAAATGGATAAAGAAGTTGTGGTACTTACGTACAATGCAATATCACTCAGCAATGAAATCTATGTCATCACGCCCGTAGCATCATAATGAGAGGATTCAGGTATGATGATTCTAACTGAAATAAGTCACACAGAAAAAGAAACATCATAAGATATCACTAATACACGGAATGTAAACTTGGCTACAAAGAACTGGATTACAAAACAGAAGAGGGTCTCAAATTTAGAAAACAAACATGCTTGCTTAAGGGGAAAGGTGAGTTGGGGTGCTGCATAAAACCTGAGATTGAAATGAGCACAGATAAAGTTCCTTGAGCCAAATATGTAACAGACAAGAGCTACTCCTTGCTCAACGAAATGGACTCAACACCCGATATTAAACGCCTAAGAATGTACCTGACTAGTAAGTATCTTAAAACCTATGGATTGCTATGTCTCTGAAAGAGAATCAAGCGTGTGTACAGGGGCATAAATGCAGCAGTGATAGGATTGGAGAGGTTCGGTGAGCAAATGAAGACCCTTTGAAGTCATATTGCATGGTACCCATTCCACGGGTCTCAACTCTCCAGGTTTAAGGGATTCTTCCTTCAGCTAAAACATGCATGTGGAACCCAGAGTATGATCAACCGTGTGATTGGGAGACGTGTTCAAATATGTCTCAGTTTTTGTCCCCTGGTACTCGGGTGCAACATTCCAGATGCTTTACTAACACTCTCCCGACTTGGAGAGTCAGTGCCTTTAACCTCCTGTTTGGCCCAGTTTGCAATTTCTGCGGAAGATGAACAGGAATAGGGAGAACCAATGAGAGACTAGCTGGAGGTTTCTGGACGGGCAAATTTAACTCTCATTTCCCACCAGGAAGAGGAATTAACCAAAGGCTCAGCGTGCCGTGCCGGAACCAGATTAGGGCCTGAAGCAATCCTGTGGTGTTGCGGCCAGCTCACAAGAAAGCGAGTTGAAGAAAGGAGCTCAGGGGCACTGTTATTCACAAACCTGCAGAGTTATAAATGACAGCTATCATCCAAAAATATACTGAAGTAAGGCTGCCAAGAGGACTTGAAAGCGGGGCAGAATTGCAGGAAACTGATTTCAGGAGGTAGACTGGAATTGCATTGAAAGCATAGGAAAAGAGGCAGAACGTCCACAATGATGCCCTTGGCCAAAAAGGGCGTATGCGTTTTTTCCTGAATATATTCAGGGAAAAACGCATACGCCCTTTTTGGCCAACCAAGCAAGCTTTCAAAGGAAATCTGCACTACAATGAAGTCTCACTTCCCCCCGGTCAAAAGGGCCATCTGAATAAAGTGTACAATCCAGACAGGCAGGACAGGCCATGGAGAACTGGGAGCCTTGTTATGCTGATGGGCGGGATGTAAATTGCCAACAGCCACTCGGGAGAAGTGTATGGTGTTTCCTGAAACATCTAAAAAACAAAGCAACAGAGCCTAGGGGACTTCCACTTATGGTCCTGTAGCTTAGGGAAATTAAAATCAAAAAGACACAGCCACCCCAAAGTTTGGGACGGCTCTGTTTACAAGAACCTCGTTTACGGTACAAGTTCAATATCGCAGAAAGTGAAAACTGGATAAAGAAGTTGTGGTACTTACGTACAATGCAATATCACTCAGCAATGAAATCTATGTCATCAGGCCCGTAGCAGCATAATGAGTGGATTCAGGTATGATGATTCTAACTGAAAAAAGTCACACAGAAAAAGAAACATCATAAGATATCACTAATACACGGAATGTAAACTTGGCTACACAGGAACTGGATTACAAAACAGAACAGGGTCTCAAATGTAGAAAACGAACTTAAGCTGGCTTAAGAGGAAAGGTGAGTTGGGGTGCTGCATAAAACCAGAGATTGAAATGAGCACAGATAAAGTTCCTTAAGCCAAATATGGAATAGACAAGAGCTACTCCTTGCTCAACGAAATGGACTCAACACCCCATATTAAACGCCTAAGAATGTACCTGACTAGTAAGTATCTGAAAACCTATGGATTGCTATGACTCCGAAAGAGAATCAAGCATGTGTACAGGGGCATAAACGCAGCAGTGATAGGATTGGAGAGGTTCGGTGAGCAAATGAAGACCCTTTGAAGTCATATTGCATGGTACCCATTCCACGGGTCTCAACTCTCCAGGTTTAAGGGATTCTTCCTTCAGCTAAAACACGCATGTGGAACCAAGAGTATGATCAACCGTGTGATTGGGAGACGTGTTCAAATATGTCTCAGTTTTCGTCCCCTGGTACTCGGGTGCAACATTCCAGATGCTTTACTAACACCCTCCCGACTTGGAGAGTCAGTGCCTTTAACCTCCTGTTTGGCCCAGTTGGCAATTTCTGCGGAAGATGAACATTAATAGGGAGAACCAATGAGAGACTAGCTGAAGGTGTGTGGACGGGCAAATTTAACTCTCATTTCCCACCAGGGAGAGATATTAACCAAAGGCTCAGCGTGCCGTGCCGGAACCAGATTAGGGCCTGAAGCAATCCTGCGGTGTTGCGGCCAGCTCACAAGAAAGCGAGTTGAAGAAAGGAGCTCAGGGCACTGTAATTCACAAACTTGCAGAGTTATAAATGACAGCTATCGTCCAAAAATATACTGAAGTAAGGCTGCCAAGAGGACTTGAAAGCGGGGCAGAATTGCAGGAAACTGATTTCAGGAGGTAGACTGGAATTGCATTGGAAGCATAGGAAAAGAGACAGAACGTCGACAATGATGCACTTGGCCAAAAAGGGCGTATGCGTTTTTTCCTGAATATATTCAGGAAAAAACGCATACGCCCTTTTTGGCCAACCAAGCAAGCTTGCAAAGGAAATCTGCACTACAATGAAGTCTCACTTCCCCCGGTCAAAAGGGCCATCAGAAAAAAGTGTAAAATCCAGAAAGGCAGGACAGGCCATGGAGAACTGGGAGCCTTGTTATGCTGATGGGCGGGATGTAAATTGCCAACAGTCACTCGGAGAATTGTATGGTGTTTCCTGAAACATCTAAAAAACAAAGCAACAGAGCCTAGGGCACTTCCACTTATGGTCCTATAGCTTAGGGAAATTAAAATCAAAAAGACACAGCCACCCCAAAGTTTGGGACAGCTCTGTTTACAAGAACCTCGTTTACGGTACAAATTCAATATCGCAGAAAGTGAAAAATGGATAAAGAATTTGTGGTACTTACGTACAATGCAATATCACTCAGCAATCAAATCTATGTAATCACGCCCATAGCAGCATAATGAGTGGATTCATGTATGATGATTCTAACTGAAATAAGTCACACAGAAAAAGAAACATCATAAGATATCACTAATACACGGAATGTAAACTTGGCTACACAGGAACTGGATTACAAAACAGAAGAGGGTCTCAAATTTATCAAACCAACATGCTTGCTTAAGGGGAAAGGTGAGTTGGGGTGCTGCATAAAACCAGAGATTGAAATGAGCACAGATAAAGTTCCTTAAGCCAAATATGGAATAGACAAGAGCTACTCCTTGCTCAACGAAATGGACTCAACACCCCATATTAAACGCCTAAGAATGTACCTGACTAGTAAGTATCTGAAAACCTATGGATTGCTATGTCTCCGAAAGAGAATCAAGCGTGTGTACAGGGGCATAAACGCAGCAGTGATAGGATTGGAGAGGTTCGGTGAGCAAATGAAGACCCTTTGAAGTCATATTGCATGGTACCCATTCCACGGGTCTCAACTCTCCAGGTTTAAGGGATTCTTCCTTCAGCTAAAACATGCATGTGGAACCCAGAATATGATCAACCATGTGATCGGGAGACGTGTTCCAATATGTCTCAGTTTTCATCCCCCGGTGTTCGGGTGCAATATTCCAGACGCTTTACTAACACTCTCCCGACTTGGAGAGTCAGTGCCTTTAACCTCCTGTTTGGCCCAGTTTGCAATTTCTGCGGAAGATGAACAGGAATAGGGAGAACCAATGAGAGACTAGCTGGAGGTGTGTGGACGGGCAAATTTAACTCTCATTTCCCACCAGGAAGAGGAATTAACCAAAGGCTCAGCGTGCCGTGCCGGAACCAGATTAGGGCCTGAAGCAATCCTGCGGTGTTGCGGCCACCTCACAAGAAAGCGATTTGAAGAAAGGAGCTCGGGGCACTGTAATTCACAAACCTGCAGAGTTATAAATAACAGCTATTATCCAAAAATATACTGAAGTAAGGCTGCCAAGAGGACTTGAAAGCGGGGAAGAATTGCAGGAAACTGATTTCAGGAGGTAGACTGGAATTGCATTTAAAGCATAGGAAAAGAGGCAGAACGTCCACAATGATGCACTTGGCCAAACAGTGCGTATGCGTTTTTTCCTGAATATATTCAGGAAAAAACGCATACGCCCTTTTGTGCCAACCAAGCAAGCTTGCAAAGGAAATCTGCACTACAATGAAGTCTCACTTCTCCCCGGTCAAAAGGGCCATCTGAAAAAAGTGTAAAATCCAGAAAGGCAGGACAGGCCATGGAGAACTGGGAGCCCTGTTATGCTGATGGGCGGGATGTAAATTGCCAACTGCCACTTGGGAGAAGAGTATGGTGTTTCCTGAAACATCTAAAAAACAAAGCAACAGAGCCTAGGGCACTTCCACTTATGGTCCTATAGCTTAGGGAAATTAAAATCAAAAAGGCACAGCCACCCCAAAATTTGGGACGGCTCTGTTTACAAGAACCTCGTTTACGGTACAAGGTCAATATCGCAGAAAGTGAAAACTGGATAAAGAAGTTGTGGTACTTACGTACAATGCAATATCACTCAGCAATGAAATCTATGTCATCAGGTCCGTAGCAGCATAATGAGTGGATTCAGGTATGATGATTCTAACTGAAATAAGTCACACAGAAAAAGAAACATCATAAGATATCACTAATACACGGAATGTAAACTTGGCTACACAGGAACTGGATTACAAAACAGAACAGAGTCTCAAATGTAGAAAACAAACATGCTTGCTTAAGGGGAAAGGTGAGGTGGGGTGCTGCATAAAACCAGAGATTGAAGTGAGCACAGATAAAGTTCCTTAAGCCAAATATGGAATAGACAAGAGTTACTCCTTGCTCAACGAAATGGACTCAACACCCCATATTAAACGCCGAAGAATGTACCTGACTAGTAAGTATCTTAAAACCTATGGATTGCTATGTCTCCGAAAGAGAATCAAGCGTCTGTACAGGGGCATAAACGCAGCAGTGATAGGATTGGAGAGGTTCGGTGAGCAAATGAAGACCCTTTGAAGTCATATTGCATGGTACCCATTCGACGGGTCTCAACTCTCCAGGTTTAAGGGATTCTTCCTTCAGCTAAATCATGCATGTGGAACGCAGAGTATGATCAACTATGTGATCGGGAGACGTGTTCAAATATGTCTCAGTTTTCGTCCCCTGCTACTCGGGTGCAACATTCCAGATGCTTAACTAACACTCTCCCGACTTGGAGAGTCAGTGCCTTTAACCTCCTGTTTGGCCCAGTTTGCAATTTCTGCGGAAGATGAACAGGAATAGGGAGAACCAATGAGAGACTAGCTGGAGGTGTCTGGACGGGCAAATTTACCTCTCATTTCCCACCAGGAAGAGGAATTAACCAAAGGCTCAGCGTGCCGTGCCGGAACCAGATTAGGGCCTGAAGCAATCCTGCGGTGTTGCAGCCAGCTCACAAGAAAGCGAGTTGAAGAAAGGAGCTCAGGGGCACTGTAATTCACAAAGCTGCAGAGTTAAAAATGACAGCTATCGTCCAAAAATATACTGAAGTAAGGCTGCCAAGAGGACTTGAAAGCGGGGCAGAATTGCAGGAAAGCGATTTAAGGAGATAGACTGGAATTGCATTTAAAGCATAGGAAAACAGGCAGAACGTCCACAATGATGCACTTGGCCAAAAAGGGCGTATGCGTTTTTTCCTGAATATATTCAGGAAAAAACGCATACGCGCTTTTTGGCCAACCAAGCAAGCTTGCAAAGGATATCTGCACTACAATGAAGTCTCACTTCCCCCGGTCAAAAGGACCATCTGAAAAAAGTGTAAAATCCAGAAAGGCAGGACAGGCCATGGAGAACTGGGAGCCTTGTTATGCTGATGGGTGGGATGTAAATTGCCAACAGCCACTCGGGAGAAGTGTATGGTGTTTCCTGAAACATCTAAAAAACAAAGCAATAGAGCCTAGGGCACTTCCACTTATGGTCCTATAGCTTAGGGAAATTAAAATCAAAAAGACACAGCCACCCAAAAGTTTGGGAAGGCTCTGTTTACAAGAACCTCGTTTACTGTACAAGTTCAATATCGCAGAAAGTGAAAAATGGATAAAGAAGTTGTGGTAGTTACGTACAATGCAATATCACTCAGCAATGAAATCTATGTCATCAGGCCCGTAGCAGCCTAGAGTGGATTCAGGTATGATGATTCTAACTGAAATAAGTCACACAGAAAAAGAAACATCATAAGATGTCACTAATACACGGAATGTAAACTTGGCTACAGAGGAACTGGATTACAAAACAGAATAGGGTCTCAAATTTAGAAAACCAACTTATGCTTGCTTAAGGGGAAAGGTGAGTTGGGTTGCTGCATAAAACCAGAGATTGAAATGAGCACAGATAAAGTTCCTTAAGCCAAATATGTAATAGACAAGAGCTACTCCTTGCTCAACGAAATGGACTCAACACACCATATTAAACGCCTAAGAATGTACCTGACTAGTAAGTATCTTAAAACCTATGGATTGCTATGTCTCCAAAAGAGAATCAAGCGTGTGTACAGGGGCATAAATGCAGCAGTGATAGGATTGGAGAGGTTCGGTGAGCAAATGAAGACCCTTTGAAGTCATATTACATGGTACCCATTCCACGGGTCTCAACTCTCCAGGTTTAAGGGATTCTTCCTTCAGCTAAATCATGCATGTGGAACCCAGAGTATGATCAACCGTGTGATCGGGAGACGTGTTCAAATATGTCTCAGTTCTCGTCCCCTGGTACTTGGGTGCAACATTCCAGACGCTTTACTAACACTCTCCCTAGTAGGAGAGTCAGTGCCTTTAACCTCCTGTTTGGCCTAGTTTGCAATTTCTGCGGAAGATGAACAGGAATAGGGAGAACCAATGAGAGACTAGCTGGAGGTGTCTGGACGGGCAAATGTAACTCTCATTTCCCACCAGGAAGAGGAATTAACCAAAGGCTCAGCATGCCGTGCCGGAACCAGATTAGGGCCTGAAGCAATCCTGCGGTGTTGCGGCCAGCTCACAAGAAAGCGAGTTGAAGAAAGGAGCTCAGGGGCACTGTAATTCACAAACCTGCAGAGTTATAAATGACAGCTATCGTCCAAAAATATACTGAAGTAAGGCTGCCAAGAGGTCTTGAATGCGGGGCAGAAATGCAGGAAACAGATTTCAGGAGGTAGACTGGAATTGCATTTAAAGCATAGGAAAAGAGGCAGAACGTCGACAATGATGCACTTGGCCAAAAAGGGCGTATGCGTTTTTTCCTGAATATATTCAGGAAAAACCGCATACGCCCTTTTTGGCCAACCAAGCAAGCTTGCAAAGGAAATCTGCACTACAATGAAGTCTCACTTCCCCTGGGTCAAAAGGGCCATCTGAAATAAGTGTAAAATCATGAAAGGCAGGACAGGCATGGAGAACTGGGAGCCTATTTATGCTGATGGGCGGGATGTAAATTGACAACAGCCACTCGGGAGAAGTGTAAGGTGTTTCCTGAAACATCTAAAAAACAAAGCAACACAGCCTAGGGCACTTCCATTTATGGTCCTATAGCTTAGGGAAATTAAAATCAAAATGACACAGCCATCCCAATGTTTGCGACGGCTCTGTTTACAAGAACCTCATTTACGGTACAAGTTCAATAGCGCAGAAAGCAAAAAATGTATATAGAAGTTGTGGTACTTACATACAATGCAATATCATACAGCAATGAAATCTATGTCATCAGGCCCAGAGCAGAATAATGAGTGGATTCAGGTATGATGATTCTAACTGAAATAAGTCACAGAGAAAAAGAAACATCATAAGATATCACTAATACACGGAATGTAAACTTGGCTACACAGGAACTGAATTACAAAACAGAACAGGGTCTCAAATTTAGAAAACCAACTTATGCTTGCTTAAGGGGAAAGGTGAGTTGGGGTGCTGCATAAAACCAGAGATTGAAATGAGCACAGATAAAGTTCCTTAAGCCAAATATGTAATAGACAAGAGCTACTCCTTGCTCAACCAAATGGACTCAACACCCCGTATTAAACGCCTAAGAATGTACCTGACTAGTAAGTATCTTAAAACCTATGGATTGCTATGTCTCCGAAAGAGAATCAAGCGTGTGTACAGGGGCATAAACGCAGCAGTGATAGGATTGGAGAGGTTCGGTGAGCAAATGAAGACCCTTTGAAGTCATATTGCATGGTACCCAATCCACGGGTCTCAACTCTCCAGGTTTAAGGGATTCTTCCTTCAGCTGAAACATGCATGTGGAACCCAGAGTATGATCAACCGTGTGATTGGGAGACGAGTTCCAATATGTCTCAGTTCTCTTCCCCTGGTACTCGGGTGCAACATTCCAGATGCTTTACTAACACCCTCCCGACTTGGAGAGTCAGTGCCTTTAACCTCCTCTTTGGCCCAGTTTGCAATTTCTGCGGAAGATGAACAGGAATAGGGAGAACCAATGAGAGACTAGCTGGAGGTGCCTGGACGGGCAAATTTAACTCTCATTTCCCACCAGGAAGAGGAATTAAACAAAGGCTCAGCATGCCGTGCCGGAACAAGATTAGGGCCTGAAGCAATCCTGCGGTGTTGCGGCCACATCACCAGAAAGCGAGTTGAAGAAAGGAGCTCAGGGGCACTGTAATTCACAAACCTGCAGAGTTATAAATGACAGCTATCGTCCAAAAATATACTGAAGTAAGGCTGCCAAGAGGACTTGAAAGCGGGGCAGAATTGCAGGAAACCGATTTCAGGAGGTAGACTGGAATTGCATTTAAAGCATAGGAAAAGAGGCAAAACGTCGACAATGATGCACTTGGCCAAAAAGGGCGTATGCGTTTATTCCTGAATATTTTCAGGAAAAGACGCATACGCCCTTTTTGGCCAACCAAGCAAGCTTGCAAAGGAAATCTGCACTACAATGAAGTCTCATTTCCCCCCGGTCAAAAGGGCCATCTGAAAAAAGTGTAAAATCCAGAAAGGCAGTACAGGCCACGGAGAACTGGGAGCATTGTTATGCTGATGGGCGAGATGTAAATTGCCAACAGCCACGTGGGAGAAGTGTATGGTGTTTCCTGAAACATCTAAAAAACAAAGCAACAGAGCCTAGGGCACTTCCACTTATGGTCCTATAGCTTAGGGAAATTAAAATCAAAAAGTCACAGCCACCCCAAAGTTTGGGACGGCTCTGTTTACAAGAAACTCGTTTACGGTAGAAGTTCAATATCACAGAAAACGAAAAATGGATAAAGAAGTTGTGGTCCTTACGTACAATGCAATATCACTCAGCAATGAAATCTATGTCATCAGGCCCGTAGCAGCATAATGAGTGGATTCAGGTATGATGATTCTAACTGAAATAAGTGACACAGAAAAAGAAACATTATAAGATATCACTAATACACGGAATGTAAACTTGGCGACAAAGGAACTGAATTACAAAACAGAACACGGTCTCAAATTTAGTAAACCAACTTATGCTTGCTTAAGGGCAAAGGTGAGTTGGGGTGCTGCATAAAACCAGAGATTGAAATGAGCACAGATAAAGTTCCTTAAGCCAAACATGTAATAGACAAGAGCTACTCCTTGCTCAACGAAATGGGCTCAAAACCCCATAATAAACGCCGAAGAATGTACCTGACTAGTAAGTATGTTAAAACCTATGGATTGCTATGTCTCCGAAAGAGAATCAAGCGTGTGTACAGGGACATAAATGCAGCAGTGATAGGATTGGAGAGGTTCGGTGAGCAAATGAAGACCCTTTGAAGTCGTATTGCATGGTACCCATTCCACGGGTCTCAACTCTCCAGGTTTAAGGGATTCTTCCTTCAGCTAAAACATGCATGTGGAACCCAGAGTATGATCAACCGTGTGATCGGTAGACGTCTTCCAATATGTCTCAGTACTCGTCGACTGGTACTCGGGTGCAACATTCCAGACGCTTTACTAACACTCTCCCGACTTGGAGAGTCAGTGCCTTTAACCTCCTGTTTGGCCCAGTTTGCAATTTCTGCAGAAGATGAACAGGAATAGGGAGAACCAATGAGAGACTAGCTGGAGATGTCTGGACGGGCAAATTTAACTCTTATTTCCCACCAGGAAGAGGAATTTACCAAAGGCTCAGCATGCCGTGCCGGAACCAGATTAGGGCCTGAAGCAATCCTGCGGTGTTGCGGCCACCTCACCAGAAAGCGAGTTGAAGAAAGGAGCTCAGGGGCACTGTAATTCACAAACCTGCAGAGTTATAAATGACAGCTATCGTCCAAAAATATACTGAAGTAAGGCTGCCAAGAGGACTTGAAAGCGTGGCAGAATTGCAGGAAACCGATTTCAGGAGGTAGACTGGAATTGCATTTAAAGCATAGGAAAAGAGGCAGAACATCGACAATGATGCACTTGGCCAAAAAGGGCGTATGCGTTTTTTCCTGAATATATTCAGGAAAAAACGCATACGCACTTTTTGGCCAACCAAGCAAGCTTGCAAAGGAAATCTGCACTACAATGAAGTCTCACATCCCCCAGGTCAAAAGGGCCATCTGAAAAAAGTGTAAAATCCAGAAAGGCAGGACAGGCCATGGAGAACTGGGAGCCTTGTTATGCTGATGGGCGGGATGTAAATTGCCAACAGCCACTCGGGAGAAGTGTATGGTGTTTCCAGAAACATCTAAAAAACAAAGCAACAGAGCCTAGGGCATTTCCACTTATGGTCCTATAGCTAAGGGAAATTAAAATCAAAAAGACACAGCCACCCCAAAATTTGGGACGGCTCTGTTTACAAGAACCTCGTTTACGGAACAAGTTCAATATCACAGAAAGTGAAAAATGGATAAAGAAGTTGTGGTACTTACGTACAATGCAATATCACTCAGCAATGACATCTATGTCATCAGGCCCGTAGCAGCATAATGAGTGGATTCAGGTATGATGATTGTAACTGAAATAAGTCACACAGAAAAAGAAACATCATAAGATATCACTAATACACGGAATGTAAACTTGGCTACACAGGAACTGGATTACAAAACAGAACAGTGTCTCAAATTCAGAAAACCAACTTATGCTTGCTTAAGGGGAAAGGTGAGTTGGGCTGCTGCATAAAACCAGAGATTGAAATGAGCACAGATAAAGTTCCTTAAGCCAAATATGTAATAGACAAGAGCTACTCCTTACTCAACGAAATGGACTCAATACCCCATATTAAACGCTTAAGAATGTACCTGACTAGTAAGTATCTTTAAAGGTATGGATTGCTATGTATCCGAAAGAGAATCAAGCGTGTGTACAGGGGTATAAACGCAGCAGTGATAGGATTGGAGAGGTTCGGTGAGCAAATGAAGACCCTTTGAAGTCATATTGCATGGTACCCATTCCACGGGTCTCAACTCTCCATGTTTAAGTGCTTCTTTCTTCAGCTAAAACATGCATGTGGAACCCAGAGTATGATCAACTGTGTGATCGGGAGACGTGTTCAAATATGTCTCCGTTCTCGTCCCCTGGTACTCGGGTGCAACATTCCAGACGCTTTACTAACACTGTCCCGACTTGGAGAGTCAGTGCCATTAACCTCCTGTTTGGCCTAGTTTGTAATTTCTGTGGAAGATGAACAGGAATAGGGAGGACCAATGAGAGACTAGCTGGAGGTGTCTGGACGGGCAAATTTAACTCTCATTTTCCACCAGGAAGAGGAATTAACGAAAGGCTCAGCATGCCGTGCTGGAACCAGATTAGGGCCTGAAGCAATCCTGCGGTGTTGCGGCCACCTCACAAGAAAGCGAGTTGAAGAAAGGAGCTCAGGTGCACTGTAATTCACAAACTGCAGAGTTATAAATGACAGCTATCGTCCAAAAATATACTGAAGTAAGGCTGCCAAGAGGACATGAAATCGGGGCAGAATTGCAGGCAACCGATTTCAGGAGGTAGACTGGAATTGCATTTAAAGCATAGGAAAAGAGGCAGAACGTCAACAATGATGAACTTGGCCACAAAGGGCGTATGCGTTTCTTCCTGAATATATTCAGGAAAAAACGCATACGCACTTTTTGGCCAACCAAGCAAGCTTGCAAAGGAAATCTGCACTACAATGAAGTCTCACTTCCCCCCGGTCAAAAGGGCCATCTGAAAAAAGTGTAAAATCCAGAAAGGCAGGACAGGCCATGGAGAACTGGGAGGCTTGTTATGCTGATGGGCGGGATGTAAATTGCCAACAGCCACTGGGGAGAAATGTATGGTGTTTCCTGAAACATCTAAAAAACAAAACAACAGAGCCTAGGGCACTTCCACTTATGGTCCTATAGCTTAGGGAAATTACAATCAAAAAGACACAGCCACCCCAAAATTTGGGATGGCTCTGTTTACAGGAACCTCTTCTGCAGCAAAAGTTAAATATGCCAGAGAGCAAATAATGGATAAAGAAGTTGCGGTACTTACGTACAACAGAATACCTCTCAGCAATGAAAACTATGTCACCAGGCCCGTACCAGCATAATGAGTGGATTGAGGCACGGTGATTCTAAGTGAAAAAATTCACACAGAAAAAGAAACATCATAAGGTATCACTAATACATGGAATGTGAACTTGGCTACACATGAACTGGATTACAAAACAGAACAGGGTCTCATGTTTAGAAAACCAACTTATGCTTGCTTAAGGGGGAAGGTGAGTTGGGGTGCTGCATAAAACCTGAGTTTGAAATTAGCACAGATACCGTTCCATAAGCTAAATATGTAATAGACAAGACCTACCCCTTGCTCAACAAAATGGACTCAACAATGAGATATCACCTCACACCTGGTAGAATGGGCATCATCAGAAAATCTACAAACAAAAAATGCTGGAAAGGTTGTGTAGAAATGGAACCCTCTTCCACTATTGTTGGGAATATAAATTGATACAGTCACTATGGAGAACAATATGGAGTTTCTTAACAAACTAACAGTAGAATTACCATATGATACAGCAATCCCAGTTCTGGACATATACCCAGACAAAACCATAAATCAAAAAGAGACATTCACCGCAATGTTCATTGCATCACTCTTTACAATATCGAGGTAATGGAAGCAACCTAAATGCCCACAGACAGACGAATGCATAAAGCTGTGGTACATATATAAAATGGAATATTACTAAGCCATGAAAAGGAATGAAATTAGGTCATTTGTAGACACGTCGATGGATCTAGAGACTGTCATACAGAGTGAAGTAAGTCAGAAAGAGAAAAACAAATCTTGTATATTCATGCATATATGTGGAACCTAGAAAAACTGTACAGATTAACCATTTTGCAAGGCATAAATAGAGCAACAGATGTAGACAACAAATGTATGGGCAACAAGGGGGGAAAGCTGTTGGGGGGGTGGTGGTGGGAGGACTTGAGAGACTGGGATTGGCATGTATACATTTATATGTATAAAATAGATAACCAATAAGAACCTGCTGTATAAAAATATAAAATAAAATTCAAAATTAAAAAGAAATAAAATTAAAAAAATAAAACAGAAAAAACAATTATTCCCTTCACATACATGTATTTATATGAATAAATTATTTCCATGCTTATATATGTAAATACAAAAAAGAGGAATAAAATCTACCTTGAACCAAAAACGAAAAAGAGAAAAAAACACATAACCCACCATTTTCACAGAGGAAAACCGTATCAGGGCACTTGCTCCAGTTGTAAACAATTCTGAAGTTGGTCAGTGGTGGGGAATCGTCTCCCATTCAGCCAGCAGCCCCCACGCAACAAGCGTCCTCATTGCAAAGCTGGGGCACCGTGCCGAGGCATCTGTGAGTAAACGTGAGCTGAGCCCCAGGCCAGTTGCTGCTGAACTATTCCCACCCGTCCCAGGTAAAACACCTGAATATATACAAGGACTTGAAAGCCTAGAGGAAGGGCCATAGAGCCACACGAGTGACAGCATGCTGGCCGACTTGGTGCCTGCAGGCCAGCCAGGATGGTCCTGGCCCTGGGTGCTCTTCTGGAAGATTTCCATTTCCCTGCCTGAGATACCCGTCCTGTCCCTGCCCCCACTGCTTTTTTCCTTCCTCACCTCTGCCCAGGGAGAAATTCCAGCAGCAGGTATAGGTGACACATCCTCTTCTTTAGCAGGTGGCAGCCTGGCAACTGCTGCAGAAAGTCCAGCAGAGCCCCACTCACACTGGGCCACCCACAAAGCCGTGGCCTCTCACTCCCTCCCACCAGCCCAGCCCCGAGACTGCTGACAGGGCAGAGAAAATGGCGTCAGGCACGGCTGCAGGGCCTCTTGCTGCCTGGAGTGGTATTTATATTGATCTCAACCCAGGCACACCTGGGGAGGGCTGGCCGGCACGGTAAGGCTGCCCAGGTCAGCCAATCATCACCCCTCAGGGGCTCACAGTTGCAGAAAATGGAACTTGCTGAATCGGCCAGGTCCAAGGAACAGGTGTGGGCTCCTGAGAGTCAGGATAGACAAGGGGCTGCAGCTTTGGCTTGTTTTCTAATCATTTTATCTGGCCCATGAGTGGGAGACAACTACAAGAAAACCCTCTCCTAATGAGAGGAACCCAGGAGTCAGGGAGAGGAGGGGTGGGTGGTGGTTGGAGACAGAGGCCTGGTGCCCCGGGTGCAGTGGAAGTCTCTGGAAGACCAGGTGGAGGGAGGCCGCACAGAGTGATGCCCAGGGTCACAGACCTGTCACAGCTGCTCTTTGTTAGTTCAAGTCCTGTTCTGAGGTGCTCTGTGTCAGCTCTGAGCGACAGGTGAGCTGGGGGTGCTCTGCAATGAGGGCTATGTGCACAGTTCCTGTGTGCCCAGCCCTGCCACGGTACCTGCAAGGGTAGCTCTGTATCCTGGGAGGGGCCTGACCACGAGAGCCCCGTGGGCTGGGGTGGGGGTGGGGTACCTGCCCAGGTGAGCTCCATATTCTGGGATTGGTCTGACCACGAGAGCCCCATGGGCTGCTGAGGACCTGGTAAAGATGTCAGGACAGTCGGTGAAGCCACCGAGGATATACCTCCAGCTGCTCCTAATTCCTACACCCTGCTGGTCATTCTACCAACCACCAGGACATGGTATTCTGTATTAGTCTTCAATGATGCCTTCTTTTGTATTCCATTAGTCCCAGAGTCACAAGAAATTTTGGCTTGTGAGTGGCAGGACTCAACATACAACTAAAACAATACTTCCGGGCCGTCTTGCCCCAAGGGTGCAAAAATTCCCACACCATCTTTGGGGAAAGCTTAGCTAAAGACCTAAAAGTTCTACCTCTGGAAAAGGAAACCCTCCTTCAGTACGCAGACGACATTCTGATCGCCAGCCCTACTAAGGAGGCCTCTGAACTACCAAGCCAATAAAGGATAGAAGTTGTCCAAGAAAAAGCTCAAATATCACAGACTGCGGTGACCTGCCTGGGCTTCGTTCTCACAGAAGGTCGGAGAAGCCCATCCCAGGAAAGGGAAGAAACCATTTTCAGCCTTACCCCTTTCTAAAACTAGAAGACAGCTTAGGGGTTCCTGGGGAGGCCAGGGTTTGCTGCTTCTGGATCCCTAACTACAGTCTACTAGCTGGGCCTCTATATGAAACACTGAAAGGAAAAGATGATGATCCTTTTGAATAGAATCCAGAAGTGGCCTTTCAAGAATGGAAAGAGCAGTCAATTCAGACCCTTGCCCTGGAACTCCCTAATTTAGCTAAACCCTTTGACCTTTACATTCCCGGTGAAAGGTGAATCGCCATTGCAGAATTAGTGCAAAAACTGGGACCACTTGAAATGGAACAATGCAAGAATGCCATCCAGGTAGGATAAACTACGGGCACCAAGGGGCTTGGCCCACTGCCACATCTGGCCAAGATACTGGCGGTATCTAAAAACCTGGAAATCAGCAGCCCAATAGGCCACCTCCCTCCTAAGGGAAAAGGACCCCACGTGGTGATCCTAACCACCAACCATGCCCTGAAGTTGCAGGGTTCGCTCCGTGGGCACACCAACCTCGAGTGAGGAGGCCCTCCAACTCCAACATCCAGAGAGATAACCGGGGGCAACAGGGCACCATGACGACTCGTGTGAACATCACTTGATCTGGAGTTTCTCTCATAAAACAACAAGAGTGTGTCCCAAAAGAGTAGACTACTGCTTGCAGGACTTACTGCACACAGAGGGGAGCTAATAATCTTGGCGGGGGAACCGTATATCACACTGTCACCATAGAAAAGCCTACAGACACCGTGATGATGGTGGCCCATAAGACCAGCTGGACTCCTGTTTACTTCAAAAGGCTGTTGACTCAGTGGCCATCATGGTCCTTGATCACCACTGACCCTGGACTGTCTGGGAGTTGAGCAGGCAGGGCTCTGACACCTGGTGCTGTTTGTACGTTAATTCAGGGGCCTAATTGAAGAAAGCGCAGACTACTGATCAGAGCATCTAGGCTGGCAGAAACGGTCGCCTAAGGTGGCCGAACAAATGTGGGGCGGGGTGAAACCGGCCCCCACAGCGTCTCTGCACATCTCTTTCCTGGACCCTTAAAGGTCATTAGAATCTATAACACTTCCAATGCTGGTGCTCAGGTGGACGAGCAGGGAGGCAGGGGCCCTGGGGACAATCAACGTCACCTGGAGGCTGCTGGGGAGAAGCTCTGACCCTCGCCCCCGGGTATGAGGGCTCCCAACTCAGCACTCAGCAGTTACAGAAGAAGGGTCTGCACCCTCAGCACTCCAAGAATGAGGAACGGGACAAAAGGCAGAGGAGGGGTTTGTCCCCAGCAAAGCCCATTAAAAATCCCTGGGAGATAAAAATATAATCTGGGCAATAAAGTCAAGTCTAACCTTTTTTATCCTTTGTGCTTTGTCTAATTTCATGTGCTCCTAGGGTCCCGCATGCAGAGGTTCCACACCCGGCACTTCAGACCAGATTTCCTAGTGCAGAATGGCTGGGACGACACCTCAGCTCCTGGGGCCCAGTGCAGACTCCGTGATATAGAGCCTGAGCTGCAGCCAACCCCGCCCTCGAGAGCTCCGCCCCCTCCCTCCCACTGACTCTGACAGGATCTCTACACAGCAGCCCAGCCCACAGCCCACGGGGTAGTGCATGCTCTCACCTCTCCATTCTCTGATCAAAATATAAAGTTTCCTTTGCTTGTGAACCAAACTCAGTCTCGATCTGTTGGCCCCAATGACACTGGGCAGGGGGACACTTGTTGGGGTCCACTCTGGAGGATCAGTAACAGAAATTGAGACTATTGTAACCTCAATGAACAGATGTGTGAGCCAAACTGTAGTTAACATAGAACAGTGTATAAGGCTCGGGTAAAATAAGATGTTTCTAACACTTCCATTTGATATTTCCATCACTTTATTATAAGCAAGTTCAGTGAAAAGGTTTGTCTTATTTGTCAGGTCAATATTAGAGAAATGAAGTGATTTCTTTCCAAGGATGTACATCTAATAATCTTGGTTAAAGCTTCAATCTTGTTTTAAATGCTTTTCCATTGAAAATGATACCTCTCTTTCAGCTCCCCCATTTCTGAGAAGTATAAAATCTTATAATTTATTATTACCAAAGGGGAAAGGTGGGAGGAGGGATAAATTAACAGTTTGGGATTAACACATACACACTGCTATGTATAAAATAGATCATCAACAAGGAACTACTGTATAGCACAGGGAACTACACTCAACATTTTGCAATAACCTATAAGGGGAAATAATCTGGAAAAGAATAGATATTTTTATTGACATCATCTATCAATGACAGTTAAAGTGTAACCTAAGGGAAGCTGGTGGTGAGTGCTTCTGACCCTGAAGACTTCAATCATCTAAAGTTTGGACTCTGCCTACTTCCCAAGGCCCTTAATGAACATATGTGTAGCCGTAGCTTAAAAAATTCCCCAGTTTGGGTTTCGGGGAGACACTGATTTTGAAAAAGCCCTGGTGTTCTCCTTACATGAATGGGACTCTTCCTACTGCTAAAACATGTCTGTCACACCCAGAGGATGGTATACCGTCTGATCGGGAAGAGTTTGGAAAAGGCATCTCATCTCCTCATCTCCTGGTGCTCGGGTTCACCCCTCCAGCGTCTTTACTAACAGTCTCCCCACTTGGAGATGTCAGCACTGTCAACATCCTGTTGCGTACAGTTTGGAATTTGTCCAGAGGATGAAGCGGAAGGATGAGGAACAATGAGAGACAAGTCCTAGGTGTTCAGACAGGCACATGTCACTCTAATTTCCAATCAGGAAGACGAATTGACCAAAGGCTAGGGTTGCCCATGGAAACAGTATAGGGCTTGAGGAAATCCCGCTGCTTTGTGGCCAGTTCCCATAAACACAAGTTGAACAATGGAACTCAGGGGCAGTAAAATTCATGAAACTGCAGAGTTGAAAATATCCATCACTGAAAAATGTCTTGAGTAAAGTCAGAGAAAAGGACTTGTAAGCAAGGGAGAATGGCAGGAGAGGGATATGAGGAGGTAGAAAGGACTCACCATTAAGCACGAGAAAAGGAGCTGAACATTGCCAACATTGCAGTTGGCCAAAAAGGGTGTATGCGTTTTTTTCTGTATATATTCAAGAAAAGGGCATACACTTTTTTACCCAACCAAACAGGTGGGCACTGGAAGTCAATACTACAAAAGATATCACTTCGCATCAGTCAGAAGAGCCATCCTCATAAAGCGTAAACAACAGAAATGCAGGACAGGGCAAGGAGAAGAGGGAGCCCTGTGAGACTTATAGTGGAAATGTATATTGCCAACGGCCATTCTGGAGAAGTGTATTGTGTTTACTAAAGCATCTAAAAAATGAGCTACAGAGCATAGGGCACTTGCACTCATGGGCGTATATCTTGGGAAAAACAAAAATCGAGAGGACACAGGCACCCCAATGTTTACCCCCTCTCTGTTTAAAAGATCCTCGACTAGGATATAACTTAAATGTCTCTGGAGAGAAAAAATGGATAGAGATGTGGTACTTAGGTAGAGTGGAATATTATTCAGCCTGGAAATCAATGAAATATGGCCAGTTGTAACAACTCCGGAGGAGTTACGTATGATCTTTCTAAGTGACATAATTCAGAAAGAAAAAGACACATATCATAAGATATCACTTAAAGGTGGAATCCAAAATGGCTACACATGAAATAAATTACAAAACAAAAACATAGTCAAATATGTAGAAAACACGCATAAGGCTGCTAAACGGGAAAGGTGGGGAGGGGTGAGGCATCATCCAGGAGGTTGAAATTAGCAAAGATACCATTCCAAATACCAAACTGATAATCAACAAGGCCTACACGGTAGCTAAAAGAACTGCACTCAGCACACTCAAGTCACCGGAAAAGAATATATACAACTGGTAAGAATCTGAAAAAGAATTTACTGATGTCTCTCTGTACGTGAATCAAGTGGATGTACAGCAGCAAGAAACAGAGCTTTGAAAATCAGCTGTAACCAATATAGTAATAAATTGAAAAAAATAAACGACAGAGAGACAGAGAAAACCTCTTACAACTTTTCCTCAGGGACGGTGATGCAACATGGATTGAACACATCTAGACCCACAGCAGGATGAGACATAAGGCTGGAAACTGTTTGCACTAAGAGAAATGTGAGGTTGGGTGAGGAAATGCACACCCTTTAAAGTAATACTACCTGGTACCCATTCAATGGGTCCCAAATCTGCAGGTTCAAGGGATCTTCCTACAGCTAAAACATGCATGGAAAACCCAGAGGACTGTACACCATGTGATCGGGAGATGTGTCTAAAATGCAGCTCATTTATCCTCTCCTGGTGCTCCTGTTCACCATTCCAGCCACGTTACTTAGAATCTCCCCACTTGGAGAATCAGCACATTTCAACTTCTGTTTCACACATTTTGCAAATTGTGAGGAGGATGAACGGGAAGAGGGGGAACCAATGAGAGAATAGTTGTAGGGGTTTGGACGGGCACATATCACTCTAATTTCCCATTAAGAATAAGAATTGAAAAAAGGCTCAGCCCGCCTCGCCGGAGCCAAAATAGGGCCTGAAACAATCCTGCGGGTTTGAGGCCAGCTCACAAAATAGCAACTTAAAAAATGGAGCTCAGGGTCACTGCAATTCACAAACCTGCAGAGTTATAAATGAAAACTAACGTCCAAAAATATGTTGAGGTAAGGCAAAGAAGAGGATCTGAATGCAAGACAGAATTGCAAGAAACAGATTTCAAGAGATAGATTGGACTTGTCTTTAAAGCACATGAAAAGCGGCAGAATTTCGACAATGATGCAGTTGGCCCAAAAGGGCATATGCGTTTTTTCCTGATTATATCCAGGAAAAAACGCATACGCACTTTATGGGCAACGAAGCAAGCAAGCAATGCAAATGTGCACAACAAAGAAGTCTCATTTCCCACCGGTCAAAAGGGCCATCCTAAAAAATTGTAAAAACCAGAAATGCAGGACAGGCCATGGAGAACAGGGAGCCTTTATACGCTGATGGGCAGTGTGTGAACTGCCGAGAGCCACTCTGGAGAAGTGTATGGTGGTTCCTAAATCATCTAAAAAACAGAGCTACAGAGCATAGGACATTTCCAATCATGGGAGTATATCTAGGGAAGTCTAAAAATCAACAAGACACAAGCACACCACAGTTTAGGGCTACTCTGTTTACAAGAACCTCAACTTCAGTACACCTTAAATATCCCAGGAAAGAGAACAATGGATAAAGAAGATGTGGTACTTATGTACAATGGAATATCTCTTCACCATGAAATCAATGTAATAAGGCTAGTAGAAGGATAAAGAGTGGATTTAGGTCCGATAATACTACTTGAAATAAGTCAAACAGAAAAAGAAACATATCATAAGATATCACTTATAGAGGGAGGGTAAATATGGCTGCACAAGAAATGAATTACAGAACAGAACAGTGTCTCACATTTAGAAAACACACTTATGTCAGCTTAAGGGGAAAGGAGAGGTGGGGTGATGCATAAAACCAGAGTTTGAAATTAGCACAGATACCGTTCAATAAACCAAATAGATATTAGACAAGATCTACGCCTTGCTCAATGAACTGGCCTCAACACACCTTATACACCGCAGAGAAATATATCTGAGTAATAAGAATCTTAAAATCCATGTATTGATATATCTCCATAAGGGAATCAAGTGTGTGCAGAGCGGCACAAACACAGCAGTGAAAATGAGCTAAACCCCATTATAGAAATAAATTTTAAAAACAAAACGCAGAAACAATGAAAGAGAGAAAAATTTTTACAAAATTTGCTCAGGGGCTGTGATGCAACCTGGATTGACCACATATAAACCCACAGCTGGATAAGACATAAGGCTGGACACTTGGGGCTGAGAGGATTGGTGAGTTTTGGTGAGCAACTGCCAAAAGTTTAATGCAATACTTCATGCTACTCATTCCAAGGGTCCCAACAATCCAGGTTGAAGGGAATCTTCCTACAGCTAAACCATGCTTGGGAAACCCAGCGACTGGTATACCATATGATCAGGAAAGGTTTCCAAAACGCACCTCATTTTTCCTCTCCTGGGGCTCCGGATCGACATTCCAGCCACTTTACTAACAACATCCCCACATGGAGAGTCAATGCCTTTAAGTTCTGGTATCGCACAGTCTGCAGTTAGTGTGGAGGATGAATGGGAATAGGGGGAACCAGTGAGAAACTAGCTGTAGCGGTTTCAATGGGCACATGTCACTCTAATTTCACATCAGTAAGAAGAATAAACCAAAGGCACAGCAAGGTGCCCCAGAAGAAGAATAGGGCCTGAAGGAATCCTGTGGTTATGAGGCAAGATCAAAAAAATAAGAGCTGAAAAATGGAGCTAAGGGCCACTGCAATTCAAAAACCTGCAGAGTTATAAAGGCCAACTATTTTCAAAAAATATATTGAGGTAAGGCTATGAAGAGGCATCGAAAGCAAGGCAGAATTGCAGGAAACCGATTTCAGGAGGTAGACAGGAATTGCATTTAAAGCATAGGAAAAGAGGCAGAACGTCGACAATGATGCACTAGGCCAAAAAAATGCGTATGCGATTTTTCCTGATTATATTCAGGAAAAAACGCATACGTCCTTTTTGGCAAACCAAGCAAGCTTGCAAAGGAAATCTGCACTACACTGAAGTCTCACTTCCCCCTGGTCAAAAGGGCCATCTGAAAAAAGTGTAAAATCCAGAAAGGCAGGACAGGCCATGGAGAACTGGGAGCCTTGTTATGCTGATGGGTGGGATGTAAATTGCCGACAGCCACTCAGGAGAAGTGTATGGTGTTTCCTGAAACATCTAAAAAACAAAGCAACAGAGCCTAGGGCACTTCCAATTATGGTCCTATAGATTAGGGAAATTAAAATCAGAAAGACACAGCCACCCCAAAGTTTGGGACGGCTCTGTTTACAAGAAACTCGTTTATGGGACAAGTTCAATATCGCAGAAAGTGAAAAATGGATAAAGAATTTGTGCTACTTACGTACAATGAAATATCACTCAGCAATGAAATCTTTGTCATCAGGCCCATAGCAGCATAATGAGTGGATTCAGGTATGATGATTCTAACTGAAATAAGTCACACAGAAAAAGAAACATCATAAGATATCACTAATACACGGAATGTAAACTTGGCTACACAGGAACTGGATTACAAAACACAACAGGGTCTCAAATTTAGAAAACCAACTTATGCTTGCTTAAGGGGAAAGGTGAGTTGGGGTGCTGCATAAAACCAGAAATTGAAATGAGCACAGATAAAGTTCCTTAAGCCAAATATGTAATAGACAAGAGCTACTCCTTGCTCAACGAAATGGACTCAACACCCCATATTAAACACCTAAGAATGTAGCTGACTAGTAAGTATCTTAAAACCTATGGATTGCTATGTCTCCAAAAGAGAATCAAGCGTGTGTACAGGGGCATAAACGCAGCAGTGATAGGATTGGAGAGGTTCGGTGAGCAAATGAAGACCCTTTGAAGTCATATTGCATGGTACCCATTCCACGGGTCTCAACTCTCCAGGTTTAAGGGATTCTTCCTTCAGCTAAAGCATGCATGTGGAACCCAGAGTATGATCAACTGTGTGATCGGGAGACGTGTTCCAATATGTCTCAGTTCTCGTCCCCTGGTACTCGGGTGCAACATTCCAGACGCTTTAATAACACTCTCCCGACTTGGAGAGTCAGTGCCTTTAACCTCCTGTTTGGCCCAGTTTGCAATTTTTGCGGAAGATGAACAGGAATAGTGAGAAACAATGAGAGACTAGCTGGAGGTGTCTGGACGGGCATATTTAACTCTCATTTCCCACCAGGGAGAGGAATTAACCAAAGGCTCAGCGTGCCATGCCGGAACCAGATTAGGGCCTGAAGCAATCTTGCGGTGTTGCGGCCAGCTCACAAGAAAGCGAGTTGAAGAAAGGAGCTCAGGGGCACTGTAATTCACAAACCTGCAGAGTTATAAATGACAGCTATCGTCCAAAAATATACTGAAGTAAGGCTGCCAGGAGGACTTGAAAGGGGGGCAGAATTGCAGGTAACCGATTTCAGGAGGTAGACTGGAATTGCATTTAAAGCATAGGAAAAGAGGCAGAACGTGGACAATGATGCACTTGGCCAAAAAGGGCGTATGCGTTTTTTCCCGAATATATTCAGGGAAAAACGCATACGCCCTTTTTGGCCAACCAAGCAAGCATGCAAACGAAATCTGCACTACAATGAAGTCTCACTTCACCCCGGTCAAAAGGGCCATCTGAAAAAAGTGTAAAATCCAGAAAGGCAGGACAGGCCATTGAGAACTGGGAGCCTTGTTATGCTGATGGGTGGGATGTAAATTGCCAACAGCCACTTGGGAGAAGTGTATGGTGTTTCCTGAAACATCTAAGAAACAAAGCAACAGAGCCTAGGGCACTTCCACTTATGGTCCTATAGCTTAGGGAAATTAAAATCAAAAAGACACAGCCACCCCAAACTTTGGGACGGCTCTGCTTACAAGAACCTCATTTACGGGACAAGTTCAATATCACAGAAAGTGAAAAATGGATAAAGAAGTTTTGGTACTTACGTACAATGCAATATCACTCAGCAATGAAATCCATGTCATCAGGCCCGTAGCAGCATAATGAGTGGATTCAGGTATGATGATTCTAACTGAAATAAGTCACAAGAAAAAGAAACATCATAAGATATCATTAATACACGGAATGTAAACTTGGCTACACAGGAACTGGATTACAAAACAGAAGAGGGTCTCAAATTTAGAAAACCAACTTATGCTTGCTTAAGGGGAAAGGTGAGTTGGGGTGCTGCATAAAACCAGAGATTGAAATGAGCACAGATAAAGTTCCTTAAGCCAAATATGTAATAGACAAGAGCTACTCCTTGCTCAACGAAATGGACTAAACACCCAATATTAAACGCCTAAGAATGTACCTGACTAGTAAGTATCCTAAAAGCTATGGATTGCTATCTCTCCAAAAGAGAATCAAGGGTGTGTACAGGGGCATAAACGCAGCAGTGATAGGATTGGAGAGGTTCAGTGAGCAAATGAAGACTCTTTGAAGTCATATTGCATGGTACCCTTTCCACGGGTCTCAACTCTCCAGGTTTAAGGGATTCTCCCTTCGGCTAAAACATGCATGTGGAACCCAGAGTATGAGCAACCTTGTGATCGTGAGACGTATTCCAATATGTCTCAGTTTTCATCCCCTGGTACTCGGGTGCAACATTCCAGACGCTTTACTAACACTCTCCCGACTTGGAGAGTCAGTGCCTTTAAAATCTTGTTTGGACCAGTTTGCAATTTCTCCGGAAGATGAACTGGAATAGGGAGAACCAATGAGACACTAGCTGGAGGTGTCTGGACGGGCAAAATTAACTCTCATTTCCCACCAGGAAGAGGAATTAACCAAAGGCTCAGCATGCCGTGCCGGAACCAGATAAGGGCCTGAAGCAATCCTGCGGTGTTGCGGCCAGCTCACAAGAAAGCGAGTTGAAGAAAGGAGCTCAGGGGCACTGTAATTCACAAACCTGCAGAGTTATAAATGACAGCTATCGTCCAAAAATATACTGAAGTAAGGCTTCCAAGAGGACTTGAAAGTGGGGCAGAATTGCAGGAAACCGATTTCAGGAGTAGACTGGAATTGCATTTAAAGCATAGGAAAAGAGGCAGAACGTCCACAATGATGCACTTGGCCAAAAGGGCATATGCGTTTTTTCCTGAATATATTCAGGAAAAAACGCATTCGCTCTTTTTGGCCAACCAAGCAAGCTTGCAAACGAAATCTGCACTACAATGAAGTCTCACTTCCCCCCGGTCAAAAGGGCTATCTGAAAAAAGTGTAAAATCCAGAAAGGCAGGACAGGCCATGGAGAACTGGGAGCCTTGTTATGCTGATGGGCGGGATGTAAATTGCCAACAGCCACTTGGGAGAAGTGTATTGTGTTTCCTGAGACATCTAAGAAACAAAGCAACGGAGCCTAGGGCACTTCCACTTATGGTCCTATAGCTTAGGGAAATTAAAATCAAAAAGACACAGCCACCCCAAAGTTTGGAACGGCTCTGTTTACAAGAACCTGATGTATGGGACAAGTTCAATATCGCAAAAAGTGAAAAATGGATAAAGAAGTTGTGGAACTTACGTACAATGCAATATCACTCAGCAATGAAATCTATGTCATCAGGCCTATAGCAGCATAATGAGTGGATTCAGGTATGATGATTCTAACTGAAATAAGTCACACAGAAAAAGAAACATCATAAGATATCACTAATACACGGAATGTAAACTTGGCTACACAGGAACTGGATTACAAAACAGAACAGGGTCTCAAATTTAGAAAACCAACTTATGCTTGCTTAAGGGGAAAGGTGAGTTGGGGTGCTGCATAAAACCAGAGATTGAAATGAGCACAGATAAAGTTCCTTAAGCCAAATATGTAATAGACAAGAGCTACTCCTTGCTCAACGAGATGGACTCAACACCCCATATTAAACGCCTAAGAATGTACCTGACTAGTAAGTATCTTAAAACCTATGGATTGCTATGTCTCTGAAAGAGAATCAAGCGTGTGTACAGGGGCATAAACGCAGCAGTGATAGGATTGGAGAGGTTCGGTGAGCAAATGAAGACCCTTTGAAGTCATATTGCATGGTACCCATTCCACGGGTCTCAACTCTCCAGGTTTAAGGGATTCTTCTTTCAGCTAAAGCATGCATGTGGAACCCAGAGTATGATCAACCGTGTGATCCAGAGACGTGTTCCAATATGTCTCAGTTCTCGTCCCCTGGTACTCGGGTGCAACATTCCAGATGCTTTACTAACACTCTCCCGACTTGGAGAGTCAGTGCCTTTAACCTCCTGTTTGGCCCAGTTTGCAATTTCTGCGGAAGATGAACAGGAATAGGTAGAACCAATGAGAGACTAGCTGGAGGTGTCTAGACGGGCAAATTTAACTCTCATTTCCCACCAGGAAGAGGAATTAACCAAAGGCTCAGCATGCCGTGCCAGAACAAGATTAGGGCCTGAAGCAATCCTGCGGTGTTGCGGCCAGCTCACAAGAAAGCGAGTTGAAGAAAGGAGCTCAGGGGCACTGTAATTCACAAACATGCAGAGATATAAATGACAGCTATCGTCCAAAAATATACTGAAGTAAGGCTGCCAAGAGGACTTGAAAGCGGGGCAGAATTGCAGGAAACCGATTTCAGGAGGTAGACTGGAATTGCATTTAAAGCATAGGAAAAGAGGCAGAACGTTTACAATGATGCACTTGGCCAAAAAGGGCATAGGCGTTTTTTCCTGAATATATTCAGGAAAAAACGCATATGCCCTTTTTGGCCAACCAAGCAAGCTTGCAAAGGAAATCTGCATTACAATGAAGTCTCACTTCCCCCCGGTCAAAAGGGCCATCTGAAAAAAGTGTAAAATCCAGAAAGGCAGGACAGGCCATGGAGAACTGGGAGCCTTGTTATGCTGATGGGCGGGATGTAAATTGCCAACAGCCACTGGGGAGAAGTGTATGGTGTTTCCTGAAACATCTAAAAAACAAAGCAACAGAGCGTACGGCACTTCCACTTATGGTCCTATAGCTTAGGGAAATTAAAATCAAAAAGACACAGCCACCCCAAAGTTTGGGACGGCTCTGTTTACAAGAAACTCGTTTACGGGACAAGTTCAATATCGCAGAAAGTGAAAAATGGATAAAGAATTTGTGGTACTTACGTACAATGCAATATCACTCAGCAATGAAATCTATGTCAACAGGCCTGTAGCAGAAAATGAGTGGGTTGAGGTATGATGATTCTAACTGAAATAAGTCACACAGAAAAAGAAACATCATAAGATATCACTAATACACGGAATGTAAACTTGGCTACACAGGAACTGAATTACAAAACAGAACAGGATCTCAAATTTAGAAAACCAACTTATGCTTGCTTAAGGGGAAAGGTGAGTTGGGGTGCTGCATAAAACCAGAGATTGAAATGAGCACAGATAAACTTCCTTAAGCCAAATATGGAATAGACAAGAGCTACTCCTTGCTCAACAAAATGGACTCAACACCCCATATTAAACGCCTAAGAATGTACCTGACTAGTAAGTATCTTAAAACCTATGGATTGCTATGTCTCTGAAAGAGAATCAAGCATGTGTACAGGGGCATAAACGCAGCAGTGATAGGATTGGAGAGGTTCGGTGAGCAAACGAAGACCCTTTGAAATCATATTGCAGGGTACCCATTCCACGGGTCTCAACTCTCCAGGTTTAAGGGATTCTTCCTTCAGCTAAAACATGCATGTGGAACCCAGACTATGATCAACCGTGTGATCGGGAGACGTGTGCCAATATATCTCAGTTCTCGTCCCCTGGTACTCGGGTGCAACATTCCACACACTATACTAACACTCTCCCGACTTAGAGAGTCAGTGCCTTTAACCTCCTGTTTGGCCCAGTTTGCAATTTCTGTGGAAGATGAACAGGAATAGGGAGAACCAATGAGAGACTAGCTGGAGGTGTCTGGACGGGCAAATTTAACTCTCATTTCCCACCAGGAAGAGGAATTAACCAAAGGCTCAGCGTGCTGTGGGGAACCAGATTAGGGCCTGAAGCAATCCTGCGGTGTTGCGGCCAGCTCACAAGAAAGCGAGTTGAAGAAAGGAGCTCAGGGGCACTGTAATTCACAAACCTGCAGAGTTATAAATGACAGCTATCGTCCAAAAATATACTGAAGTAAGCCTGCCAAGAGGACTTGAAAGCGGGGCAGAATTGCAAGAAACCGATATTGGGAGGTAGACTGGAATTGCATTTAAAGCATAGGAAAAGAGGCAGAACGTCCACAATGATGCACTTGGCCAAAAAGGGCGTATGCGTTTTTTCCTGAATATATTCAGGAAAAAACGCATACGCCCTTTTTGGCCAACCAAGCAATCTTGCAAAGGAAATCTGCACTACAATGAAGTCTCACTTCCCCCCAGTCAAAAGGGCCATCTGAAAAAAGTGTAAAATCCAGAAAGGCAGGACAGGCCATGGAGAACTGGGAGCCTTGTTATGCTGATGGGCGGGATGTAAATTGCCAACAGACACTCGGGAGAAGTGTATGGTGTTTCCTGAAACATCTAAAAAACAAAGCAACAGAGCCTAGGTCAATTCCACTTATGGTCTTATAGCATAGGGAAATTGAAATCAAAAAGACACAGCCACCCAAAAATTTGGGACGGCTCTGTTTACAAGAACCTCGTTTATGCTACAAGTTCAATATAGCAGAAAGCGGAAAATGGATAAAGAAGTTGTGGTACTTACATACAATGCAATATCACTCAGCAATGAAATCTATGTCATCAGGCCCTTAGCAGCATAATGAGTGGATTCAGGTATGATGATTCTAACTGAAATAAGTCACACAGAAAAAGAAACATCATATGATATCTCTAATATACGGAATGTAAACTTGGCTACACAGGAACTGGATTACAAAACAGAACAGTGTCTCAAATGTAGAAAACCAACTTATTCTTGCTTAAGGGGAAAGGTGAGTTGGGGTGCTGCATAAAACCAGAGATTGAAATGAGCACAGATAAAGTTCATTAAGCCAAATATGTAATAGACAAGAGCTACTCCTTGCTCAACGAAATGGACTCAACATCCCATATTAAACGCCTAAGAATGTACCTGACTAGTAAGTATCTTAAAACCTATGGATTGCTATGTCTCTGAAAGAGAATCAAGCATGTGTACAGGGCCATAAACGCAGCAGTGATAGGATTGGAGAGGTTCGGTGAGCAATGAAGACCGTTTGAAGTCATATTGCATGGTACCCAATCCACGGGTCTCAACTCTCCAGGTTTAAAGGATTCTTCCTTCAGCTAAAACATGCATGTGGAACCCAGAGTATGATCAACCGTGTGATCGGTAGACGTGTTCCAATATGTCTCAGTTCTCGTCCCCTGGTACTCGGGTGCAACATTCCAGATGCTTTACTAACACTCTCCTGACTTGGAGAGTCAGTGCCTTTAACCTCCTGTTTGGCCCAGTTTGCAATTTCTGCGGAAGATGAACAGGAATAGCGAGAACCAATGAGAGACTAGCTGGAGGTGTCTGGACGGGCAAATTTAACTCTCATTTCCCACCAGGAAGAGAAATTAACCAAAGGCTCAGCATGCCATGCCGGAACAAGATTAGGGCCTGAAGCAATCCTGCGGTGTTGCGGCCAGCTCACAAGAAAGCGAGTTGAAGAAAGGAGCTCAGGGGCACTGTAATTCACAAACCTGCAGAGTTATAAATGACAGCTATCGTCCAAAAATATACTGAAGTAAGGCTGCCAAGAGGTCTTGAATGCGGGGCAGAAATGCAGGAAACCGATTCCAGGAGGTAGACAGGAATTGCATTTAAAGCATAGGAAAAGAGGTAGAACGTCGACAATGATGCACTTGGCCAAAAAGGGCGTATGCGTTTTTTCCTGAATATATTCAGGAAAAAACGCATACGCCCTTTTTGGCCAACCAAGCAAGCTTGCAAAGGAAATCTGCACTACAATGAAGTCTCACTTCCCCCGGGTCAAAAGGGCCATCTGAAATAAGTGTAAAATCCAGAAAGGCAGGACAGGGATGGAGAACTGGGAGCCTATTTATGCTGATGGGCGGGATGTAAATTGATAACAGCCACTCGGGAGAAGTGTATGGTGTTTCCTGAAACATCTAAAAAACAAAGCAACACAGCCTAGGGCACTTCCACTTATGGTCCTATAGCTTAGGAAAATTAAAATCAAAAAGACACAGCCACCCCAAAATTTGGGATGGCTCTGTTTACAAGAACCTCGTTTACGGTACAAGTTCAATAGCGCAGAAAGCGAAAAATGGATAAAGAAGTTGTGGTACTTACATACAATGCAATATCACTCAGCAATGAAATCTATGTCATCAGGCCCAGAGCAGCATAATGAGTGGATTCAGGTATGATGATTCTAACTGAAATAAGTCACACAGATAAAGAAACATCATAAGATATCACTAATACACGGAATGTAAACTTGGCTACACAGGAACTGAATTCCAAAACAGAACAGTGTCTCAAATTTAGAAAACCAGCTTATGCTTGCTTAAGGGGAAAGGTGAGTTGGGGTGCTGCATAAAACCAGAGATTGAAATGAGCACAGATAAAGTTCCTTAAGCCAAATATGTAATAGACAAGAGCTACTCCTTGCTCAACGAGATGGACTCAACACCCCATATTAAACGCCTAAGAATGTACCTGACTAGTAAGTATCTTAAAACCTATGGATTGCTATGTCTCTGAAAGAGAATCAAGCGTGTGTACAGGGGCATAAACGCAGCAGTGATAGGATTGGAGAGGTTCGGTGAGCAAATGAAGACCCTTTGAAGTCATATTGCATGGTACCCATTCCACGGGTCTCAACTCTCCAGGTTTAAGGGATTCTTCTTTCAGCTAAAGCATGCATGTGGAACCCAGAGTATGATCAACCGTGTGATCCAGAGACGTGTTCCAATATGTCTCAGTTCTCGTCCCCTGGTACTCGGGTGCAACATTCCAGATGCTTTACTAACACTCTCCCGACTTGGAGAGTCAGTGCCTTTAACCTCCTGTTTGGCCCAGTTTGCAATTTCTGTGGAAGATGAACAGGAATAGGTAGAACCAATGAGAGACTAGCTGGAGGTGTCTAGACGGGCAAATTTAACTCTCATTTCCCACCAGGAAGAGGAATTAACCAAAGGCTCAGCATGCCGTGCCAGAACAAGATTAGGGCCTGAAGCAATCCTGCGGTGTTGCGGCCAGCTCACAAGAAAGCGAGTTGAAGAAAGGAGCTCAGGGGCACTGTAATTCACAAACATGCAGAGATATAAATGACAGCTATCGTCCAAAAATATACTGAAGTAAGGCTGCCAAGAGGACTTGAAAGCGGGGCAGAATTGCAGGAAACCGATTTCAGGAGGTAGACTGGAATTGCATTTAAAGCATAGGAAAAGAGGCAGAACGTGGACAATGATGCACTTGGCCAAAAAGGGCATAGGCGTTTTTTCCTGAATATATCCAGGAAAAAACGCATATGCCCTTTTTGGCCAACCAAGCAAGCTTGCAAAGGAAATCTGCATTACAATGAAGTCTCACTTCCCCCCGGTCAAAAGGGCCATCTGAAAAAAGTGTAAAATCCAGAAAGGCAGGACAGGCCATGGAGAACTGGGAGCCTTGTTATGCTGATGGGCGGGATGTAAATTGCCAACAGCCACTGGGGAGAAGTGTATGGTGTTTCCTGAAACATCTAAAAAACAAAGCAACAAAGCGTACGGCACTTCCACTTATGGTCCTATAGCTTAGGGAAATTAAAATCAAAAAGACACAGCCACCCCAAAGTTTGGGACGGCTCTGTTTACAAGAAACTCGTTTACGGGACAAGTTCAATATCGCAGAAAGTGAAAAATGGATAAAGAATTTGTGGTACTTACGTACAATGCAATATCACTCAGCAATGAAATCTATGTCAACAGGCCTGTAGCAGAAAATGAGTGGGTTGAGGTATGATGATTCTAACTGAAATAAGTCACACAGAAAAAGAAACATCATAAGATATCACTAATACACGGAATGTAAACTTGGCTACACAGGAACTGAATTACAAAACAGAACAGGGTCTCAAATTTAGAAAACCAACTTATGCTTGCTTAAGGGGAAAGGTGAGTTGGGGTGCTGCATAAAACCAGAGATTGAAATGAGCACAGATAAACTTCCTTAAGCCAAATATGGAATAGACAAGAGCTACTCCTTGCTCAACGAAATGGACTCAACACCCCATATTAAACGCCTAAGAATGTACCTGACTAGTAAGTATCTTAAAACCTATGGATTGCTATGTCTCTGAAAGAGAATCAAGCATGTGTACAGGGGCATAAACGCAGCAGTGATAGGATTGGAGAGGTTCGGTGAGCAAACGAAGACCCTTTGAAGTCATATTGCAGGGTACCCATTCCACGGGTCTCAACTCTCCAGGTTTAAGGGATTCTTCCTTCAGCTAAAACATGCATGTGGAACCCAGACTATGATCAACCGTGTGATCGGGAGACGTGTGCCAATATATCTCAGTTCTCGTCCCCTGGTACTCGGGTGCAACATTCCACACACTATACTAACACTCTCCCGACTTAGAGAGTCAGTGCCTTTAACCTCCTGTTTGGCCCAGTTTGCAATTTCTGTGGAAGATGAACAGGAATAGGGAGAACCAATGAGAGACTAGCTGGAGGTGTCTGGACGGGCAAATTTAACTCTCATTTCCCACCAGGAAGAGGAATTAACCAAAGGCTCAGCGTGCTGTGGGGAACCAGATTAGGGCCTGAAGCAATCCTGCGGTGTTGCGGCCAGCTCACAAGAAAGCGAGTTGAAGAAAGGAGCTCAGGGGCACTGTAATTCACAAACCTGCAGAGTTATAAATGACAGCTATCGTCCAAAAATATACTGAAGTAAGCCTGCCAAGAGGACTTGAAAGCGGGGCAGAATTGCAAGAAACCGATATTGGGAGGTAGACTGGAATTGCATTTAAAGCATAGGAAAAGAGGCAGAACGTCCACAATGATGCACTTGGCCAAAAAGGGCGTATGCGTTTTTTCCTGAATATATTCAGGAAAAAACGCATACGCCCTTTTTGGCCAACCAAGCAATCTTGCAAAGGAAATCTGCACTACAATGAAGTCTCACTTCCCCCCAGTCAAAAGGGCCATCTGAAAAAAGTGTAAAATCCAGAAAGGCAGGACAGGCCATGGAGAACTGGGAGCCTTGTTATGCTGATGGGCGGGATGTAAATTGCCAACAGACACTCGGGAGAAGTGTATGGTGTTTCCTGAAACATCTAAAAAACAAAGCAACAGAGCCTAGGTCAATTCCACTTATGGTCCTATAGCATAGGGAAATTGAAATCAAAAAGACACAGCCACCCAAAAATTTGGGACGGCTCTGTTTACAAGAACCTCGTTTATGCTACAAGTTCAATATAGCAGAAAGCGGAAAATGGATAAAGAAGTTGTGGTACTTACATACAATGCAATATCACTCAGCAATGAAATCTATGTCATCAGGCCCTTAGCAGCATAATGAGTGGATTCAGGTATGATGATTCTAACTGAAATAAGTCACACAGAAAAAGAAACATCATATGATATCTCTAATATACGGAATGTAAACTTGGCTACACAGGAACTGGATTACAAAACAGAACAGTGTCTCAAATGTAGAAAACCAACTTATTCTTGCTTAAGGGGAAAGGTGAGTTGGGGTGCTGCATAAAACCAGAGATTGAAATGAGCACAGATAAAGTTCATTAAGCCAAATATGTAATAGACAAGAGCTACTCCTTGCTCAACGAAATGGACTCAACATCCCATATTAAACGCCTAAGAATGTACCTGACTAGTAAGTATCTTAAAACCTATGGATTGCTATGTCTCTGAAAGAGAATCAAGCATGTGTACAGGGCCATAAACGCAGCAGTGATAGGATTACAGAGGTTCGGTGAGCAATGAAGACCGTTTGAAGTCATATTGCATGGTACCCAATCCACGGGTCTCAACTCTCCAGGTTTAAAGGATTCTTCCTTCAGCTAAAACATGCATGTGGAACCCAGAGTATGATCAACCGTGTGATCGGTAGACGTGTTCCAATATGTCTCAGTTCTCGTCCCCTGGTACTCGGGTGCAACATTCCAGATGCTTTACTAACACTCTCCTGACTTGGAGAGTCAGTGCCTTTAACCTCCTGTTTGGCCCAGTTTGCAATTTCTGCGGAAGATGAACAGGAATAGCGAGAACCAATGAGAGACTAGCTGGAGGTGTCTGGACGGGCAAATTTAACTCTCATTTCCCACCAGGAAGAGAAATTAACCAAAGGCTCAGCATGCCATGCCGGAACAAGATTAGGGCCTGAAGCAATCCTGCGGTGTTGCGGCCAGCTCACAAGAAAGCGAGTTGAAGAAAGGAGCTCAGGGGCACTGTAATTCACAAACCTGCAGAGTTATAAATGACAGCTATCGTCCAAAAATATACTGAAGTAAGGCTGCCAAGAGGTCTTGAATGCGGGGCAGAAATGCAGGAAACCGATTCCAGGAGGTAGACAGGAATTGCATTTAAAGCATAGGAAAAGAGGTAGAACGTCGACAATGATGCACTTGGCCAAAAAGGGCGTATGCGTTTTTTCCTGAATATATTCAGGAAAAAACGCATACGCCCTTTTTGGCCAACCAAGCAAGCTTGCAAAGGAAATCTGCACTACAATGAAGTCTCACTTCCCCCGGGTCAAAAGGGCCATCTGAAATAAGTGTAAAATCCAGAAAGGCAGGACAGGGATGGAGAACTGGGAGCCTATTTATGCTGATGGGCGGGATGTAAATTGATAACAGCCACTCGGGAGAAGTGTATGGTGTTTCCTGAAACATCTAAAAAACAAAGCAACACAGCCTAGGGCACTTCCACTTATGGTCCTATAGCTTAGGAAAATTAAAATCAAAAAGACACAGCCACCCCAAAGTTTGGGATGGCTCTGTTTACAAGAACCTCGTTTACGGTACAAGTTCAATAGCGCAGAAAGCGAAAACTGGATAAAGAAGTTGTGGTACTTACATACAATGCAATATCACTCAGCAATGAAATCTATGTCATCAGGCCCAGAGCAGCATAATGAGTGGATTCAGGTATGATGATTCTAACTGAAATAAGTCACACAGATAAAGAAACATCATAAGATATCACTAATACACGGAATGTAAACTTGGCTACACAGGAACTGAATTCCAAAACAGAACAGTGTCTCAAATTTAGAAAACCAGCTTATGCTTGCTTAAGGGGAAAGGTGAGTTGGGGTGCTGCATAAAACCAGAGATTGAAATGAGCACAGATAAAGTTCCTTAAGCCAAATATGGAATAGACAAGAGCTACTCCTTGCTCAATGAGATGGACTCAACACCCCATATTAAACACCTAAGAATATACCTGACTAGTAAGTATCTTAAAACCTATGGATTGCTATGTCTCCAAAAGAGAATCCAGCGTGTTTACAGGGGCATAAACGCAGCAGTGATAGGATTGGAGAGGTTCGGTGAGCAAATGAAGACCCTTTGAAGTCATATTGCATGGTACCCATTCCACGGGTCTCAACTCTCCAGGTTTAAGGGATTCTTCCTTCAGCTAAAACATGCATGTGGAACCCAGAGTATGATCAACCATGTGATCGGGAGACGTGTTCCAATATGTCTCAGTTCTCGTCCCCTGGTACTTGGGTGCAACATTCCAGACGCTTTACTAACACTCTCCCGACTTGGAGAGTGTGTGCCTTTAACCTCCTGTTTGGCCCAGTTTGCAATTTCTGCGGAAGATGAACAGGAATAGGGTGGACCAATGAGAGATTAGCTGGAGGTGTCTGGACGGGCAAATTTAACTCCCATTTCCCACCAGGAAGAGGAATTAACCAAAGGCTCATTGTGCCGTGCCGGAACCAGATTAGGGCCTGAAGCAATCCTGTGGTGTTGCGGCCAGCTCACAAGAAAGCGAGTTGAAGAAAGGAGCTCAGGGGCACTGTAATTCACAAACCTGCAGAGTTATAAATGACAGCTATCGTCCAAAAATATACTGAAGTAAGGCTGCCAAGAGGACTTGAACGTGGGGCAGAATTGCAGGAATCCGATATCAGGAGGGAGACTGGAATTGCATTTAAAGCATAGGAAAAGGGGCAGAACGTCCACAATGATGCCCTTGGCCAAAAAGGGCGTATGCGTTTTTTCCTGAATATATTCAGGAAAAAACGCATACGCCCTTTTTGGCCAACCAAGCAAGCTTGCAAAGGAAATCTGCACTACAATGAAGTCTCACTTCCCCTGAGTCAAAAGGGCCATCTGAAAAAAGTGTAAAATCCAGAAAGGCAGGACAGGTGTTGGAGAACTGGGAGCCTTGTTATGCTGATGGGCGGGATGTAAATTGCCAACAGCCACTCGGGAGAAGTGTATGGTGTTTCCTGAAACATCTAAAAAACAAAGCAACAGAGCCTAGGTCAATTCCACTTATGGTCCTATAGCTTAGGGAAATTAAAATCAAAAAGACACAGCCACCCCAAAATTTGGGACGGCTCTGCTTACAAGAACCTCGTTTACGGTACAAGTTCAATATCGCAGAAAGCGAAAAATGGATAAAGAAGTTGTGGTACTTACGTACAATGCAATATCACTCAGCAATGAAATCTATGTCAACAGGCCTGTAGCAGAAAATGAGTGGGTTCAGGTATGATGATTCTAACTGAAATAAGTCACACAGAAAAAGAAACATCATAAGATATCACTAATACACGGAATGTAAACTTGGCTATACTGGAACTGAATTCCAAAACACAACAGGGTCTCAAATTTAGAAAACCAACTTATGCTTGCTTAAGGGGAAAGGTGAGTTGGGGTGCTGCATAAAACCAGAGATTGAAATGAGCACAGATAAAGTTCCTTAAGCCAAATATGGAATAGACAAGAGCTACTCCTTTCTCAACGAAACGGACTCAACACCCCATATTTAACGCCTAAGAATGTACCTGACTAGTAAGTATCTTAAAACCTATGGATTGCTATGTCTCCGAAAGAGAATCAAGCGTGTGTACAGGGGCATAAACGCAGCAGTGATAGGATTGGAGAGGTTCGGTGAGCAAATGAAGACCCTTTGAAGTCATATTGCATGGTACCCATTCCACGGGTCTCAACTCTCCAGGTTTAAGGGATTCTTCCTTCAGCTGAAACATGCATGTGGAACCCATTGTATGATCAACCGTGTGATTAGGAGCCGTGTTCAAATATGTCTCAGTTTTCGTCCCCTGGTACTCGGGTGCAACATTCTAGACACTTTACTAACACTCTCCTGACTTGGAGAGTCAGTGCCTTTAACCTCCTCTTTGGCCCAGTTTGCAATTTCTGCGGAAGATGAACAGGAATAGGGAGGACCAATGAGAGACTAGCTGGAGGTGTCTGGACGGGCAAATTTAACTCTCATTTCCCACCAGGAAGAGGAATTAACCAAAGGCTCAGCGTGCTGTGCCGGAACCAGATTAGGGCCTGAAGCAATTCTGCAGTGTTGCGGCCAGCTGACAAGAAAGCGAGTTGAAGAAAGGAGCTCAGGGGCACTGTAATTCACAAACCTGCAGAGTTATAAATGACAGCTATCGTCCAAAAATATACTGAAGTAAGTCTGCCAAGAGGACTTGAAAGTGGGGCAGAATTGCAGGAAACCGATATCGGGAGGTAGACTGGAATTGCATTTAAAGCATAGGAAAAGAGGCAGAACGTCCACAATGATGCACTTGGCCAAACAGTGCATATGCGTTTTTTCCTGAATATATTCAGGAAAAAACGCATACGCTCTGTTTGGCCAACCATGCAAGCTTGCAAAGGAAATCTGCACTACAATGAAGTCTCACTTCCCCCGGGTCAAAAGGGCCATCTGAAAAAAGTGTAAAATCCAGAAAGGCAGGACAGGCCATGGAGAACTGGGAGCCTTGTTATGCTAATGCGAGGGATGTAAATTGCCAACAGCCACTCGGGAGAAGTGTATGGTGTTTCCTGAAACATCTAAAAAACAAAGCAACTGAGCCTAGGTCAATTCCACTTATGGTCCTATAGTTTAGGGAAATTAAAATAAAAAAGACACAGTCACCCCAAAATTTGGGACGGCTCTGTTTACAAGAACCTGTTTTACAGTACAAGTTCAATATCGCAGAAAGCGGAAAATGGATAAAGAAGTTGTGGTACTTACGTACAATGCAATATCACTCAGCAATGAAATCTATGTGATCAGGCCCGTAGCAGCATAATGAGTGGATTCAGGTATGATGATTCTAACTGAAATAAGTCACACAGAAAAAGAAACATCATATGATATCTCTAATATACGGAATGTAAACTTGGCTACACAGGAACTTGATTACAAAACAGAAGAGTGTCTCAAATGTAGAAAACCAACTTATTCTTGCTTAAGGGGAAAGGTGAGTTGGGGTGCTGCATAAAACCAGAGATTGAAATGAGCACAGATAAAGTTCATTAAGCCAAATATGTAATAGACAAGAGCTACTCCTTGCTCAACGAAATGGACTCAACATCCCATATTAAACGCCTAAGAATGTACCTGACTAGTAAGTATCTTAAAACCTATGGATTGCTATGTCTCTGAAAGAGAATCAAGCATGTGTACAGGGTCATAAACGCAGCACTGATAGGATTGGAGAGGTTCGGTGAGCAATGAAGACCCTTTGAAGTCATATTGCATGGTACCCATTCCACGGGTCTCAACTCTCCAGGTTTAAGGGATTCTTCCTTCAGCTAAAACATGCATGTGGAACCCAGAGTATGATCAACCGTGTGATCGGTAGACGTGTTCCAATATGTCTCAGTTCTCGTCCCCTGGTACTCAGGTGCAACATTCCAGATGCTTTACTAACACTCTCCCGACTTGGAGAGTCAGTGCCTTTAACCTCCTCTTTGGCCCAGTTTGCAATTTCTGTGGAAGATGAACAGGAATAGGGAGAACCAATGAGAGACTAGCTGGAGATGTCTGGACGGGCAAATTTAACTCTCATTTCCCACCAGGAAGAGGAATTAACCAAAGGCTCAGCATGCCGTTCCGGAACCAGATTAGGGCCTGAAGCAATCCTGCGGTGCTGCGGCCAGCTCACAAGAAAGCGAGTTGAAGAAAGGAGCTCAGGGACACTGTAATTCACAAACCTGCAGAGTTATAAATGACAGCTATCGTCCAAAAATATACTGAAGTAAGGCTGCCAAGAGGACTTGAAAGCGGGGCAGAATTGCAGGCAACTGATTTCAGGAGGTAGACTGGAATTGCATTTAAAGCATAGGAAAAGAGGCAGAACGTCGACAATGATGCACTTGGCCAAAAAGGGCGTATGCGTTTTTTCATGAATATATTCAGGAAAAAACGCATACGCCCTTTTTGGCCAACCAAGCAACCTTGCAAAGGAAATCTGCACTACAATGAAGTCTCACTTCCCCCAGTCAAAAGGGCCATCTGAAAAAAGTGTAAAATCCAGAAAGGCAGGACAGGCCATGGAGAACTGGGAGCCTTGTTATGCTGATGGGTGGGATGTAAATTGCCAACAGCCACTCCGGAGAAGTGCATGGTGCTTCCTGAAACATCTAAAAAACAGAGGAACAGAGCCTAGGGCACTTCCACTTATGGTCCTATAGCTTAGGGAAATTAAAATCAAAAAGACACAGCCACCCAAAAGTTTCGGATGGCTCTGTTTACAAGAACCTCGTTTATGGTACAAGTTCAATATCGCAGAAAGTGAAAAATGGATAAAGAAGTTGTAGTACTTATGTACAACACAATATCACTCAGCAATGAAATCTATGTCATCAGGCCCGTAGCAGCATAATGAGCGGATTCAGGTATGATGATTCTAACTGAAATAAGTCACACAGAAAAAGAAACATCATAAGATATCACTAATACATGGAATGTAAACTTGGCTACACAGGAACTGAATTACAAAACAGAACAGGGTCTCAAATTTAGAAAACCAACTTATGTTTGCTTAAGGGGAAAGGTGAGTTGGGGTGCTGCATAAAACCAGAGATTGAAATGAGCACAGATAAAGTTCCTTAAGCCAAATATGTAATAGACAAGAGCTACTCCTTGCTCAACGAAATGGACTCAACACCCCATATTAAACGCCTAAGAATGTACCTGACTAGTAAGTATCTTAAAACCTATGGATTGCTATGTCTCTGAAAGAGAATCAAGCATGTGTACAGGGGCATAAACGCAGCAGTGATAGGATTGGAGAGGTTCGGTGAGCAAACGAAGACCCTTTGAAATCATATTGCAGGGTACCCATTCCACGGGTCTCAACTCTCCAGGTTTAAGGGATTCTTCCTTCAGCTAAAACATGCATGTGGAACCCAGACTATGATCAACCGTGTGATCAGGAGACGTGTGCCAATATATCTCAGTTCTCGTCCCCTGGTACTCGGGTGCAACATTCCACACACTATACTAACACTCTCCCGACTTGGAGAGTCAGTGCCTTTAACCTCCTGTTTGGCCCAGTTTGCAATTTCTGTGGAAGATGAACAGGAATAGGGAGAACCAATGAGAGACTAGCTGGAGGTGTCTGGACGGGCAAATTTAACTCTCATTTCCCACCAGGAAGAGGAATTAACCAAAGGCTCAGCATGCTGTGGGGAACCAGATTAGGGCCTGAAGCAATCCTGCGGTGTTGCGGCCAGCTCACAAGAAAGCGAGTTGAAGAAAGGAGCTCAGGGGCACTGTAATTCACAAACCTGCAGAGTTATAAATGACAGCTATCGTCCAAAAATATACTGAAGTAAGCCTGCCAAGAGGACTTGAAAGCGGGGCAGAATTGCAAGAAACCGATATTGGGAGGTAGACTGGAATTGCATTTAAAGCATAGGAAAAGAGGCAGAACGTCCACAATGATGCACTTGGCCAAAAAGGGCGTATGCGTTTTTTCCTGAATATATTCAGGAAAAAACGCATACGCCCTTTTTGGCCAACCAAGCAAGCTTGCAAAGGAAATCTGCACTACAATGAAGTCTCACTTCCCCCCAGTCAAAAGGGCCATCTGAAAAAAGTGTAAAATCCAGAAAGGCAGGACAGGCCATGGAGAACTGGGAGCCTTGTTATGCTGATGGGCGGGATGTAAATTGCCACCAGCCACTCGGGAGAAGTGTATGGTGTTTCCTGAAACATCTAAAAAACAAAGCAACAGAGCCTAGGTCAATTCCACTTATGGTCCTATAGCATAGGGAAATTGAAATCAAAAAGACACAGCCACCCAAAAATTTGGGACGGCTCTGTTTACAAGAACCTCGTTTATGCTACAAGTTCAATATAGCAGAAAGCGGAAAATGGATAAAGAAGTTGTGGTACTTACATACAATGCAATATCACTCAGCAATGAAATCTATGTCATCAGGCCCTTAGCAGCATAATGAGTGGATTCAGGTATGATGATTCTAACTGAAATAAGTCACACAGAAAAAGAAACATCATATGATATCACTAATATACGGAATGTAAACTTGGCTACACAGGAACTGGATTACAAAACAGAACAGTGTCTCAAATGTAGAAAACCAACTTATTCTTGCTTAAGGGGAAAGGTGAGTTGGGGTGCTGCATAAAACCAGAGATTGAAATGAGCACAGATAAAGTTCATTAAGCCAAATATGTAATAGACAAGAGCTACTCCTTGCTCAACGAAATGGACTCAACACCCCATATTAAACGCCTAAGAATGTACCTGACTAGTAAGTATCTTAAAACCTATGGATTGCTATGTCTCCGAAAGAGAATCAACCGTGTGTACAGTGGCATAAACGGAGCAGTGATAGGATTGGAGAGGTTCGGTGAGCAAATGAAGACCCTTTGAAGTCATATTGCATGGTACCCATTCCACGGGTCTCAACTCTCCAGGTTTAAGGGATTCTTCCTTCAGCTGAAACATGCCTGTGGAACCCAGAGTATGATCAACCATGTGATCCGGAGACGTGTTCAAATATGTCTCAGTTTTCGTCCCCTGGTACTCGGGTGCAACATTCCAGACGCTCTACTAACACTCTCCAGACTTGGAGAGTCAGTGCCTTTAACCTCCTGTTTGGCCCAGTTTGCAATTTCTGCGGAAGATGAACAGGAATAGGGAGAACCAATGAGAGACTAGCTGGAGGTTTCTGGACGGGCAAATTTAACTCTCATTTCCCACCAGGAAGAGGAATTAACCAAAGGCTCAGCATGCCGTTCCGGAACCAGATTAGGGCCTGAAGCAATCCTGCGGTGCTGCGGCCAGCTCACAAGAAAGCGAGTTGAAGAAAGGAGCTCAGGGACACTGTAATTCACAAACCTGCAGAGTTATAAATGACAGCTATCGTCCAAAAATATACTGAAGTAAGGCTGCCAAGAGGACTTGAAAGCGGGGCAGAATTGCAGGCAACTGATTTCAGGAGGTAGACTGGAATTGCATTTAAAGCATAGGAAAAGAGGCAGAACGTCGACAATGATGCACTTGGCCAAAAAGGGCGTATGCGTTTTTTCATGAATATATTCAGGAAAAAACGCATACGCACTTTTTGGCCAACCAAGCAACCTTGCAAAGGAAATCTGCACTACAATGAAGTCTCACTTCCCCCAGTCAAAAGGGCCATCTGAAAAAAGTGTAAAATCCAGAAAGGCAGGACAGGCCATGGAGAACTGGGAGCCTTGTTATGCTGATGGGTGGGATGTAAATTGCCAACAGCCACTCGGGAGAAGTGCATGGTGCTTCCTGAAACATCTAAAAAACAGAGGAACAGAGCCTAGGGCACTTCCACTTATGGTCCTATAGCTTAGGGAAATTAAAATCAAAAAGACACAGCCACCCAAAAGTTTCGGATGGCTCTGTTTACAAGAACCTCGTTTATGGTACAAGTTCAATATCGCAGAAAGTGAAAAATGGATAAAGAAGTTGTAGTACTTATGTACAACACAATATCACTCAGCAATGAAATCTATGTCATCAGGCCCGTAGCAGCATAATGAGCGGATTCAGGTATGATGATTCTAACTGAAATAAGTCACACAGAAAAAGAAACATCATAAGATATCACTAATACATGGAATGTAAACTTGGCTACACAGGAACTGAATTACAAAACAGAACAGGGTCTCAAATTTAGAAAACCAACTTATGTTTGCTTAAGGGGAAAGGTGAGTTGGGGTGCTGCATAAAACCAGAGATTGAAATGAGCACAGATAAAGTTCCTTAAGCCAAATATGTAATAGACAAGAGCTACTCCTTGCTCAACGAAATGGACTCAACACCCCATATTAAACGCCTAAGAATGTACCTGACTAGTAAGTATCTTAAAACCTATGGATTGCTATGTCTCTGAAAGAGAATCAAGCATGTGTACAGGGGCATAAACGCAGCAGTGATAGGATTGGAGAGGTTCGGTGAGCAAACGAAGACCCTTTGAAATCATATTGCAGGGTACCCATTCCACGGGTCTCAACTCTCCAGGTTTAAGGGATTCTTCCTTCAGCTAAAACATGCATGTGGAACCCAGACTATGATCAACCGTGTGATCGGGAGACGTGTGCCAATATATCTCAGTTCTCGTCCCCTGGTACTCGGGTGCAACATTCCACACACTATACTAACACTCTCCCGACTTGGAGAGTCAGTGCCTTTAACCTCCTGTTTGGCCCAGTTTGCAATTTCTGTGGAAGATGAACAGGAATAGGGAGAACCAATGAGAGACTAGCTGGAGGTGTCTGGACGGGCAAATTTAACTCTCATTTCCCACCAGGAAGAGGAATTAACCAAAGGCTCAGCATGCTGTGGGGAACCAGATTAGGGCCTGAAGCAATCCTGCGGTGTTGCGGCCAGCTCACAAGAAAGCGAGTTGAAGAAAGGAGCTCAGGGGCACTGTAATTCACAAACCTGCAGAGTTATAAATGACAGCTATCGTCCAAAAATATACTGAAGTAAGCCTGCCAAGAGGACTTGAAAGCGGGGCAGAATTGCAAGAAACCGATATTGGGAGGTAGACTGGAATTGCATTTAAAGCATAGGAAAAGAGGCAGAACGTCCACAATGATGCACTTGGCCAAAAAGGGCGTATGCGTTTTTTCCTGAATATATTCAGGAAAAAACGCATACGCCCTTTTTGGCCAACCAAGCAAGCTTGCAAAGGAAATCTGCACTACAATGAAGTCTCACTTCCCCCCAGTCAAAAGGGCCATCTGAAAAAAGTGTAAAATCCAGAAAGGCAGGACAGGCCATGGAGAACTGGGAGCCTTGTTATGCTGATGGGCGGGATGTAAATTGCCACTAGCCACTCGGGAGAAGTGTATGGTGTTTCCTGAAACATCTAAAAAACAAAGCAACAGAGCCTAGGTCAATTCCACTTATGGTCCTATAGCATAGGGAAATTGAAATCAAAAAGACACAGCCACCCAAAAATTTGGGACGGCTCTGTTTACAAGAACCTCGTTTATGCTACAAGTTCAATATAGCAGAAAGCGGAAAATGGATAAAGAAGTTGTGGTACTTACATACAATGCAATATCACTCAGCAATGAAATCTATGTCATCAGGCCCTTAGCAGCATAATGAGTGGATTCAGGTATGATGATTCTAACTGAAATAAGTCACACAGAAAAAGAAACATCATATGATATCACTAATATACGGAATGTAAACTTGGCTACACAGGAACTGGATTACAAAACAGAACAGTGTCTCAAATGTAGAAAACCAACTTATTCTTGCTTAAGGGGAAAGGTGAGTTGGGGTGCTGCATAAAACCAGAGATTGAAATGAGCACAGATAAAGTTCATTAAGCCAAATATGTAATAGACAAGAGCTACTCCTTGCTCAACGAAATGGACTCAACACCCCATATAAAACCCTAAGAATGTACCTGACTAGTAAGTATCTTAAAACCTATGGATTGCTATGTCTCCGAAAGAGAATCAACCGTGTGTACAGTGGCATAAACGGAGCAGTGATAGGATTGGAGAGGTTCGGTGAGCAAATGAAGACCCTTTGAAGTCATATTGCATGGTACCCATTCCACGGGTCTCAACTCTCCAGGTTTAAGGGATTCTTCCTTCAGCTGAAACATGCCTGTGGAACCCAGAGTATGATCAACCATGTGATCCGGAGACGTGTTCAAATATGTCTCAGTTTTCGTCCCCTGGTACTCGGGTGCAACATTCCAGACGCTCTACTAACACTCTCCAGACTTGGAGAGTCAGTGCCTTTAACCTCCTGTTTGGCCCAGTTTGCAATTTCTGCGGAAGATGAACAGGAATAGGGAGAACCAATGAGAGACTAGCTGGAGGTTTCTGGACGGGCAAATTTAACTCTCATTTCCCACCAGGAAGAGGAATTAACCAAAGGCTCAGCGTGCCGTGCCGGAAGCAGATTAGGGTCTGAAGCAATCCTGCGGTGTTGCGGCCAGCTCACAAGAAAGCGAGTTGAAGAAAGGAGCTCAGGGGCACTGTAATTCACAAACGTGCAGAGTTATAAATGACAGCTATCGTCCAAAAATATACTGAAGTAAGGCTGCCAAGAGGACTTGAAAGCGGGGCAGAATTGCAGGAAACTGATTTCAGGAGGTAGACTGGAATTGCATTTAAAGCATAGGAAAAGAGGCAGAACATCGACAATGATGCACTTGGCCAATAAGGGCGTATGCGGTTTTTCCTGAATATATTCAGGAAAAAACGCATACGCCTTTTGGCGAGCCAAGCAAGCTTCCAAAGTAAATCTGCACTACAATGAAGTCTCACATCTCCCCGATCAAAAGGGCCATCTGAAAATAGTGTAAAATACAGAAAGGCAGGACAGGCCATGGAGAACTGAGAGCCTTGTTATGCTGATGGGCTGGATGTAATTTGCCAACAGCCACTAGGGAGAAGTGTATGGTGATTCCTGAAACATCTAAAAAACAAAGCAACAGAGCCTAGGGCAATTCCACTTATGGTCATATAGCTTAGGGAAATTAAAATCAAAAAGACACAGCCACCCCAATGTTTGGGACGGCTATGTTTACAAGAAACTCGTTTATGGTACAAGTTCAATATCGCAGAAAGTGAAAAATGGATAAAGAATTTGTGCTACTTACGTACAATGCAATATCACTCAGCAATGAAATCTATGTCATCAGGCCCGTAGCAGCATAATGAGTGGATTCAGGTATGATGATTCTAACTGCAATAAGTCACACAGAAAAAGAAACATCATAAGATATCACTAATACACGGAATGTAAACTTGGCTACACAGGAACTGAATTACAAAACAACAGGGTCTCAAATTTAGAAAACCAACTTATGCTTGCTTAAGGGGAAAGGTGAGTTGGGGTGCTGCATAAAACCAGAGATTGAAATGAGCACAGATAAAGTTCCTTAAGCCAAATATGGAATAGACAAGAGCTACTCCTTGCTCAACGAAATGGACTCAACACCCCATATTAAACGCCAATTAATGTACCTGACTAGTAAGTATCTTAAAACCTATGGATTGCTATGTCTGTGAAAGACAATCAACCGTGTGTACAGGGGCATAAACGCAGCAGTGATAGGATTGGAGAGTTTTGGTGAGCAAATGAAGACCCTTTGAAGTCATATTGCATGGTACCCATTCCACGGGTCTCAACTCTCCAGGTTTAAGGGATTCTTCCTTCAGCTAAAACATGCATGTGGAACCCAGAATATGATCAACCGTGTCATCGGGAGACGTGTTCAAATATGTCTCAGTTTTCGACCCTTGGTACTCGGGTGCAACATTCCAGACGCTTTACTAACACTCTCCCGACTTGGAGAGTCAGTGCCTTTAACCTCCTGTTTGGGCCAGCTTGCAATTTCTGCGGAAGATGAACAGGGATAGGGAGGACCAATGAGAGACTAGCTGGAGGTGTCTGGACGGGCAAATTTAACTCTCATTTACCACCAGGAAGAGGCATTAACCAAAGGCTCAGCGTGCCGTGCCGCAACCAGATTAGTGCCTGAATCAATCCTACGGTGTTGCGGCCAGCTCACAGGAAAGCGAGTTGAAGAAAGGAGCCCAGGGGCACTGTAATTCACAAAACTGCAGAGTTATAAATGACAGCTATCGTCCAAAAATATACTGAAGTAAGGCTGCCAAGAGGACTTGAAAGCGGGGAAGAATTGCAGGACACCGATTTCAGGAGGTAGACTGGAATTGCATTTAAAGCATAGGAAAAGAGGCAGAACGTCGACAATGATGCACTTGGCCAAAAAGGGCGTATGCGTTTTTTCCTGAATATATTCAGAAAAAAACGCATATGCCCTTTTTGGCCAACCAAGCAAGCTTGCAAAAGAAATCTGCACTACAATGAAGTCTCACTTCCCCCTGGTCAAAAGGGCCATCTGAAAAAAGTGTAAAATCCAGAAAGGCAGGACAGGCCATGGAGAACTGGGAGCATTGTTATGCTGATGGGCGGGATGTAAATTGCCAACAGCCACTAGGGAGAAGTGTATGGTGTTTCCTGAAACAGCTAAAAAACAAAGCAACAGAGCCTAGGTCACTTCCACTTATGGTCCTATAGCTTAGGGAAATTAAAATCAAAAAGACACAGCCACCCCAAAGTTTGTGAGGGCTCTGTTTACAAGAACCTCGTTTACGGTACAAGTTCAATATCACAAAAAGCGAAAAATGGATAAAGAATTTGTGGTACTTACGTACAATGCAATATCACTCAGCAATGAAATCTATGTCATCAGGCCTGTAGAAGGATAATGAGTGGATTCAGGTATGATGATTCTAACTGAAATAAGTCACACAGAAAAAGAAACATCATAAGATATCACTAATACACGGAATGTAAACTTGGCTACACAGGAACTGGATTACAAAACAGAACAGTGTCTCAAATTTAGAAAACCAACTTATGCTTGCTTAAGGGGAAAGGTGAGTTGGGGTGCTACATAGAACCAGAGATTGAAAATAGCACAGATAAAGTTCCTTAAGCCAAATATGTAATAGACAAGAGCTACTCCTTGCTCAACGAAATGGACTCAAAACCCCATATTAAACGCCTAATAATGTACCCGACTAGTAAGTATCTTAAAACCTATGGATTGCTATGTCTCTGAAAGAGAATCAAGCGTGAGTACAGGGGCATAAACGCAGCAGTGGTAGGATTGGACAGGTTTGGTGAGCAAATGAAGACCCTTTCAAGTCATATTGCATGGTACCCATTCCACGGGTCTCAACTCTCCCGGTTTAAGGGATTCTTCCTTCAGCTAAACATGCATGTGGAACCCAGACTATGATCAACCGTGTGATCGTGAGTCATGTTCAAATATCTCAGTTCTCATCCCCTGGTACTCGGGTGCAACATTCTAGACGCTTTACTAACGCTCTCCCGACTTGGAGAATCAGTGCCTTTAACCTCCTGTTTGGCCCAGTTTGCAAATTCCGCGGAAGATGAACAGGGATAGGGAGAACCAATGAGAGACTAGCTGGAGGTGTCTGGACGGGCAAATTTAACTCTCATTTCCCAGCAGGAAGAGGAATTAAGCAAAGGCTCAGCGTGCCATGCCGGAACCAGATTAGGGCCTGAAGCAATAGTGCGGTGTTGCGGCCATCTCACAAGAAAGCGAGTTGAAGAAAGGAGCTCAGGGGCACTGTAATTCACAAACCTGCAGAGTTATAAATGACGGCTATCATCCAAAAATATACTCAAGTAAGGCTGCCAAGAGGACTTGAAAGCGTGGCAGAATTGCAGGAAACCGATTTCAGGAGGTAGACTGGAATTGCATTTAAAGCATAGGAAAAGAGGCAGAACATCGACAATGATGCACTTGGCCAAAAAGGGCGTATGCGTTTTTTCCTGAATATATTCAGAAAAAAACGCATACGCCTTTTGTCGAGCCAAGCAAGCTTCCAAAGGAAATCTGCACTACAATGAGGTCTCACATCTCCCCGATCAAAAGGGCCATCTGAAAATAGTGTAAAATCCAGAAAGGCAGGACAGGCCATGGAGAACTGGGAGCCTTGTTATGCTGATGGGTTGGCTGTAATTTGCCAACAGCCACTAGGGAGAAGTGTATGGTGATTCCTGAAACATCTAAAAAACAAAGCAACAGAGCCTAGGGCAATTCCACTTATGGTCATATAGCTTAGGGAAATTAAAATCAAAAGGACACAGCCACCCCAAAGTTTGGGACAGCTCTGTTTACAAGAACCTCGTTTACGGTACAAGTTCAATATCGCAGAAAGCGAAAAATGGATAAAGAAGTTGTGGTACTTACGTACAATGCAATATCACTCAGCAATGAAATCTATGTCTTCAGGCCCGTAGCAGCATAATGAGTGGATTCAGGCATTATGATTCTAACTGAAATAAGTCACACAGAAAAAGAAACATCATAAGATATCACTAATACACGGAATGTAAACTTGGCTACACAGGAACTGAATTACAAAACAGAACAGGGTCTCAAATTTAGAAAACCAACTTATGCTTCCTTAAGGGAAAAGGTGAGTTGGGGTGCTGCATAAAACCAGAGATTGAAATGAGCACAGATAAAGTTCCTTAAGCCAAATATGTAATAGACAAGAGCTACTCCTTGCTCAACGAAATGGACTCAACACCCCATATTAAACGCCAATGAATGTACCTGACTAGTAAGTATCTTAAAACCTATGGATTGCTATGTCTGTGAAAGACAATCAACCGTGTGTACAGTGGCATAAACGCAGCAGTGATAGGATTGGAGAGGTTCGGTGAGCAAATGAAGACCCTTTGAAGTCATATTGCATGGTACCCATTCCACGGGTCTCAACTCTCCAGGTTTAAGGGATTCTTCCTTCAGCTAAAACATGCATGTGGAACCCAGAGTATGATCAACCGTGTCATCGGGAGACGTGTTCAAATATGTCTCAGTTTTCTTCCCCTGGTACTCAGGTGCAACATTCCAGATGCTTTACTAACACTCTCCCGACTTGGAGAGTCAGTGCCTTTAAACTCCTGTTTGGCCCAGTTTGCAATTTCTGCGGAAGATGAACAGGGATAGGGAGGACCAATGAGAGACTAGCTGGAGGTGTCTGGACGGGCAATTTTAACTCTCATTTCCCACCAGGAAGAGGAATTAAGCGAAGGCTCAGCGTGCCGTGCCAGAACCAGATTAGGGCCTGAAGCAATCCTGCGGTGTTGCGGCCAGCTCACAAGAAAGCGAGTTGAAGAAAGGAGCTCAGGGGCACTGTAATTCACAAACGTGCAGAGTTATAAATGACAGCTATCGTCCAAAAATATACTGAAGTAAGGCTGCCAAGAGGACTTGAAAGTGGGGCAGAATTGAAGGAGAACGATTTCAGGAGGTAGACTGGAATTGCATTTAAAGCATAGGAAAAGAGGCAGAACATCGACAATGATGCACTTGGCCAAAAAGGGCGTATGCGTTTTTTCCTGAATATATTCAGGAAAAAACGCATACGCCTTTTGGCGAGCCAAGCAAGCTTCCAAAGGAAATCTGCACTACAATGAAGTCTCACATCTCCCCGATCAAAAGGGCCATCTGAAAATAGTGTAAAATACAGAAAGGCAGGACAGGCCATGGAGAACTGAGAGCCTTGTTATGCTGATGGGCTGGATGTAATTTGCCAACAGCCACTAGGGAGAAGTGTATGGTGATTCCTGAAACATCTAAAAAACAAAGCAACAGAGCCTAGGGCAATTCCACTTATGGTCATATAGCTTAGGGAAATTAAAATCAAAAAGACACAGCCACCCCAATGTTTGGGACGGCTATGTTTACAAGAAACTCGTTTATGGTACAAGTTCAATATCGCAGAAAGTGAAAAATGGATAAAGAATTTGTGCTACTTACGTACAATGCAATATCACTCAGCAATGAAATCTATGTCATCAGGCCCGTAGCAGCATAATGAGTGGATTCAGGTATGATGATTCTAACTGAAATAAGTCACACAGAAAAAGAAACATCATAAGATATCACTAATACACGGAATGTAAACTTGGCTACACAGGAACTGAATTACAAAACAACAGGGTCTCAAATTTAGAAAACCAACTTATGCTTGCTTAAGGGGAAAGGTGAGTTGGGGTGCTGCATAAAACCAGAGATTGAAATGAGCACAGATAAAGTTCCTTAAGCCAAATATGGAATAGACAAGAGCTACTCCTTGCTCAACGAAATGGACTCAACACCCCATATTAAACGCCAATGAATGTACCTGACTAGTAACTATCTTAAAACCTATGGATTGCTATGTCTGTGAAAGACAATCAACCGTGTGTACAGGGGCATAAACGCAGCAGTGATAGGATTGGAGAGGTTCGGTGAGCAAATGAAGACCCTTTGAAGTCATATTGCATGGTACCCATTCCACGGGTCTCAACTCTCCAGGTTTAAGGGATTCTTCCTTCAGCTAAAACATGCATGTGGAACCCAGAATATGATCAACCGTGTCATCGGGAGACGTGTTCAAATATGTCTCAGTTTTCGTCCCCTGGTACTCGGGTGCAACATTCCAGACGCTTTACTAACACTCTCCCGACTTGGAGAGTCAGTGCCTTTAAACTCCTGTTTGGCCCAGTTTGCAATTTCTGCGGAAGATGAACAGGGATAGGGAGGACCAATGAGAGACTAGCTGGAGGTGTCTGGACGGGCAATTTTAACTCTCATTTCCCACCAGGAAGAGGAATTAAGCGAAGGCTCAGCGTGCCGTGCCGGAACCAGATTAGGGCCTGAAGCAATCCTGCGGTGTTGCGGCCAGCTCACAAGAAAGCGAGTTGAAGAAAGGAGCTCAGGGGCACTGTAATTCACACACCTGCAGAGTTATAAATGACAGCTATCGTCAAAAATATACTGAAGTAAGGCTGCCAAGAGGACTTGAAAGCGGGGCAGAATTGCAGGAAACCGATTTCAGGAGGTAGACTGGAATTGCATTTAAAGCATAGGAAAAGAGGCAGAACGTCGACAATGATGCACTTGGCCAAAAAGGGCGTATGCGTTTTTTCCTGAATATATTCAGAAAAAAACGCATACGCCCTTTTTGGCCAACCAAGCAAGCTTGCAAAAGAAATCTGCACTACAATGAAGTCTCACTTCCCCCTGGTCAAAAGGGCCATCTGAAAAAAGTGTAAAATCCAGAAAGGCAGGACAGGCCATGGAGAACTGGGAGCATTGTTATGCTGATGGGCGGGATGTAAATTGCCAACAGCCACTAGGGAGAAGTGTATGGTGTTTCCTGAAACATCTAAAAAACAAAGCAACAGAGCCTAGGTCACTTCCACTTATGGTCCTATAGCTTAGGGAAATTAAAATCAAAAAGACACAGCCACCCCAAAGTTTGTGAGGGCTCTGTTTACAAGAACCTCGTTTACGGTACAAGTTCAATATCACAAAAAGCGAAAAATGGATAAAGAATTTGTGGTACTTACGTACAATGCAATATCACTCAGCAATGAAATCTATGTCATCAGGCCTGTAGAAGGATAATGAGTGGATTCAGGTATGATGATTCTAACTGAAATAAGTCACACAGAAAAAGAAACATCATAAGATATCACTAATACACGGAATGTAAACTTGGCTACACAGGAACTGGATTACAAAACAGAACAGTGTCTCAAATTTAGAAAACCAACTTATGCTTGCTTAAGGGGAAAGGTGAGTTGGGGTGCTACATAGAACCAGAGATTGAAAATAGCACAGATAAAGTTCCTTAAGCCAAATATGTAATAGACAAGAGCTACTCCTTGCTCAACGAAATGGACTCAAAACCCCATATTAAACGCCTAATAATGTACCCGACTAGTAAGTATCTTAAAACCTATGGATTGCTATGTCTCTGAAAGAGAATCAAGCGTGAGTACAGGGGCATAAACGCAGCAGTGGTAGGATTGGAGAGGTTTGGTGAGCAAATGAAGACCCTTTCAAGTCATATTGCATGGTACCCATTCCACGGGTCTCAACTCTCCCGGTTTAAGGGATTCTTCCTTCAGCTAAACATGCATGTGGAACCCAGACTATGATCAACCGTGTGATCGTGAGTCATGTTCAAATATCTCAGTTCTCATCCCCTGGTACTCGGGTGCAACATTCTAGACGCTTTACTAACGCTCTCCCGACTTGGAGAATCAGTGCCTTTAACCTCCTGTTTGGCCCAGTTTGCAAATTCCGCGGAAGATGAACAGGGATAGGGAGAACCAATGAGAGACTAGCTGGAGGTGTCTGGACGGGCAAATTTAACTCTCATTTCCCAGCAGGAAGAGGAATTAAGCAAAGGCTCAGCGTGCCATGCCGGAACCAGATTAGGGCCTGAAGCAATAGTGCGGTGTTGCGGCCAGCTCACAAGAAAGCGAGTTGAAGAAAGGAGCTCAGGGGCACTGTAATTCACAAACCTGCAGAGTTATAAATGACGGCTATCATCCAAAAATATACTCAAGTAAGGCTGCCAAGAGGACTTGAAAGCGTGGCAGAATTGCAGGAAACCGATTTCAGGAGGTAGACTGGAATTGCATTTAAAGCATAGGAAAAGAGGCAGAACATCGACAATGATGCACTTGGCCAAAAAGGGCGTATGCGTTTTTTCCTGAATATATTCAGAAAAAAACGCATACGCCTTTTGTCGAGCCAAGCAAGCTTCCAAAGGAAATCTGCACTACAATGAGGTCTCACATCTCCCCGATCAAAAGGGCCATCTGAAAATAGTGTAAAATCCAGAAAGGCAGGACAGGCCATGGAGAACTGGGAGCCTTGTTATGCTGATGGGTTGGCTGTAATTTGCCAACAGCCACTAGGGAGAAGTGTATGGTGATTCCTGAAACATCTAAAAAACAAAGCAACAGAGCCTAGGGCAATTCCACTTATGGTCATATAGCTTAGGGAAATTAAAATCAAAAGGACACAGCCACCCCAAAGTTTGGGACAGCTCTGTTTACAAGAACCTCGTTTACGGTACAAGTTCAATATCGCAGAAAGCGAAAAATGGATAAAGAAGTTGTGGTACTTACGTACAATGCAATATCACTCAGCAATGAAATCTATGTCTTCAGGCCCGTAGCAGCATAATGAGTGGATTCAGGCATTATGATTCTAACTGAAATAAGTCACACAGAAAAAGAAACATCATAAGATATCACTAATACACGGAATGTAAACTTGGCTACACAGGAACTGAATTACAAAACAGAACAGGGTCTCAAATTTAGAAAACCAACTTATGCTTCCTTAAGGGAAAAGGTGAGTTGGGGTGCTGCATAAAACCAGAGATTGAAATGAGCACAGATAAAGTTCCTTAAGCCAAATATGTAATAGACAAGAGCTACTCCTTGCTCAACGAAATGGACTCAACACCCCATATTAAACGCCAATGAATGTACCTGACTAGTAAGTATCTTAAAACCTATGGATTGCTATGTCTGTGAAAGACAATCAACCGTGTGTACAGTGGCATAAACGCAGCAGTGATAGGATTGGAGAGGTTCGGTGAGCAAATGAAGACCCTTTGAAGTCATATTGCATGGTACCCATTCCACGGGTCTCAACTCTCCAGGTTTAAGGGATTCTTCCTTCAGCTAAAACATGCATGTGGAACCCAGAGTATGATCAACCGTGTCATCGGGAGACGTGTTCAAATATGTCTCAGTTTTCTTCCCCTGGTACTCGGGTGCAACATTCCAGATGCTTTACTAACACTCTCCCGACTTGGAGAGTCAGTGCCTTTAAACTCCTGTTTGGCCCAGTTTGCAATTTCTGCGGAAGATGAACAGGGATAGGGAGGACCAATGAGAGACTAGCTGGAGGTGTCTGGACGGGCAATTTTAACTCTCATTTCCCACCAGGAAGAGGAATTAAGCGAAGGCTCAGCGTGCCGTGCCAGAACCAGATTAGGGCCTGAAGCAATCCTGCGGTGTTGCGGCCAGCTCACAAGAAAGCGAGTTGAAGAAAGGAGCTCAGGGGCACTGTAATTCACAAACGTGCAGAGTTATAAATGACAGCTATCGTCCAAAAATATACTGAAGTAAGGCTGCCAAGAGGACTTGAAAGCGGGGCAGAATTGAAGGAGAACGATTTCAGGAGGTAGACTGGAATTGCATTTAAAGCATAGGAAAAGAGGCAGAACATCGACAATGATGCACTTGGCCAAAAAGGGCGTATGCGGTTTTTCCTGAATATATTCAGGAAAAAACGCATACGCCTTTTGGCGAGCCAAGCAAGCTTCCAAAGGAAATCTGCACTACAATGAAGTCTCACATCTCCCCGATCAAAAGGGCCATCTGAAAATAGTGTAAAATACAGAAAGGCAGGACAGGCCATGGAGAACTGAGAGCCTTGTTATGCTGATGGGCTGGATGTAATTTGCCAACAGCCACTAGGGAGAAGTGTATGGTGATTCCTGAAACATCTAAAAAACAAAGCAACAGAGCCTAGGGCAATTCCACTTATGGTCATATAGCTTAGGGAAATTAAAATCAAAAAGACACAGCCACCCCAATGTTTGGGACGGCTATGTTTACAAGAAACTCGTTTATGGTACAAGTTCAATATCGCAGAAAGTGAAAAATGGATAAAGAATTTGTGCTACTTACGTACAATGCAATATCACTCAGCAATGAAATCTATGTCATCAGGCCCGTAGCAGCATAATGAGTGGATTCAGGTATGATGATTCTAACTGAAATAAGTCACACAGAAAAAGAAACATCATAAGATATCACTAATACACGGAATGTAAACTTGGCTACACAGGAACTGAATTACAAAACAACAGGGTCTCAAATTTAGAAAACCAACTTATGCTTGCTTAAGGGGAAAGGTGAGTTGGGGTGCTGCATAAAACCAGAGATTGAAATGAGCACAGATAAAGTTCCTTAAGCCAAATATGGAATAGACAAGAGCTACTCCTTGCTCAACGAAATGGACTCAACACCCCATATTAAACGCCAATGAATGTACCTGACTAGTAAGTATCTTAAAACCTATGGATTGCTATGTCTGTGAAAGACAATCAACCGTGTGTACAGGAGCATAAACGAAGCAGTGATAGGATTGGAGAGGTTCGGTGAGCAAATGAAGACCCTTTGAAGTCATATTGCATGGTACCCATTCCACGGGTCTCAACTCTCCAGGTTTAAGGGATTCTTCCTTCAGCTAAAACATGCATGTGGAACCCAGAATATGATCAACCGTGTCATCGGGAGACGTGTTCAAATATGTCTCAGTTTTCGACCCTTGGTACTCGGGTGCAACATTCCAGACGCTTTACTAACACTCTCCCGACTTGGAGAGTCAGTGCCTTTAACCTCCTGTTTGGGCCAGCTTGCAATTTCTGCGGAAGATGAACAGGGATAGGGAGGACCAATGAGAGACTAGCTGGAGGTGTCTGGACGGGCAAATTTAACTCTCATTTACCACCAGGAAGAGGCATTAACCAAAGGCTCAGCGTGCCGTGCCGCAACCAGATTAGTGCCTGAATCAATCCTACGGTGTTGCGGCCAGCTCACAGGAAAGCGAGTTGAAGAAAGGAGCCCAGGGGCACTGTAATTCACAAAACTGCAGAGTTATAAATGACAGCTATCGTCCAAAAATATACTGAAGTAAGGCTGCCAAGAGGACTTGAAAGCGGGGAAGAATTGCAGGACACCGATTTCAGGAGGTAGACTGGAATTGCATTTAAAGCATAGGAAAAGAGGCAGAACGTCGACAATGATGCACTTGGCCAAAAAGGGCGTATGCGTTTTTTCCTGAATATATTCAGAAAAAAACGCATACGCACTTCTTGGCCAACCAAGCAAGCTTGCAAAAGAAATCTGCACTACAATGAAGTCTCACTTCCCCCTGGTCAAAAGGGCCATCTGAAAAAAGTGTAAAATCCAGAAAGGCAGGACAGGCCATGGAGAACTGGGAGCATTGTTATGCTGATGGGCGGGATGTAAATTGCCAACAGCCACTAGGGAGAAGTGTATGGTGTTTCCTGAAACATCTAAAAAACAAAGCAACAGAGCCTAGGTCACTTCCACTTATGGTCCTATAGCTTAGGGAAATTAAAATCAAAAAGACACAGCCACCCCAAAGTTTGTGAGGGCTCTGTTTACAAGAACCTCGTTTACGGTACAAGTTCAATATCACAAAAAGCGAAAAATGGATAAAGAATTTGTGGTACTTACGTACAATGCAATATCACTCAGCAATGAAATCTATGTCATCAGGCCTGTAGAAGGATAATGAGTGGATTCAGGTATGATGATTCTAACTGAAATAAGTCACACAGAAAAAGAAACATCATAAGATATCACTAATACACGGAATGTAAACTTGGCTACACAGGAACTGGATTACAAAACAGAACAGGGTCTCAAATTTAGAAAACCAACTTATGCTTGCTTAAGGGGAAAGGTGAGTTGGGGTGCTACATAGAACCAGAGATTGAAAATAGCACAGATAAAGTTCCTTAAGCCAAATATGTAATAGACAAGAGCTACTCCTTGCTCAACGAAATGGACTCAAAACCCCATATTAAACGCCTAATAATGTACCCGACTAGTAAGTATCTTAAAACCTATGGATTGCTATGTCTCTGAAAGAGAATCAAGCGTGAGTACAGGGGCATAAACGCAGCAGTGGTAGGATTGGAGAGGTTTGGTGAGCAAATGAAGACCCTTTCAAGTCATATTGCATGGTACACATTCCACGGGTCTCAACTCTCCCGGTTTAAGGGATTCTTCCTTCAGCTAAACATGCATGTGGAACCCAGACTATGATCAACCGTGTGATCGTGAGTCATGTTCAAATATCTCAGTTCTCATCCCCTGGTACTCGGGTGCAACATTCTAGACGCTTTACTAACGCTCTCCCGACTTGGAGAATCAGTGCCTTTAACCTCCTGTTTGGCCCAGTTTGCAAATTCCGCGGAAGATGAACAGGGATAGGGAGAACCAATGAGAGACTAGCTGGAGGTGTCTGGACGGGCAAATTTAACTCTCATTTCCCAGCAGGAAGAGGAATTAAGCAAAGGCTCAGCGTGCCATGCCGGAACCAGATTAGGGCCTGAAGCAATAGTGCGGTGTTGCGGCCAGCTCACAAGAAAGCGAGTTGAAGAAAGGAGCTCAGGGGCACTGTAATTCACAAACCTGCAGAGTTATAAATGACGGCTATCATCCAAAAATATACTCAAGTAAGGCTGCCAAGAGGACTTGAAAGCGTGGCAGAATTGCAGGAAACCGATTTCAGGAGGTACTGGAATTGCATTTAAAGCATAGGAAAAGAGGCAGAACATCGACAATGATGCACTTGGCCAAAAAGGGCGTATGCGTTTTTTCCTGAATATATTCAGAAAAAAACGCATACGCCTTTTGTCGAGCCAAGCAAGCTTCCAAAGGAAATCTGCACTACAATGAGGTCTCACATCTCCCCGATCAAAAGGGCCATCTGAAAATAGTGTAAAATCCAGAAAGGCAGGACAGGCCATGGAGAACTGGGAGCCTTGTTATGCTGATGGGCTGGCTGTAATTTGCCAACAGCCACTAGGGAGAAGTGTATGGTGATTCCTGAAACATCTAAAAAACAAAGCAACAGAGCCTAGGGCAATTCCACTTATGGTCATATAGCTTAGGGAAATTAAAATCAAAAGGACACAGCCACCCCAAAGTTTGGGACAGCTCTGTTTACAAGAACCTCGTTTACGGTACAAGTTCAATATCGCAGAAAGCGAAAAATGGATAAAGAAGTTGTGGTACTTACGTACAATGCAATATCACTCAGCAATGAAATCTATGTCTTCAGGCCCGTAGCAGCATAATGAGTGGATTCAGGCATTATGATTCTAACTGAAATAAGTCACACAGAAAAAGAAACATCATAAGATATCACTAATACACGGAATGTAAACTTGGCTACACAGGAACTGAATTACAAAACAGAACAGGGTCTCAAATTTAGAAAACCAACTTATGCTTCCTTAAGGGAAAAGGTGAGTTGGGGTGCTGCATAAAACCAGAGATTGAAATGAGCACAGATAAAGTTCCTTAAGCCAAATATGTAATAGACAAGAGCTACTCCTTGCTCAACGAAATGGACTCAACACCCCATATTAAACGCCAATGAATGTACCTGACTAGTAAGTATCTTAAAACCTATGGATTGCTATGTCTGTGAAAGACAATCAACCGTGTGTACAGTGGCATAAACGCAGCAGTGATAGGATTGGAGAGGTTCGGGGAGCAAATGAAGACCCTTTGAAGTCATATTGCATGGTACCCATTCCACGGGTCTCAACTCTCCAGGTTTAAGGGATTCTTCCTTCAGCTAAAACATGCATGTGGAACCCAGAGTATGATCAACCGTGTCATCGGGGAGACGTGTTCAAATATGTCTCAGTTTTCGTTCCCCTGGTACTCGGGTGCAACATTCCAGATGCTTTACTAACACTCTCCCGACTTGGAGAGTCAGTGCCTTTAAACTCCTGTTTGGCCAGTTTGCAATTTCTGCGGAAGATGAACAGGGATAGGGAGGACCAATGAGAGACTAGCTGGAGGTGTCTGGACGGGCAATTTTAACTCTCATTTCCCACCAGGAAGAGGAATTAAGCGAAGGCTCAGCGTGCCGTGCCAGAACCAGATTAGGGCCTGAAGCAATCCTGCGGTGTTGCGGCCAGCTCACAAGAAAGCGAGTTGAAGAAAGGAGCTCAGGGGCACTGTAATTCACAAACGTGCAGAGTTATAAATGACAGCTATCGTCCAAAAATATACTGAAGTAAGGCTGCCAAGAGGACTTGAAAGCGGGGCAGAATTGAAGGACAACGATTTCAGGAGGTAGACTGGAATTGCATTTAAAGCATAGGAAAAGAGGCAGAACATCGACAATGATGCACTTGGCCAAAAAGGGCGTATGCGGTTTTTCCTGAATATATTCAGGAAAAAACGCATACGCCTTTTGGCGACCCAAGCAAGCTTCCAAAGGAAATCTGCACTACAATGAAGTCTCACATCTCCCCGATCAAAAGGGCCATCTGAAAATAGTGTAAAATATAGAAAGGCAGGACAGGCCATGGAGAACTGAGAGCCTTGTTATGCTGATGGGCTGGATGTAATTTGCCAACAGCCACTAGGGAGAAGTGTATGGTGATTCCTGAAACATCTAAAAAACAAAGCAACAGAGCCTAGGGCAATTCCACTTATGGTCATATAGCTTAGGGAAATTAAAATCAAAAAGACACAGCCACCCCAATGTTTGGGACGGCTATGTTTACAAGAAACTCGTTTATGGTACAAGTTCAATATCGCAGAAAGTGAAAAATGGATAAAGAATTTGTGCTACTTACGTACAATGCAATATCACTCAGCAATGAAATCTATGTCATCAGGCCCGTAGCAGCATAATGAGTGGATTCAGGTATGATGATTCTAACTGAAATAAGTCACACAGAAAAAGAAACATCATAAGATATCACTAATACACGGAATGTAAACTTGGCTACACAGGAACTGAATTACAAAACAACAGGGTCTCAAATTTAGAAAACCAACTTATGCTTGCTTAAGGGGAAAGGTGAGTTGGGGTGCTGCATAAAACCAGAGATTGAAATGAGCACAGATAAAGTTCCTTAAGCCAAATATGGAATAGACAAGAGCTACTCCTTGCTCAACGAAATGGACTCAACACCCCATATTAAACGCCAATGAATGTACCTGACTAGTAAGTATCTTAAAACCTATGGATTGCTATGTCTGTGAAAGACAATCAACCGTGTGTACAGGAGCATAAACGCAGCAGTGATAGGATTGGAGAGGTTCGGTGAGCAAATGAAGACCCTTTGAAGTCATATTGCATGGTACCCATTCCACGGGTCTCAACTCTCCAGGTTTAAGGGATTCTTCCTTCAGCTAAAACATGCATGTGGAACCCAGAATATGATCAACCGTGTCATCGGGAGACGTGTTCAAATATGTCTCAGTTTTCGACCCTTGGTACTCGGGTGCAACATTCCAGACGCTTTACTAACACTCTCCCGACTTGGAGAGTCAGTGCCTTTAACCTCCTGTTTGGGCCAGCTTGCAATTTCTGCGGAAGATGAACAGGGATAGGGAGGACCAATGAGAGACTAGCTGGAGGTGTCTGGACGGGCAAATTTAACTCTCATTTACCACCAGGAAGAGGCATTAACCAAAGGCTCAGCGTGCCGTGCCGCAACCAGATTAGTGCCTGAATCAATCCTACGGTGTTGCGGCCAGCTCACAGGAAAGCGAGTTGAAGAAAGGAGCCCAGGGGCACTGTAATTCACAAAACTGCAGAGTTATAAATGACAGCTATCGTCCAAAAATATACTGAAGTAAGGCTGCCAAGAGGACTTGAAAGCGGGGAAGAATTGCAGGACACCGATTTCAGGAGGTAGACTGGAATTGCATTTAAAGCATAGGAAAAGAGGCAGAACGTCGACAATGATGCACTTGGCCAAAAAGGGCGTATGCGTTTTTTCCTGAATATATTCAGAAAAAAACGCATACGCACTTCTTGGCCAACCAAGCAAGCTTGCAAAAGAAATCTGCACTACAATGAAGTCTCACTTCCCCCTGGTCAAAAGGGCCATCTGAAAAAAGTGTAAAATCCAGAAAGGCAGGACAGGCCATGGAGAACTGGGAGCATTGTTATGCTGATGGGCGGGATGTAAATTGCCAACAGCCACTAGGGAGAAGTGTATGGTGTTTCCTGAAACATCTAAAAAACAAAGCAACAGAGCCTAGGTCACATCCACTTATGGTCCTATAGCTTAGGGAAATTAAAATCAAAAAGACACAGCCACCCCAAAGTTTGTGAGGGCTCTGTTTACAAGAACCTCGTTTACGGTACAAGTTCAATATCACAAAAAGCGAAAAATGGATAAAGAATTTGTGGTACTTACGTACAATGCAATATCACTCAGCAATGAAATCTATGTCATCAGGCCTGTAGAAGGATAATGAGTGGATTCAGGTATGATGATTCTAACTGAAATAAGTCACACAGAAAAAGAAACATCATAAGATATCACTAATACACGGAATGTAAACTTGGCTACACAGGAACTGGATTACAAAACAGAACAGGGTCTCAAATTTAGAAAACCAACTTATGCTTGCTTAAGGGGAAAGGTGAGTTGGGGTGCTACATAGAACCAGAGATTGAAAATAGCACAGATAAAGTTCCTTAAGCCAAATATGTAATAGACAAGAGCTACTCCTTGCTCAACGAAATGGACTCAAAACCCCATATTAAACGCCTAATAATGTACCCGACTAGTAAGTATCTTAAAACCTATGGATTGCTATGTCTCTGAAAGAGAATCAAGCGTGAGTACAGGGGCATAAACGCAGCAGTGGTAGGATTGGAGAGGTTTGGTGAGCAAATGAAGACCCTTTCAAGTCATATTGCATGGTACACATTCCACGGGTCTCAACTCTCCCGGTTTAAGGGATTCTTCCTTCAGCTAAACATGCATGTGGAACCCAGACTATGATCAACCGTGTGATCGTGAGTCATGTTCAAATATCTCAGTTCTCATCCCCTGGTACTCGGGTGCAACATTCTAGACGCTTTACTAACGCTCTCCCGACTTGGAGAATCAGTGCCTTTAACCTCCTGTTTGGCCCAGTTTGCAAATTCCGCGGAAGATGAACAGGGATAGGGAGAACCAATGAGAGACTAGCTGGAGGTGTCTGGACGGGCAAATTTAACTCTCATTTCCCAGCAGGAAGAGGAATTAAGCAAAGGCTCAGCGTGCCATGCCGGAACCAGATTAGGGCCTGAAGCAATAGTGCGGTGTTGCGGCCATCTCACAAGAAAGCGAGTTGAAGAAAGGAGCTCAGGGGCACTGTAATTCACAAACCTGCAGAGTTATAAATGACGGCTATCATCCAAAAATATACTCAAGTAAGGCTGCCAAGAGGACTTGAAAGCGTGGCAGAATTGCAGGAAACCGATTTCAGGAGGTAGACTGGAATTGCATTTAAAGCATAGGAAAAGAGGCAGAACATCGACAATGATGCACTTGGCCAAAAAGGGCGTATGCGTTTTTTCCTGAATATATTCAGAAAAAAACGCATACGCCTTTTGTCGAGCCAAGCAAGCTTCCAAAGGAAATCTGCACTACAATGAGGTCTCACATCTCCCCGATCAAAAGGGCCATCTGAAAATAGTGTAAAATCCAGAAAGGCAGGACAGGCCATGGAGAACTGGGAGCCTTGTTATGCTGATGGGTTGGCTGTAATTTGCCAACAGCCACTAGGGAGAAGTGTATGGTGATTCCTGAAACATCTAAAAAACAAAGCAACAGAGCCTAGGGCAATTCCACTTATGGTCATATAGCTTAGGGAAATTAAAATCAAAAGGACACAGCCACCCCAAAGTTTGGGACAGCTCTGTTTACAAGAACCTCGTTTACGGTACAAGTTCAATATCGCAGAAAGCGAAAAATGGATAAAGAAGTTGTGGTACTTACGTACAATGCAATATCACTCAGCAATGAAATCTATGTCTTCAGGCCAGTAGCAGCATAATGAGTGGATTCAGGCATTATGATTCTAACTGAAATAAGTCACACAGAAAAAGAAACATCATAAGATATCACTAATACACGGAATGTAAACTTGGCTACACAGGAACTGAATTACAAAACAGAACAGGGTCTCAAATTTAGAAAACCAACTTATGCTTCCTTAAGGGAAAAGGTGAGTTGGGGTGCTGCATAAAACCAGAGATTGAAATGAGCACAGATAAAGTTCCTTAAGCCAAATATGTAATAGACAAGAGCTACTCCTTGCTCAACGAAATGGACTCAACACCCCATATTAAACGCCAATGAATGTACCTGACTAGTAAGTATCTTAAAACCTATGGATTGCTATGTCTGTGAAAGACAATCAACCGTGTGTACAGTGGCATAAACGCAGCAGTGATAGGATTGGAGAGGTTCGGTGAGCAAATGAAGACCCTTTGAAGTCATATTGCATGGTACCCATTCCACGGGTCTCAACTCTCCAGGTTTAAGGGATTCTTCCTTCAGCTAAAACATGCATGTGGAACCCAGAGTATGATCAACCGTGTCATCGGGAGACGTGTTCAAATATGTCTCAGTTTTCTTCCCCTGGTACTCAGGTGCAACATTCCAGATGCTTTACTAACACTCTCCCGACTTGGAGAGTCAGTGCCTTTAAACTCCTGTTTGGCCCAGTTTGCAATTTCTGCGGAAGATGAACAGGGATAGGGAGGACCAATGAGAGACTAGCTGGAGGTGTCTGGACGGGCAATTTTAACTCTCATTTCCCACCAGGAAGAGGAATTAAGCGAAGGCTCAGCGTGCCGTGCCAGAACCAGATTAGGGCCTGAAGCAATCCTGCGGTGTTGCGGCCAGCTCACAAGAAAGCGAGTTGAAGAAAGGAGCTCAGGGGCACTGTAATTCACAAACGTGCAGAGTTATAAATGACAGCTATCGTCCAAAAATATACTGAAGTAAGGCTGCCAAGAGGACTTGAAAGCGGGGCAGAATTGAAGGAGAACGATTTCAGGAGGTAGACTGGAATTGCATTTAAAGCATAGGAAAAGAGGCAGAACATCGACAATGATGCACTTGGCCAAAAAGGGCGTATGCGTTTTTTCCTGAATATATTCAGGAAAAAACGCATACGCCTTTTGGCGAGCCAAGCAAGCTTCCAAAGGAAATCTGCACTACAATGAAGTCTCACATCTCCCCGATCAAAAGGGCCATCTGAAAATAGTGTAAAATACAGAAAGGCAGGACAGGCCATGGAGAACTGAGAGCCTTGTTATGCTGATGGGCTGGATGTAATTTGCCAACAGCCACTAGGGAGAAGTGTATGGTGATTCCTGAAACATCTAAAAAACAAAGCAACAGAGCCTAGGGCAATTCCACTTATGGTCATATAGCTTAGGGAAATTAAAATCAAAAAGACACAGCCACCCCAATGTTTGGGACGGCTATGTTTACAAGAAACTCGTTTATGGTACAAGTTCAATATCGCAGAAAGTGAAAAATGGATAAAGAATTTGTGCTACTTACGTACAATGCAATATCACTCAGCAATGAAATCTATGTCATCAGGCCCGTAGCAGCATAATGAGTGGATTCAGGTATGATGATTCTAACTGAAATAAGTCACACAGAAAAAGAAACATCATAAGATATCACTAATACACGGAATGTAAACTTGGCTACACAGGAACTGAATTACAAAACAACAGGGTCTCAAATTTAGAAAACCAACTTATGCTTGCTTAAGGGGAAAGGTGAGTTGGGGTGCTGCATAAAACCAGAGATTGAAATGAGCACAGATAAAGTTCCTTAAGCCAAATATGGAATAGACAAGAGCTACTCCTTGCTCAACGAAATGGACTCAACACCCCATATTAAACGCCAATGAATGTACCTGACTAGTAACTATCTTAAAACCTATGGATTGCTATGTCTGTGAAAGACAATCAACCGTGTGTACAGGGGCATAAACGCAGCAGTGATAGGATTGGAGAGGTTCGGTGAGCAAATGAAGACCCTTTGAAGTCATATTGCATGGTACCCATTCCACGGGTCTCAACTCTCCAGGTTTAAGGGATTCTTCCTTCAGCTAAAACATGCATGTGGAACCCAGAATATGATCAACCGTGTCATCGGGAGACGTGTTCAAATATGTCTCAGTTTTCGTCCCCTGGTACTCGGGTGCAACATTCCAGACGCTTTACTAACACTCTCCCGACTTGGAGAGTCAGTGCCTTTAAACTCCTGTTTGGCCCAGTTTGCAATTTCTGCGGAAGATGAACAGGGATAGGGAGGACCAATGAGAGACTAGCTGGAGGTGTCTGGACGGGCAATTTTAACTCTCATTTCCCACCAGGAAGAGGAATTAAGCGAAGGCTCAGCGTGCCGTGCCGGAACCAGATTAGGGCCTGAAGCAATCCTGCGGTGTTGCGGCCAGCTCACAAGAAAGCGAGTTGAAGAAAGGAGCTCAGGGGCACTGTAATTCACACACCTGCAGAGTTATAAATGACAGCTATCGTCAAAAATATACTGAAGTAAGGCTGCCAAGAGGACTTGAAAGCGGGGCAGAATTGCAGGAAACCGATTTCAGGAGGTAGACTGGAATTGCATTTAAAGCATAGGAAAAGAGGCAGAACGTCGACAATGATGCACTTGGCCAAAAAGGGCGTATGCGTTTTTTCCTGAATATATTCAGAAAAAAACGCATACGCCCTTTTTGGCCAACCAAGCAAGCTTGCAAAAGAAATCTGCACTACAATGAAGTCTCACTTCCCCCTGGTCAAAAGGGCCATCTGAAAAAAGTGTAAAATCCAGAAAGGCAGGACAGGCCATGGAGAACTGGGAGCATTGTTATGCTGATGGGCGGGATGTAAATTGCCAACAGCCACTAGGGAGAAGTGTATGGTGTTTCCTGAAACATCTAAAAAACAAAGCAACAGAGCCTAGGTCACTTCCACTTATGGTCCTATAGCTTAGGGAAATTAAAATCAAAAAGACACAGCCACCCCAAAGTTTGTGAGGGCTCTGTTTACAAGAACCTCGTTTACGGTACAAGTTCAATATCACAAAAAGCGAAAAATGGATAAAGAATTTGTGGTACTTACGTACAATGCAATATCACTCAGCAATGAAATCTATGTCATCAGGCCTGTAGAAGCATAACGAGTGGATTCAGGTATGATGATTCTAACTGAAATAAGTCACACAGAAAAAGAAACATCATAAGATATCACTAATACACGGAATGTAAACTTGGCTACACAGGAACTGGATTACAAAACAGAACAGGGTCTCAAATTTAGAAAACCAACTTATGCTTGCTTAAGGGGAAAGGTGAGTTGGGGTGCTACATAGAACCAGAGATTGAAAATAGCACAGATAAAGTTCCTTAAGCCAAATATGTAATAGACAAGAGCTACTCCTTGCTCAACGAAATGGACTCAAAACCCCATATTAAACGCCTAATAATGTACCCGACTAGTAAGTATCTTAAAACCTATGGATTGCTATGTCTCCGAAAGAGAATCAAGCGTGAGTACAGGGGCATAAACGCAGCAGTGGTAGGATTGGAGAGGTTTGGTGAGCAAATGAAGACCCTTTCAAGTCATATTGCATGGTACCCATTCCACGGGTCTCAACTCTCCAGGTTTAAGGGATTCTTCCTTCAGCTAAACATGCATGTGGAACCCAGACTATGATCAACCGTGTGATCGTGAGTCATGTTCAAATATCTCAGTTCTCATCCCCTGGTACTCGGGTGCAACATTCTAGACGCTTTACTAACGCTCTCCCGACTTGGAGAATCAGTGCCTTTAACCTCCTGTTTGGCCCAGTTTGCAAATTCCGCGGAAGATGAACAGGGATAGGGAGAACCAATGAGAGACTAGCTGGAGGTGTCTGGACGGGCAAATTTAACTCTCATTTCCCAGCAGGAAGAGGAATTAAGCAAAGGCTCAGCGTGCCATGCCGGAACCAGATTAGGGCCTGAAGCAATAGTGCGGTGTTGCGGCCAGCTCACAAGAAAGCGAGTTGAAGAAAGGAGCTCAGGGGCACTGTAATTCACAAACCTGCAGAGTTATAAATGACGGCTATCATCCAAAAATATACTCAAGTAAGGCTGCCAAGAGGACTTGAAAGCGTGGCAGAATTGCAGGAAACCGATTTCAGGAGGTAGACTGGAATTGCATTTAAAGCATAGGAAAAGAGGCAGAACATCGACAATGATGCACTTGGCCAAAAAGGGCGTATGCGTTTTTTCCTGAATATATTCAGAAAAAAACGCATACGCCTTTTGTCGAGCCAAGCAAGCTTCCAAAGGAAATCTGCACTACAATGAGGTCTCACATCTCCCCGATCAAAAGGGCCATCTGAAAATAGTGTAAAATCCAGAAAGGCAGGACAGGCCATGGAGAACTGGGAGCCTTGTTATGCTGATGGGCTGGCTGTAATTTGCCAACAGCCACTAGGGAGAAGTGTATGGTGATTCCTGAAACATCTAAAAAACAAAGCAACAGAGCCTAGGGCAATTCCACTTATGGTCATATAGCTTAGGGAAATTAAAATCAAAAGGACACAGCCACCCCAAAGTTTGGGACAGCTCTGTTTACAAGAACCTCGTTTACGGTACAAGTTCAATATCGCAGAAAGCGAAAAATGGATAAAGAAGTTGTGGTACTTACGTACAATGCAATATCACTCAGCAATGAAATCTATGTCTTCAGGCCCGTAGCAGCATAATGAGTGGATTCAGGCATTATGATTCTAACTGAAATAAGTCACACAGAAAAAGAAACATCATAAGATATCACTAATACACGGAATGTAAACTTGGCTACACAGGAACTGAATTACAAAACAGAACAGGGTCTCAAATTTAGAAAACCAACTTATGCTTCCTTAAGGGAAAAGGTGAGTTGGGGTGCTGCATAAAACCAGAGATTGAAATGAGCACAGATAAAGTTCCTTAAGCCAAATATGTAATAGACAAGAGCTACTCCTTGCTCAACGAAATGGACTCAACACCCCATATTAAACGCCAATGAATGTACCTGACTAGTAAGTATCTTAAAACCTATGGATTGCTATGTCTGTGAAAGACAATCAACCGTGTGTACAGTGGCATAAACGCAGCAGTGATAGGATTGGAGAGGTTCGGTGAGCAAATGAAGACCCTTTGAAGTCATATTGCATGGTACCCATTCCACGGGTCTCAACTCTCCAGGTTTAAGGGATTCTTCCTTCAGCTAAAACATGCATGTGGAACCCAGAGTATGATCAACCGTGTCATCGGGAGACGTGTTCAAATATGTCTCAGTTTTCGTCCCCTGGTACTCGGGTGCAACATTCCAGATGCTTTACTAACACTCTCCCGACTTGGAGAGTCAGTGGCTTTAAACTCCTGTTTGGCCCAGTTTGCAATTTCTGCGGAAGATGAACAGGGATAGGGAGGACCAATGAGAGACTAGCTGGAGGTGTCTGGACGGGCAATTTTAACTCTCATTTCCCACCAGGAAGAGGAATTAAGCGAAGGCTCAGCGTGCCGTGCCAGAACCAGATTAGGGCCTGAAGCAATCCTGCGGTGTTGCGGCCAGCTCACAAGAAAGCGAGTTGAAGAAAGGAGCTCAGGGGCACTGTAATTCACAAACGTGCAGAGTTATAAATGACAGCTATCGTCCAAAAATATACTGAAGTAAGGCTGCCAAGAGGACTTGAAAGCGGGGCAGAATTGAAGGAGAACGATTTCAGGAGGTAGACTGGAATTGCATTTAAAGCATAGGAAAAGAGGCAGAACATCGACAATGATGCACTTGGCCAAAAAGGGCGTATGCGGTTTTTCCTGAATATATTCAGGAAAAAACGCATACGCCTTTTGGCGAGCCAAGCAAGCTTCCAAAGGAAATCTGCACTACAATGAAGTCTCACATCTCCCCGATCAAAAGGGCCATCTGAAAATAGTGTAAAATACAGAAAGGCAGGACAGGCCATGGAGAACTGAGAGCCTTGTTATGCTGATGGGCTGGATGTAATTTGCCAACAGCCACTAGGGAGAAGTGTATGGTGATTCCTGAAACATCTAAAAAACAAAGCAACAGAGCCTAGGGCAATTCCACTTATGGTCATATAGCTTAGGGAAATTAAAATCAAAAAGACACAGCCACCCCAATGTTTGGGACGGCTATGTTTACAAGAAACTCGTTTATGGTACAAGTTCAATATCGCAGAAAGTGAAAAATGGATAAAGAATTTGTGCTACTTACGTACAATGCAATATCACTCAGCAATGAAATCTATGTCATCAGGCCCGTAGCAGCATAATGAGTGGATTCAGGTATGATGATTCTAACTGAAATAAGTCACACAGAAAAAGAAACATCATAAGATATCACTAATACACGGAATGTAAACTTGGCTACACAGGAACTGAATTACAAAACAACAGGGTCTCAAATTTAGAAAACCAACTTATGCTTGCTTAAGGGGAAAGGTGAGTTGGGGTGCTGCATAAAACCAGAGATTGAAATGAGCACAGATAAAGTTCCTTAAGCCAAATATGGAATAGACAAGAGCTACTCCTTGCTCAACGAAATGGACTCAACACCCCATATTAAACGCCAATGAATGTACCTGACTAGTAACTATCTTAAAACCTATGGATTGCTATGTCTGTGAAAGACAATCAACCGTGTGTACAGGGGCATAAACGCAGCAGTGATAGGATTGGAGAGGTTCGGTGAGCAAATGAAGACCCTTTGAAGTCATATTGCATGGTACCCATTCCACGGGTCTCAACTCTCCAGGTTTAAGGGATTCTTCCTTCAGCTAAAACATGCATGTGGAACCCAGAATATGATCAACCGTGTCATCGGGAGACGTGTTCAAATATGTCTCAGTTTTCGTCCCCTGATACTCGGGTGCAACATTCCAGACGCTTTACTAACACTCTCCCGACTTGGAGAGTCAGTGCCTTTAAACTCCTGTTTGGCCCAGTTTGCAATTTCTGCGGAAGATGAACAGGGATAGGGAGGACCAATGAGAGACTAGCTGGAGGTGTCTGGACGGGCAATTTTAACTCTCATTTCCCACCAGGAAGAGGAATTAAGCGAAGGCTCAGCATGCCGTGCCTGAACCAGATTAGGGCCTGAAGCAATCCTGCGGTGTTGCGGCCAGCTCACAAGAAAGCGAGTTGAAGAAAGGAGCTCAGGGGCACTGTAATTCACACACCTGCAGAGTTATAAATGACAGCTATCGTCAAAAATATACTGAAGTAAGGCTGCCAAGAGGACTTGAAAGCGGGGCAGAATTGCAGGAAACCGATTTCAGGAGGTAGACTGGAATTGCATTTAAAGCATAGGAAAAGAGGCAGAACGTCGACAATGATGCACTTGGCCAAAAAGGGCGTATGCGTTTTTTCCTGAATATATTCAGAAAAAAACGCATACGCCCTTTTTGGCCAACCAAGCAAGCTTGCAAAAGAAATCTGCACTACAATGAAGTCTCACTTCCCCCTGGTCAAAAGGGCCATCTGAAAAAAGTGTAAAATCCAGAAAGGCAGGACAGGCCATGGAGAACTGGGAGCATTGTTATGCTGATGGGCGGGATGTAAATTGCCAACAGCCACTAGGGAGAAGTGTATGGTGTTTCCTGAAACATCTAAAAAACAAAGCAACAGAGCCTAGGTCACTTCCACTTATGGTCCTATAGCTTAGGGAAATTAAAATCAAAAAGACACAGCCACCCCAAAGTTTGTGAGGGCTCTGTTTACAAGAACCTCGTTTACGGTACAAGTTCAATATCACAAAAAGCGAAAAATGGATAAAGAATTTGTGGTACTTACGTACAATGCAATATCACTCAGCAATGAAATCTATGTCATCAGGCCTGTAGAAGGATAATGAGTGGATTCAGGTATGATGATTCTAACTGAAATAAGTCACACAGAAAAAGAAACATCATAAGATATCACTAATACACGGAATGTAAACTTGGCTACACAGGAACTGGATTACAAAACAGAAGAGGGTCTCAAATTTAGAAAACCAACTTATGCTTGCTTAAGGGGAAAGGTGAGTTGGGGTGCTGCATAAAACCAGAGATTGAAAATAGCACAGATAAAGTTCCTTAAGCCAAATATGTAATAGACAAGAGCTACTCCTTGCTCAACGAAATGGACTCAAAACCCCATATTAAACGCCTAATAATGTACCCGACTAGTAAGTATCTTAAAACCTATGGATTGCTATGTCTCTGAAAGAGAATCAAGCGTGAGTACAGGGGCATAAACGCAGCAGTGGTAGGATTGGAGAGGTTTGGTGAGCAAATGAAGACCCTTTCAAGTCATATTGCATGGTACCCATTCCACGGGTCTCAACTCTCCAGGTTTAAGGGATTCTTCCTTCAGCTAAACATGCATGTGGAACCCAGACTATGATCAACCGTGTGATCGTGAGTCATGTTCAAATATCTCAGTTCTCATCCCCTGGTACTCGGGTGCAACATTCTAGACGCTTTACTAACGCTCTCCCGACTTGGAGAATCAGTGCCTTTAACCTCCTGTTTGGCCCAGTTTGCAAATTCCGCGGAAGATGAACAGGGATAGGGAGAACCAATGAGAGACTAGCTGGAGGTGTCTGGACGGGCAAATTTAACTCTCATTTCCCAGCAGGAAGAGGAATTAAGCAAAGGCTCAGCGTGCCATGCCGGAACCAGATTAGGGCCTGAAGCAATAGTGCGGTGTTGCGGCCAGCTCACAAGAAAGCGAGTTGAAGAAAGGAGCTCAGGGGCACTGTAATTCACAAACCTGCAGAGTTATAAATGACGGCTATCATCCAAAAATATACTCAAGTAAGGCTGCCAAGAGGACTTGAAAGCGTGGCAGAATTGCAGGAAACCGATTTCAGGAGGTAGACTGGAATTGCATTTAAAGCATAGGAAAACAGGCAGAACATCGACAATGATGCACTTGGCCAAAAAGGGCGTATGCGTTTTTTCCTGAATATATTCAGAAAAAAACGCATACGCCTTTTGTCGAGCCAAGCAAGCTTCCAAAGGAAATCTGCACTACAATGAGGTCTCACATCTCCCCGATCAAAAGGGCCATCTGAAAATAGTGTAAAATCCAGAAAGGCAGGACAGGCCATGGAGAACTGGGAGCCTTGTTATGCTGATGGGCTGGCTGTAATTTGCCAACAGCCACTAGGGAGAAGTGTATGGTGATTCCTGAAACATCTAAAAAACAAAGCAACAGAGCCTAGGGCAATTCCACTTATGGTCATATAGCTTAGGGAAATTAAAATCAAAAGGACACAGCCACCCCAAAGTTTGGGACAGCTCTGTTTACAAGAACCTCGTTTACGGTACAAGTTCAATATCGCAGAAAGCGAAAAATGGATAAAGAAGTTGTGGTACTTACGTACAATGCAATATCACTCAGCAATGAAATCTATGTCTTCAGGCCCGTAGCAGCATAATGAGTGGATTCAGGCATTATGATTCTAACTGAAATAAGTCACACAGAAAAAGAAACATCATAAGATATCACTAATACACGGAATGTAAACTTGGCTACACAGGAACTGAATTACAAAACAGAACAGGGTCTCAAATTTAGAAAACCAACTTATGCTTCCTTAAGGGAAAAGGTGAGTTGGGGTGCTGCATAAAACCAGAGATTGAAATGAGCACAGATAAAGTTCCTTAAGCCAAATATGGAATAGACAAGAGCTACTCCTTGCTCAACGAAATGGACTCAACACCCCATATTAAACGCCAATGAATGTACCTGACTAGTAAGTATCTTAAAACCTATGGATTGCTATGTCTGTGAAAGACAATCAACCGTGTGTACAGGGGCATAAACGCAGCAGTGATAGGATTGGAGAGGTTCGGTGAGCAAATGAAGACCCTTTGAAGTCATATTGCATGGTACCCATTCCACGGGTCTCAACTCTCCAGGTTTAAGGGATTCTTCCTTCAGCTAAAACATGCATGTGGAACCCAGAGTATGATCAACCGTGTCATCGGGAGACGTGTTCAAATATGTCTCAGTTTTCGTCCCCTGGTACTCGGGTGCAACATTCCAGATGCTTTACTAACACTCTCCCGACTTGGAGAGTCAGTGCCTTTAAACTCCTGTTTGGCCCAGTTTGCAATTTCTGCGGAAGATGAACAGGGATAGGGAGGACCAATGAGAGACTAGCTGGAGGTGTCTGGACGGGCAATTTTAACTCTCATTTCCCACCAGGAAGAGGAATTAAGCGAAGGCTCAGCGTGCCGTGCCAGAACCAGATTAGGGCCTGAAGCAATCCTGCGGTGTTGCGGCCAGCTCACAAGAAAGCGAGTTGAAGAAAGGAGCTCAGGGGCACTGTAATTCACAAACGTGCAGAGTTATAAATGACAGCTATCGTCCAAAAATATACTGAAGTAAGGCTGCCAAGAGGACTTGAAAGCGGGGCAGAATTGAAGGAGAACGATTTCAGGAGGTAGACTGGAATTGCATTTAAAGCATAGGAAAAGAGGCAGAACATCGACAATGATGCACTTGGCCAAAAAGGGCGTATGCGGTTTTTCCTGAATATATTCAGGAAAAAACGCATACGCCTTTTGGCGAGCCAAGCAAGCTTCCAAAGGAAATCTGCACTACAATGAAGTCTCACATCTCCCCGATCAAAAGGGCCATCTGAAAATAGTGTAAAATACAGAAAGGCAGGACAGGCCATGGAGAACTGAGAGCCTTGTTATGCTGATGGGCTGGATGTAATTTGCCAACAGCCACTAGGGAGAAGTGTATGGTGATTCCTGAAACATCTAAAAAACAAAGCAACAGAGCCTAGGGCAATTCCACTTATGGTCATATAGCTTAGGGAAATTAAAATCAAAAAGACACAGCCACCCCAATGTTTGGGACGGCTATGTTTACAAGAAACTCGTTTATGGTACAAGTTCAATATCGCAGAAAGTGAAAAATGGATAAAGAATTTGTGCTACTTACGTACAATGCAATATCACTCAGCAATGAAATCTATGTCATCAGGCCCGTAGCAGCATAATGAGTGGATTCAGGTATGATGATTCTAACTGAAATAAGTCACACAGAAAAAGAAACATCATAAGATATCACTAATACACGGAATGTAAACTTGGCTACACAGGAACTGAATTACAAAACAACAGGGTCTCAAATTTAGAAAACCAACTTATGCTTGCTTAAGGGGAAAGGTGAGTTGGGGTGCTGCATAAAACCAGAGATTGAAATGAGCACAGATAAAGTTCCTTAAGCCAAATATGGAATAGACAAGAGCTACTCCTTGCTCAACGAAATGGACTCAACACCCCATATTAAACGCCAATGAATGTACCTGACTAGTAACTATCTTAAAACCTATGGATTGCTATGTCTGTGAAAGACAATCAACCGTGTGTACAGGGGCATAAACGCAGCAGTGATAGGATTGGAGAGGTTCGGTGAGCAAATGAAGACCCTTTGAAGTCATATTGCATGGTACCCATTCCACGGGTCTCAACTCTCCAGGTTTAAGGGATTCTTCCTTCAGCTAAAACATGCATGTGGAACCCAGAATATGATCAACCGTGTCATCGGGAGACGTGTTCAAATATGTCTCAGTTTTCGTCCCCTGGTACTCGGGTGCAACATTCCAGACGCTTTACTAACACTCTCCCGACTTGGAGAGTCAGTGCCTTTAAACTCCTGTTTGGCCCAGTTTGCAATTTCTGCGGAAGATGAACAGGGATAGGGAGGACCAATGAGAGACTAGCTGGAGGTGTCTGGACGGGCAATTTTAACTCTCATTTCCCACCAGGAAGAGGAATTAAGCGAAGGCTCAGCGTGCCGTGCCGGAACCAGATTAGGGCCTGAAGCAATCCTGCGGTGTTGCGGCCAGCTCACAAGAAAGCGAGTTGAAGAAAGGAGCTCAGGGGCACTGTAATTCACACACCTGCAGAGTTATAAATGACAGCTATCGTCAAAAATATACTGAAGTAAGGCTGCCAAGAGGACTTGAAAGCGGGGCAGAATTGCAGGAAACCGATTTCAGGAGGTAGACTGGAATTGCATTTAAAGCATAGGAAAAGAGGCAGAACGTCGACAATGATGCACTTGGCCAAAAAGGGCGTATGCGTTTTTTCCTGAATATATTCAGAAAAAAACGCATACGCCCTTTTTGGCCAACCAAGCAAGCTTGCAAAAGAAATCTGCACTACAATGAAGTCTCACTTCCCCCTGGTCAAAAGGGCCATCTGAAAAAAGTGTAAAATCCAGAAAGGCAGGACAGGCCATGGAGAACTGGGAGCATTGTTATGCTGATGGGCGGGATGTAAATTGCCAACAGCCACTAGGGAGAAGTGTATGGTGTTTCCTGAAACATCTAAAAAACAAAGCAACAGAGCCTAGGTCACTTCCACTTATGGTCCTATAGCTTAGGGAAATTAAAATCAAAAAGACACAGCCACCCCAAAGTTTGTGAGGGCTCTGTTTACAAGAACCTCGTTTACGGTACAAGTTCAATATCACAAAAAGCGAAAAATGGATAAAGAATTTGTGGTACTTACGTACAATGCAATATCACTCAGCAATGAAATCTATGTCATCAGGCCTGTAGAAGGATAATGAGTGGATTCAGGTATGATGATTCTAACTGAAATAAGTCACACAGAAAAAGAAACATCATAAGATATCACTAATACACGGAATGTAAACTTGGCTACACAGGAACTGGATTACAAAACAGAACAGGGTCTCAAATTTAGAAAACCAACTTATGCTTGCTTAAGGGGAAAGGTGAGTTGGGGTGCTACATAGAACCAGAGATTGAAAATAGCACAGATAAAGTTCCTTAAGCCAAATATGGAATAGACAAGAGCTACTCCTTGCTCAACGAAATGGACTCAAAACCCCATATTAAACGCCTAATAATGTACCCGACTAGTAAGTATCTTAAAACCTATGGATTGCTATGTCTCTGAAAGAGAATCAAGCGTGAGTACAGGGGCATAAACGCAGCAGTGGTAGGATTGGAGAGGTTTGGTGAGCAAATGAAGACCCTTTCAAGTCATATTGCATGGTACACATTCCACGGGTCTCAACTCTCCCGGTTTAAGGGATTCTTCCTTCAGCTAAACATGCATGTGGAACCCAGACTATGATCAACCGTGTGATCGTGAGTCATGTTCAAATATCTCAGTTCTCATCCCCTGGTACTCGGGTGCAACATTCTAGACGCTTTACTAACGCTCTCCCGACTTGGAGAATCAGTGCCTTTAACCTCCTGTTTGGCCCAGTTTGCAAATTCCGCGGAAGATGAACAGGGATAGGGAGAACCAATGAGAGACTAGCTGGAGGTGTCTGGACGGGCAAATTTAACTCTCATTTCCCAGCAGGAAGAGGAATTAAGCAAAGGCTCAGCGTGCCATGCCGGAACCAGATTAGGGCCTGAAGCAATAGTGCGGTGTTGCGGCCAGCTCACAAGAAAGCGAGTTGAAGAAAGGAGCTCAGGGGCACTGTAATTCACAAACCTGCAGAGTTATAAATGACGGCTATCATCCAAAAATATACTCAAGTAAGGCTGCCAAGAGGACTTGAAAGCGTGGCAGAATTGCAGGAAACCGATTTCAGGAGGTACTGGAATTGCATTTAAAGCATAGGAAAAGAGGCAGAACATCGACAATGATGCACTTGGCCAAAAAGGGCGTATGCGTTTTTTCCTGAATATATTCAGAAAAAAACGCATACGCCTTTTGTCGAGCCAAGCAAGCTTCCAAAGGAAATCTGCACTACAATGAGGTCTCACATCTCCCCGATCAAAAGGGCCATCTGAAAATAGTGTAAAATCCAGAAAGGCAGGACAGGCCATGGAGAACTGGGAGCCTTGTTATGCTGATGGGCTGGCTGTAATTTGCCAACAGCCACTAGGGAGAAGTGTATGGTGATTCCTGAAACATCTAAAAAACAAAGCAACAGAGCCTAGGGCAATTCCACTTATGGTCATATAGCTTAGGGAAATTAAAATCAAAAGGACACAGCCACCCCAAAGTTTGGGACAGCTCTGTTTACAAGAACCTCGTTTACGGTACAAGTTCAATATCGCAGAAAGCGAAAAATGGATAAAGAAGTTGTGGTACTTACGTACAATGCAATATCACTCAGCAATGAAATCTATGTCTTCAGGCCCGTAGCAGCATAATGAGTGGATTCAGGCATTATGATTCTAACTGAAATAAGTCACACAGAAAAAGAAACATCATAAGATATCACTAATACACGGAATGTAAACTTGGCTACACAGGAACTGAATTACAAAACAGAACAGGGTCTCAAATTTAGAAAACCAACTTATGCTTCCTTAAGGGAAAAGGTGAGTTGGGGTGCTGCATAAAACCAGAGATTGAAATGAGCACAGATAAAGTTCCTTAAGCCAAATATGTAATAGACAAGAGCTACTCCTTGCTCAACGAAATGGACTCAACACCCCATATTAAACGCCAATGAATGTACCTGACTAGTAAGTATCTTAAAACCTATGGATTGCTATGTCTGTGAAAGACAATCAACCGTGTGTACAGTGGCATAAACGCAGCAGTGATAGGATTGGAGAGGTTCGGGGAGCAAATGAAGACCCTTTGAAGTCATATTGCATGGTACCCATTCCACGGGTCTCAACTCTCCAGGTTTAAGGGATTCTTCCTTCAGCTAAAACATGCATGTGGAACCCAGAGTATGATCAACCGTGTCATCGGGAGACGTGTTCAAATATGTCTCAGTTTTCGTCCCCTGGTACTCGGGTGCAACATTCCAGATGCTTTACTAACACTCTCCCGACTTGGAGAGTCAGTGCCTTTAAACTCCTGTTTGGCCCAGTTTGCAATTTCTGCGGAAGATGAACAGGGATAGGGAGGACCAATGAGAGACTAGCTGGAGGTGTCTGGACGGGCAATTTTAACTCTCATTTCCCACCAGGAAGAGGAATTAAGCGAAGGCTCAGCGTGCCATGCCAGAACCAGATTAGGGCCTGAAGCAATCCTGCGGTGTTGCGGCCAGCTCACAAGAAAGCGAGTTGAAGAAAGGAGCTCAGGGGCACTGTAATTCACAAACGTGCAGAGTTATAAATGACAGCTATCGTCCAAAAATATACTGAAGTAAGGCTGCCAAGAGGACTTGAAAGCGGGGCAGAATTGAAGGACAACGATTTCAGGAGGTAGACTGGAATTGCATTTAAAGCATAGGAAAAGAGGCAGAACATCGACAATGATGCACTTGGCCAAAAAGGGCGTATGCGGTTTTTCCTGAATATATTCAGGAAAAAACGCATATGCCTTTTGGCGACCCAAGCAAGCTTCCAAAGGAAATCTGCACTACAATGAAGTCTCACATCTCCCCGATCAAAAGGGCCATCTGAAAATAGTGTAAAATATAGAAAGGCAGGACAGGCCATGGAGAACTGAGAGCCTTGTTATGCTGATGGGCTGGATGTAATTTGCCAACAGCCACTAGGGAGAAGTGTATGGTGATTCCTGAAACATCTAAAAAACAAAGCAACAGAGCCTAGGGCAATTCCACTTATGGTCATATAGCTTAGGGAAATTAAAATCAAAAAGACACAGCCACCCCAATGTTTGGGACGGCTATGTTTACAAGAAACTCGTTTATGGTACAAGTTCAATATCGCAGAAAGTGAAAAATGGATAAAGAATTTGTGCTACTTACGTACAATGCAATATCACTCAGCAATGAAATCTATGTCATCAGGCCCGTAGCAGCATAATGAGTGGATTCAGGTATGATGATTCTAACTGAAATAAGTCACACAGAAAAAGAAACATCATAAGATATCACTAATACACGGAATGTAAACTTGGCTACACAGGAACTGAATTACAAAACAACAGGGTCTCAAATTTAGAAAACCAACTTATGCTTGCTTAAGGGGAAAGGTGAGTTGGGGTGCTGCATAAAACCAGAGATTGAAATGAGCACAGATAAAGTTCCTTAAGCCAAATATGGAATAGACAAGAGCTACTCCTTGCTCAACGAAATGGACTCAACACCCCATATTAAACGCCAATGAATGTACCTGACTAGTAAGTATCTTAAAACCTATGGATTGCTATGTCTGTGAAAGACAATCAACCGTGTGTACAGGAGCATAAACGCAGCAGTGATAGGATTGGAGAGGTTCGGTGAGCAAATGAAGACCCTTTGAAGTCATATTGCATGGTACCCATTCCACGGGTCTCAACTCTCCAGGTTTAAGGGATTCTTCCTTCAGCTAAAACATGCATGTGGAACCCAGAATATGATCAACCGTGTCATCGGGAGACGTGTTCAAATATGTCTCAGTTTTCGACCCTTGGTACTCGGGTGCAACATTCCAGACGCTCTACTAACACTCTCCCGACTTGGAGAGTCAGTGCCTTTAACCTCCTGTTTGGGCCAGCTTGCAATTTCTGCGGAAGATGAACAGGGATAGGGAGGACCAATGAGAGACTAGCTGGAGGTGTCTGGACGGGCAAATTTAACTCTCATTTACCACCAGGAAGAGGCATTAACCAAAGGCTCAGCGTGCCGTGCCGCAACCAGATTAGTGCCTGAAGCAATCCTACGGTGTTGCGGCCAGCTCACAGGAAAGCGAGTTGAAGAAAGGAGCCCAGGGGCACTGTAATTCACAAAACTGCAGAGTTATAAATGACAGCTATCGTCCAAAAATATACTGAAGTAAGGCTGCCAAGAGGACTTGAAAGCGGGGAAGAATTGCAGGACACCGATTTCAGGAGGTAGACTGGAATTGCATTTAAAGCATAGGAAAAGAGGCAGAACGTCGACAATGATGCACTTGGCCAAAAAGGGCGTATGCGTTTTTTCCTGAATATATTCAGAAAAAAACGCATACGCACTTCTTGGCCAACCAAGCAAGCTTGCAAAAGAAATCTGCACTACAATGAAGTCTCACTTCCCCCTGGTCAAAAGGGCCATCTGAAAAAAGTGTAAAATCCAGAAAGGCAGGACAGGCCATGGAGAACTGGGAGCATTGTTATGCTGATGGGCGGGATGTAAATTGCCAACAGCCACTAGGGAGAAGTGTATGGTGTTTCCTGAAACATCTAAAAAACAAAGCAACAGAGCCTAGGTCACATCCACTTATGGTCCTATAGCTTAGGGAAATTAAAATCAAAAAGACACAGCCACCCCAAAGTTTGTGAGGGCTCTGTTTACAAGAACCTCGTTTACGGTACAAGTTCAATATCACAAAAAGCGAAAAATGGATAAAGAATTTGTGGTACTTACGTACAATGCAATATCACTCAGCAATGAAATCTATGTCATCAGGCCTGTAGAAGGATAATGAGTGGATTCAGGTATGATGATTCTAACTGAAATAAGTCACACAGAAAAAGAAACATCATAAGATATCACTAATACACGGAATGTAAACTTGGCTACACAGGAACTGGATTACAAAACAGAACAGGGTCTCAAATTTAGAAAACCAACTTATGCTTGCTTAAGGGGAAAGGTGAGTTGGGGTGCTACATAGAACCAGAGATTGAAAATAGCACAGATAAAGTTCCTTAAGCCAAATATGTAATAGACAAGAGCTACTCCTTGCTCAACGAAATGGACTCAAAACCCCATATTAAACGCCTAATAATGTACCCGACTAGTAAGTATCTTAAAACCTATGGATTGCTATGTCTCTGAAAGAGAATCAAGCGTGAGTACAGGGGCATAAACGCAGCAGTGGTAGGATTGGAGAGGTTTGGTGAGCAAATGAAGACCCTTTCAAGTCATATTGCATGGTACACATTCCACGGGTCTCAACTCTCCCGGTTTAAGGGATTCTTCCTTCAGCTAAACATGCATGTGGAACCCAGACTATGATCAACCGTGTGATCGTGAGTCATGTTCAAATATCTCAGTTCTCATCCCCTGGTACTCGGGTGCAACATTCTAGACGCTTTACTAACGCTCTCCCGACTTGGAGAATCAGTGCCTTTAACCTCCTGTTTGGCCCAGTTTGCAAATTCCGCGGAAGATGAACAGGGATAGGGAGAACCAATGAGAGACTAGCTGGAGGTGTCTGGACGGGCAAATTTAACTCTCATTTCCCAGCAGGAAGAGGAATTAAGCAAAGGCTCAGCGTGCCATGCCGGAACCAGATTAGGGCCTGAAGCAATAGTGCGGTGTTGCGGCCATCTCACAAGAAAGCGAGTTGAAGAAAGGAGCTCAGGGGCACTGTAATTCACAAACCTGCAGAGTTATAAATGACGGCTATCATCCAAAAATATACTCAAGTAAGGCTGCCAAGAGGACTTGAAAGCGTGGCAGAATTGCAGGAAACCGATTTCAGGAGGTAGACTGGAATTGCATTTAAAGCATAGGAAAAGAGGCAGAACATCGACAATGATGCACTTGGCCAAAAAGGGCGTATGCGTTTTTTCCTGAATATATTCAGAAAAAAACGCATACGCCTTTTGTCGAGCCAAGCAAGCTTCCAAAGGAAATCTGCACTACAATGAGGTCTCACATCTCCCCGATCAAAAGGGCCATCTGAAAATAGTGTAAAATCCAGAAAGGCAGGACAGGCCATGGAGAACTGGGAGCCTTGTTATGCTGATGGGTTGGCTGTAATTTGCCAACAGCCACTAGGGAGAAGTGTATGGTGATTCCTGAAACATCTAAAAAACAAAGCAACAGAGCCTAGGGCAATTCCACTTATGGTCATATAGCTTAGGGAAATTAAAATCAAAAGGACACAGCCACCCCAAAGTTTGGGACAGCTCTGTTTACAAGAACCTCGTTTACGGTACAAGTTCAATATCGCAGAAAGCGAAAAATGGATAAAGAAGTTGTGGTACTTACGTACAATGCAATATCACTCAGCAATGAAATCTATGTCTTCAGGCCAGTAGCAGCATAATGAGTGGATTCAGGCATTATGATTCTAACTGAAATAAGTCACACAGAAAAAGAAACATCATAAGATATCACTAATACACGGAATGTAAACTTGGCTACACAGGAACTGAATTACAAAACAGAACAGGGTCTCAAATTTAGAAAACCAACTTATGCTTCCTTAAGGGAAAAGGTGAGTTGGGGTGCTGCATAAAACCAGAGATTGAAATGAGCACAGATAAAGTTCCTTAAGCCAAATATGTAATAGACAAGAGCTACTCCTTGCTCAACGAAATGGACTCAACACCCCATATTAAACGCCAATGAATGTACCTGACTAGTAAGTATCTTAAAACCTATGGATTGCTATGTCTGTGAAAGACAATCAACCGTGTGTACAGTGGCATAAACGCAGCAGTGATAGGATTGGAGAGGTTCGGTGAGCAAATGAAGACCCTTTGAAGTCATATTGCATGGTACCCATTCCACGGGTCTCAACTCTCCAGGTTTAAGGGATTCTTCCTTCAGCTAAAACATGCATGTGGAACCCAGAGTATGATCAACCGTGTCATCGGGAGACGTGTTCAAATATGTCTCAGTTTTCTTCCCCTGGTACTCAGGTGCAACATTCCAGATGCTTTACTAACACTCTCCCGACTTGGAGAGTCAGTGCCTTTAAACTCCTGTTTGGCCCAGTTTGCAATTTCTGCGGAAGATGAACAGGGATAGGGAGGACCAATGAGAGACTAGCTGGAGGTGTCTGGACGGGCAATTTTAACTCTCATTTCCCACCAGGAAGAGGAATTAAGCGAAGGCTCAGCGTGCCGTGCCAGAACCAGATTAGGGCCTGAAGCAATCCTGCGGTGTTGCGGCCAGCTCACAAGAAAGCGAGTTGAAGAAAGGAGCTCAGGGGCACTGTAATTCACAAACGTGCAGAGTTATAAATGACAGCTATCGTCCAAAAATATACTGAAGTAAGGCTGCCAAGAGGACTTGAAAGCGGGGCAGAATTGAAGGAGAACGATTTCAGGAGGTAGACTGGAATTGCATTTAAAGCATAGGAAAAGAGGCAGAACATCGACAATGATGCACTTGGCCAAAAAGGGCGTATGCGTTTTTTCCTGAATATATTCAGGAAAAAACGCATACGCCTTTTGGCGAGCCAAGCAAGCTTCCAAAGGAAATCTGCACTACAATGAAGTCTCACATCTCCCCGATCAAAAGGGCCATCTGAAAATAGTGTAAAATACAGAAAGGCAGGACAGGCCATGGAGAACTGAGAGCCTTGTTATGCTGATGGGCTGGATGTAATTTGCCAACAGCCACTAGGGAGAAGTGTATGGTGATTCCTGAAACATCTAAAAAACAAAGCAACAGAGCCTAGGGCAATTCCACTTATGGTCATATAGCTTAGGGAAATTAAAATCAAAAAGACACAGCCACCCCAATGTTTGGGACGGCTATGTTTACAAGAAACTCGTTTATGGTACAAGTTCAATATCGCAGAAAGTGAAAAATGGATAAAGAATTTGTGCTACTTACGTACAATGCAATATCACTCAGCAATGAAATCTATGTCATCAGGCCCGTAGCAGCATAATGAGTGGATTCAGGTATGATGATTCTAACTGAAATAAGTCACACAGAAAAAGAAACATCATAAGATATCACTAATACACGGAATGTAAACTTGGCTACACAGGAACTGAATTACAAAACAACAGGGTCTCAAATTTAGAAAACCAACTTATGCTTGCTTAAGGGGAAAGGTGAGTTGGGGTGCTGCATAAAACCAGAGATTGAAATGAGCACAGATAAAGTTCCTTAAGCCAAATATGGAATAGACAAGAGCTACTCCTTGCTCAACGAAATGGACTCAACACCCCATATTAAACGCCAATGAATGTACCTGACTAGTAACTATCTTAAAACCTATGGATTGCTATGTCTGTGAAAGACAATCAACCGTGTGTACAGGGGCATAAACGCAGCAGTGATAGGATTGGAGAGGTTCGGTGAGCAAATGAAGACCCTTTGAAGTCATATTGCATGGTACCCATTCCACGGGTCTCAACTCTCCAGGTTTAAGGGATTCTTCCTTCAGCTAAAACATGCATGTGGAACCCAGAATATGATCAACCGTGTCATCGGGAGACGTGTTCAAATATGTCTCAGTTTTCGTCCCCTGGTACTCGGGTGCAACATTCCAGACGCTTTACTAACACTCTCCCGACTTGGAGAGTCAGTGCCTTTAAACTCCTGTTTGGCCCAGTTTGCAATTTCTGCGGAAGATGAACAGGGATAGGGAGGACCAATGAGAGACTAGCTGGAGGTGTCTGGACGGGCAATTTTAACTCTCATTTCCCACCAGGAAGAGGAATTAAGCGAAGGCTCAGCGTGCCGTGCCGGAACCAGATTAGGGCCTGAAGCAATCCTGCGGTGTTGCGGCCAGCTCACAAGAAAGCGAGTTGAAGAAAGGAGCTCAGGGGCACTGTAATTCACACACCTGCAGAGTTATAAATGACAGCTATCGTCAAAAATATACTGAAGTAAGGCTGCCAAGAGGACTTGAAAGCGGGGCAGAATTGCAGGAAACCGATTTCAGGAGGTAGACTGGAATTGCATTTAAAGCATAGGAAAAGAGGCAGAACGTCGACAATGATGCACTTGGCCAAAAAGGGCGTATGCGTTTTTTCCTGAATATATTCAGAAAAAAACGCATACGCCCTTTTTGGCCAACCAAGCAAGCTTGCAAAAGAAATCTGCACTACAATGAAGTCTCACTTCCCCCTGGTCAAAAGGGCCATCTGAAAAAAGTGTAAAATCCAGAAAGGCAGGACAGGCCATGGAGAACTGGGAGCATTGTTATGCTGATGGGCGGGATGTAAATTGCCAACAGCCACTAGGGAGAAGTGTATGGTGTTTCCTGAAACATCTAAAAAACAAAACAACAGAGCCTAGGTCACTTCCACTTATGGTCCTATAGCTTAGGGAAATTAAAATCAAAAAGACACAGCCACCCCAAAGTTTGTGAGGGCTCTGTTTACAAGAACCTCGTTTACGGTACAAGTTCAATATCACAAAAAGCGAAAAATGGATAAAGAATTTGTGGTACTTACGTACAATGCAATATCACTCAGCAATGAAATCTATGTCATCAGGCCTGTAGAAGCATAATGAGTGGATTCAGGTATGATGATTCTAACTGAAATAAGTCACACAGAAAAAGAAACATCATAAGATATCACTAATACACGGAATGTAAACTTGGCTACACAGGAACTGGATTACAAAACAGAACAGGGTCTCAAATTTAGAAAACCAACTTATGCTTGCTTAAGGGGAAAGGTGAGTTGGGGTGCTACATAGAACCAGAGATTGAAAATAGCACAGATAAAGTTCCTTAAGCCAAATATGTAATAGACAAGAGCTACTCCTTGCTCAACGAAATGGACTCAAAACCCCATATTAAACGCCTAATAATGTACCCGACTAGTAAGTATCTTAAAACCTATGGATTGCTATGTCTCCGAAAGAGAATCAAGCGTGAGTACAGGGGCATAAACGCAGCAGTGGTAGGATTGGAGAGGTTTGGTGAGCAAATGAAGACCCTTTCAAGTCATATTGCATGGTACCCATTCCACGGGTCTCAACTCTCCAGGTTTAAGGGATTCTTCCTTCAGCTAAACATGCATGTGGAACCCAGACTATGATCAACCGTGTGATCGTGAGTCATGTTCAAATATCTCAGTTCTCATCCCCTGGTACTCGGGTGCAACATTCTAGACGCTTTACTAACGCTCTCCCGACTTGGAGAATCAGTGCCTTTAACCTCCTGTTTGGCCCAGTTTGCAAATTCCGCGGAAGATGAACAGGGATAGGGAGAACCAATGAGAGACTAGCTGGAGGTGTCTGGACGGGCAAATTTAACTCTCATTTCCCAGCAGGAAGAGGAATTAAGCAAAGGCTCAGCGTGCCATGCCGGAACCAGATTAGGGCCTGAAGCAATAGTGCGGTGTTGCGGCCAGCTCACAAGAAAGCGAGTTGAAGAAAGGAGCTCAGGGGCACTGTAATTCACAAACCTGCAGAGTTATAAATGACGGCTATCATCCAAAAATATACTCAAGTAAGGCTGCCAAGAGGACTTGAAAGCGTGGCAGAATTGCAGGAAACCGATTTCAGGAGGTAGACTGGAATTGCATTTAAAGCATAGGAAAAGAGGCAGAACATCGACAATGATGCACTTGGCCAAAAAGGGCGTATGCGTTTTTTCCTGAATATATTCAGAAAAAAACGCATACGCCTTTTGTCGAGCCAAGCAAGCTTCCAAAGGAAATCTGCACTACAATGAGGTCTCACATCTCCCCGATCAAAAGGGCCATCTGAAAATAGTGTAAAATCCAGAAAGGCAGGACAGGCCATGGAGAACTGGGAGCCTTGTTATGCTGATGGGCTGGCTGTAATTTGCCAACAGCCACTAGGGAGAAGTGTATGGTGATTCCTGAAACATCTAAAAAACAAAGCAACAGAGCCTAGGGCAATTCCACTTATGGTCATATAGCTTAGGGAAATTAAAATCAAAAGGACACAGCCACCCCAAAGTTTGGGACAGCTCTGTTTACAAGAACCTCGTTTACGGTACAAGTTCAATATCGCAGAAAGCGAAAAATGGATAAAGAAGTTGTGGTACTTACGTACAATGCAATATCACTCAGCAATGAAATCTATGTCTTCAGGCCCGTAGCAGCATAATGAGTGGATTCAGGCATTATGATTCTAACTGAAATAAGTCACACAGAAAAAGAAACATCATAAGATATCAGTAATACACGGAATGTAAACTTGGCTACACAGGAACTGAATTACAAAACAGAACAGGGTCTCAAATTTAGAAAACCAACTTATGCTTCCTTAAGGGAAAAGGTGAGTTGGGGTGCTGCATAAAACCAGAGATTGAAATGAGCACAGATAAAGTTCCTTAAGCCAAATATGGAATAGACAAGAGCTACTCCTTGCTCAACGAAATGGACTCAACACCCCATATTAAACGCCAATGAATGTACCTGACTAGTAAGTATCTTAAAACCTATGGATTGCTATGTCTGTGAAAGACAATCAACCGTGTGTACAGTGGCATAAACGCAGCAGTGATAGGATTGGAGAGGTTCGGTGAGCAAATGAAGACCCTTTGAAGTCATATTGCATGGTACCCATTCCACGGGTCTCAACTCTCCAGGTTTAAGGGATTCTTCCTTCAGCTAAAACATGCATGTGGAACCCAGAGTATGATCAACCGTGTCATCGGGAGACGTGTTCAAATATGTCTCAGTTTTCGTCCCCTGGTACTCGGGTGCAACATTCCAGATGCTTTACTAACACTCTCCCGACTTGGAGAGTCAGTGGCTTTAAACTCCTGTTTGGCCCAGTTTGCAATTTCTGCGGAAGATGAACAGGGATAGGGAGGACCAATGAGAGACTAGCTGGAGGTGTCTGGACGGGCAATTTTAACTCTCATTTCCCACCAGGAAGAGGAATTAAGCGAAGGCTCAGCGTGCCGTGCCAGAACCAGATTAGGGCCTGAAGCAATCCTGCGGTGTTGCGGCCAGCTCACAAGAAAGCGAGTTGAAGAAAGGAGCTCAGGGGCACTGTAATTCACAAACGTGCAGAGTTATAAATGACAGCTATCGTCCAAAAATATACTGAAGTAAGGCTGCCAAGAGGACTTGAAAGCGGGGCAGAATTGAAGGACAACGATTTCAGGAGGTAGACTGGAATTGCATTTAAAGCATAGGAAAAGAGGCAGAACATCGACAATGATGCACTTGGCCAAAAAGGGCGTATGCGGTTTTTCCTGAATATATTCAGGAAAAAACGCATACGCCTTTTGGCGAGCCAAGCAAGCTTCCAAAGGAAATCTGCACTACAATGAAGTCTCACATCTCCCCGATCAAAAGGGCCATCTGAAAATAGTGTAAAATACAGAAAGGCAGGACAGGCCATGGAGAACTGAGAGCCTTGTTATGCTGATGGGCTGGATGTAATTTGCCAACAGCCACTAGGGAGAAGTGTATGGTGATTCCTGAAACATCTAAAAAACAAAGCAACAGAGCCTAGGGCAATTCCACTTATGGTCATATAGCTTAGGGAAATTAAAATCAAAAAGACACAGCCACCCCAATGTTTGGGACGGCTATGTTTACAAGAAACTCGTTTATGGTACAAGTTCAATATCGCAGAAAGTGAAAAATGGATAAAGAATTTGTGCTACTTACGTACAATGCAATATCACTCAGCAATGAAATCTATGTCATCAGGCCCGTAGCAGCATAATGAGTGGATTCAGGTATGATGATTCTAACTGAAATAAGTCACACAGAAAAAGAAACATCATAAGATATCACTAATACACGGAATGTAAACTTGGCTACACAGGAACTGAATTACAAAACAACAGGGTCTCAAATTTAGAAAACCAACTTATGCTTGCTTAAGGGGAAAGGTGAGTTGGGGTGCTGCATAAAACCAGAGATTGAAATGAGCACAGATAAAGTTCCTTAAGCCAAATATGGAATAGACAAGAGCTACTCCTTGCTCAACGAAATGGACTCAACACCCCATATTAAACGCCAATGAATGTACCTGACTAGTAACTATCTTAAAACCTATGGATTGCTATGTCTGTGAAAGACAATCAACCGTGTGTACAGGGGCATAAACGCAGCAGTGATAGGATTGGAGAGGTTCGGTGAGCAAATGAAGACCCTTTGAAGTCATATTGCATGGTACCCATTCCACGGGTCTCAACTCTCCAGGTTTAAGGGATTCTTCCTTCAGCTAAAACATGCATGTGGAACCCAGAATATGATCAACCGTGTCATCGGGAGACGTGTTCAAATATGTCTCAGTTTTCGTCCCCTGATACTCGGGTGCAACATTCCAGACGCTTTACTAACACTCTCCCGACTTGGAGAGTCAGTGCCTTTAAACTCCTGTTTGGCCCAGTTTGCAATTTCTGCGGAAGATGAACAGGGATAGGGAGGACCAATGAGAGACTAGCTGGAGGTGTCTGGACGGGCAATTTTAACTCTCATTTCCCACCAGGAAGAGGAATTAAGCGAAGGCTCAGCATGCCGTGCCTGAACCAGATTAGGGCCTGAAGCAATCCTGCGGTGTTGCGGCCAGCTCACAAGAAAGCGAGTTGAAGAAAGGAGCTCAGGGGCACTGTAATTCACACACCTGCAGAGTTATAAATGACAGCTATCGTCAAAAATATACTGAAGTAAGGCTGCCAAGAGGACTTGAAAGCGGGGCAGAATTGCAGGAAACCGATTTCAGGAGGTAGACTGGAATTGCATTTAAAGCATAGGAAAAGAGGCAGAACGTCGACAATGATGCACTTGGCCAAAAAGGGCGTATGCGTTTTTTCCTGAATATATTCAGAAAAAAACGCATACGCCCTTTTTGGCCAACCAAGCAAGCTTGCAAAAGAAATCTGCACTACAATGAAGTCTCACTTCCCCCTGGTCAAAAGGGCCATCTGAAAAAAGTGTAAAATCCAGAAAGGCAGGACAGGCCATGGAGAACTGGGAGCATTGTTATGCTGATGGGCGGGATGTAAATTGCCAACAGCCACTAGGGAGAAGTGTATGGTGTTTCCTGAAACATCTAAAAAACAAAGCAACAGAGCCTAGGTCACTTCCACTTATGGTCCTATAGCTTAGGGAAATTAAAATCAAAAAGACACAGCCACCCCAAAGTTTGTGAGGGCTCTGTTTACAAGAACCTCGTTTACGGTACAAGTTCAATATCACAAAAAGCGAAAAATGGATAAAGAATTTGTGGTACTTACGTACAATGCAATATCACTCAGCAATGAAATCTATGTCATCAGGCCTGTAGAAGCATAATGAGTGGATTCAGGTATGATGATTCTAACTGAAATAAGTCACACAGAAAAAGAAACATCATAAGATATCACTAATACACGGAATGTAAACTTGGCTACACAGGAACTGGATTACAAAACAGAAGAGGGTCTCAAATTTAGAAAACCAACTTATGCTTGCTTAAGGGGAAAGGTGAGTTGGGGTGCTGCATAAAACCAGAGATTGAAAATAGCACAGATAAAGTTCCTTAAGCCAAATATGTAATAGACAAGAGCTACTCCTTGCTCAACGAAATGGACTCAAAACCCCATATTAAACGCCTAATAATGTACCCGACTAGTAAGTATCTTAAAACCTATGGATTGCTATGTCTCTGAAAGAGAATCAAGCGTGAGTACAGGGGCATAAACGCAGCAGTGGTAGGATTGGAGAGGTTTGGTGAGCAAATGAAGACCCTTTCAAGTCATATTGCATGGTACCCATTCCACGGGTCTCAACTCTCCAGGTTTAAGGGATTCTTCCTTCAGCTAAACATGCATGTGGAACCCAGACTATGATCAACCGTGTGATCGTGAGTCATGTTCAAATATCTCAGTTCTCATCCCCTGGTACTCGGGTGCAACATTCTAGACGCTTTACTAACGCTCTCCCGACTTGGAGAATCAGTGCCTTTAACCTCCTGTTTGGCCCAGTTTGCAAATTCCGCGGAAGATGAACAGGGATAGGGAGAACCAATGAGAGACTAGCTGGAGGTGTCTGGACGGGCAAATTTAACTCTCATTTCCCAGCAGGAAGAGGAATTAAGCAAAGGCTCAGCGTGCCATGCCGGAACCAGATTAGGGCCTGAAGCAATAGTGCGGTGTTGCGGCCAGCTCACAAGAAAGCGAGTTGAAGAAAGGAGCTCAGGGGCACTGTAATTCACAAACCTGCAGAGTTATAAATGACGGCTATCATCCAAAAATATACTCAAGTAAGGCTGCCAAGAGGACTTGAAAGCGTGGCAGAATTGCAGGAAACCGATTTCAGGAGGTAGACTGGAATTGCATTTAAAGCATAGGAAAAGAGGCAGAACATCGACAATGATGCACTTGGCCAAAAAGGGCGTATGCGTTTTTTCCTGAATATATTCAGAAAAAAACGCATACGCCTTTTGTCGAGCCAAGCAAGCTTCCAAAGGAAATCTGCACTACAATGAGGTCTCACATCTCCCCGATCAAAAGGGCCATCTGAAAATAGTGTAAAATCCAGAAAGGCAGGACAGGCCATGGAGAACTGGGAGCCTTGTTATGCTGATGGGCTGGCTGTAATTTGCCAACAGCCACTAGGGAGAAGTGTATGGTGATTCCTGAAACATCTAAAAAACAAAGCAACAGAGCCTAGGGCAATTCCACTTATGGTCATATAGCTTAGGGAAATTAAAATCAAAAGGACACAGCCACCCCAAAGTTTGGGACAGCTCTGTTTACAAGAACCTCGTTTACGGTACAAGTTCAATATCGCAGAAAGCGAAAAATGGATAAAGAAGTTGTGGTACTTACGTACAATGCAATATCACTCAGCAATGAAATCTATGTCTTCAGGCCCGTAGCAGCATAATGAGTGGATTCAGGCATTATGATTCTAACTGAAATAAGTCACACAGAAAAAGAAACATCATAAGATATCACTAATACACGGAATGTAAACTTGGCTACACAGGAACTGAATTACAAAACAGAACAGGGTCTCAAATTTAGAAAACCAACTTATGCTTCCTTAAGGGAAAAGGTGAGTTGGGGTGCTGCATAAAACCAGAGATTGAAATGAGCACAGATAAAGTTCCTTAAGCCAAATATGGAATAGACAAGAGCTACTCCTTGCTCAACGAAATGGACTCAACACCCCATATTAAACGCCAATGAATGTACCTGACTAGTAAGTATCTTAAAACCTATGGATTGCTATGTCTGTGAAAGACAATCAACCGTGTGTACAGGGGCATAAACGCAGCAGTGATAGGATTGGAGAGGTTCGGTGAGCAAATGAAGACCCTTTGAAGTCATATTGCATGGTACCCATTCCACGGGTCTCAACTCTCCAGGTTTAAGGGATTCTTCCTTCAGCTAAAACATGCATGTGGAACCCAGAGTATGATCAACCGTGTCATCGGGAGACGTGTTCAAATATGTCTCAGTTTTCGTCCCCTGGTACTCGGGTGCAACATTCCAGATGCTTTACTAACACTCTCCCGACTTGGAGAGTCAGTGCCTTTAAACTCCTGTTTGGCCCAGTTTGCAATTTCTGCGGAAGATGAACAGGGATAGGGAGGACCAATGAGAGACTAGCTGGAGGTGTCTGGACGGGCAATTTTAACTCTCATTTCCCACCAGGAAGAGGAATTAAGCGAAGGCTCAGCGTGCCGTGCCAGAACCAGATTAGGGCCTGAAGCAATCCTGCGGTGTTGCGGCCAGCTCACAAGAAAGCGAGTTGAAGAAAGGAGCTCAGGGGCACTGTAATTCACAAACGTGCAGAGTTATAAATGACAGCTATCGTCCAAAAATATACTGAAGTAAGGCTGCCAAGAGGACTTGAAAGCGGGGCAGAATTGAAGGAGAACGATTTCAGGAGGTAGACTGGAATTGCATTTAAAGCATAGGAAAAGAGGCAGAACATCCACAATGATGCACTTGGCCAAAAAGGGCGTATGCGGTTTTTCCTGAATATATTCAGGAAAAAACGCATACGCCTTTTGGCGAGCCAAGCAAGCTTCCAAAGGAAATCTGCACTACAATGAAGTCTCACATCTCCCCGATCAAAAGGGCCATCTGAAAATAGTGTAAAATACAGAAAGGCAGGACAGGCCATGGAGAACTGAGAGCCTTGTTATGCTGATGGGCTGGATGTAATTTGCCAACAGCCACTAGGGAGAAGTGTATGGTGATTCCTGAAACATCTAAAAAACAAAGCAACAGAGCCTAGGGCAATTCCACTTATGGTCATATAGCTTAGGGAAATTAAAATCAAAAAGACACAGCCACCCCAATGTTTGGGACGGCTATGTTTACAAGAAACTCGTTTATGGTACAAGTTCAATATCGCAGAAAGTGAAAAATGGATAAAGAATTTGTGCTACTTACGTACAATGCAATATCACTCAGCAATGAAATCTATGTCATCAGGCCCGTAGCAGCATAATGAGTGGATTCAGGTATGATGATTCTAACTGAAATAAGTCACACAGAAAAAGAAACATCATAAGATATCACTAATACACGGAATGTAAACTTGGCTACACAGGAACTGAATTACAAAACAACAGGGTCTCAAATTTAGAAAACCAACTTATGCTTGCTTAAGGGGAAAGGTGAGTTGGGGTGCTGCATAAAACCAGAGATTGAAATGAGCACAGATAAAGTTCCTTAAGCCAAATATGGAATAGACAAGAGCTACTCCTTGCTCAACGAAATGGACTCAACACCCCATATTAAACGCCAATGAATGTACCTGACTAGTAACTATCTTAAAACCTATGGATTGCTATGTCTGTGAAAGACAATCAACCGTGTGTACAGGGGCATAAACGCAGCAGTGATAGGATTGGAGAGGTTCGGTGAGCAAATGAAGACCCTTTGAAGTCATATTGCATGGTACCCATTCCACGGGTCTCAACTCTCCAGGTTTAAGGGATTCTTCCTTCAGCTAAAACATGCATGTGGAACCCAGAATATGATCAACCGTGTCATCGGGAGACGTGTTCAAATATGTCTCAGTTTTCGTCCCCTGATACTCGGGTGCAACATTCCAGACGCTTTACTAACACTCTCCCGACTTGGAGAGTCAGTGCCTTTAAACTCCTGTTTGGCCCAGTTTGCAATTTCTGCGGAAGATGAACAGGGATAGGGAGGACCAATGAGAGACTAGCTGGAGGTGTCTGGACGGGCAATTTTAACTCTCATTTCCCACCAGGAAGAGGAATTAAGCGAAGGCTCAGCATGCCGTGCCTGAACCAGATTAGGGCCTGAAGCAATCCTGCGGTGTTGCGGCCAGCTCACAAGAAAGCGAGTTGAAGAAAGGAGCTCAGGGGCACTGTAACTCACACACCTGCAGAGTTATAAATGACAGCTATCGTCAAAAATATACTGAAGTAAGGCTGCCAAGAGGACTTGAAAGCGGGGCAGAATTGCAGGAAACCGATTTCAGGAGGTAGACTGGAATTGCATTTAAAGCATAGGAAAAGAGGCAGAACGTCGACAATGATGCACTTGGCCAAAAAGGGCGTATGCGTTTTTTCCTGAATATATTCAGAAAAAAACGCATACGCCCTTTTTGGCCAACCAAGCAAGCTTGCAAAAGAAATCTGCACTACAATGAAGTCTCACTTCCCCCTGGTCAAAAGGGCCATCTGAAAAATGTGTAAAATCCAGAAAGGCAGGACAGGCCATGGAGAACTGGGAGCATTGTTATGCTGATGGGCGGGATGTAAATTGCCAACAGCCACTAGGGAGAAGTGTATGGTGTTTCCTGAAACATCTAAAAAACAAAGCAACAGAGCCTAGGTCACTTCCACTTATGGTCCTATAGCTTAGGGAAATTAAAATCAAAAAGACACAGCCACCCCAAAGTTTGTGAGGGCTCTGTTTACAAGAACCTCGTTTACGGTACAAGTTCAATATCACAAAAAGCGAAAAATGGATAAAGAATTTGTGGTACTTACGTACAATGCAATATCACTCAGCAATGAAATCTATGTCATCAGGCCTGTAGAAGCATAATGAGTGGATTCAGGTATGATGATTCTAAGTGAAATAAGTCACACAGAAAAGGAAACATCTTAAGATATCACTAATACACGGAATGTAAACTTGGCAACACAGGAACTGAATTACAAAACAACAGGGTCTCAAATTTAGAAAACCAACTTATGCTTGCTTAAGGGGAAAGGTGAGTTGGGTTGTTGCATAAAGCCAGAGATTGAAATGAGCACAGATAAAGTTCCTTAAGCCAAATATGTAATAGACAAGAGCTACTCCTTGCTCAACGAAATGGACTCAAAACCCCATATTAAACGCCAATGAATGTACCTGACTAGTAAGTATCTTAAAACCTTTGGATTGCTATGTCTCTGAAAGAGAATCAAGCGTGAGTACAGGGGCATAAACGCAGCTGTGAGAGGATTGGAGAGGTTCGGTGAGCAAATGAAGACCCTTTGAAGTCATATTGCATGGTACCCATTCCACGGGTTTCAACTCTCCAGGTTTAAGGGATTCTTCCTTCAGCTAAAACATGCATGTGGAACCCAGAGTATGATCAACCGTGTCATCGGGAGACGTGTTCAAATATGTCTCAGTTTTCGACCCTTGGTACTCGGGTGCAACATTCCAGACGCTTTACTAACACTCTCCCGACTTGGAGAGTCAGTGCCTTTAACCTCCTGTTTGGGCCAGCTTGCAATTTCTGCGGAAGATGAACAGGAATAGGGAGAACCAATGAGAGACTAGCTGGAGGTGTCTGGACGGGCAAATTTAACTCTCATTTCCCACCAGGAAGAGGCATTAACCAAAGGCTCAGCGTGCCGTGCCGCAACCAGATTAGTGCCTGAAGCAATCCTACGGTGTTGCGGCCAGCTCACAGGAAAGCGAGTTGAAGAAAGGAGCCCAGGGGCACTGTAATTCACAAACCTGCAGAGTTATAAATGACAGCTATCGTCCAAAAATATACTGAAGTAAGGCTGCCAAGAGGACTTGAAAGCGGGGCAGAATTGCAGGACACCGATTTCAGGAGGTAGACTGGAATTGCATTTAAAGCATAGGAAAAGAGGCAGAACGTGGACAATGATGCACTTGGCCAAAAAGGGCGTATGCGGTTTTTCCTGAATATATTCAGGAGAAAACTTGTACGCCCTTTTTGGCCAACCAAGCAAGCTTGCAAAGGAAATCTGCACTACAATGAAGTCTCACTTCCCCAGAGTCAAAAGGGCCATCTGAAAAAAGTGTAAAATCCAGAAAGGCAGCACAGGCCATGGAGAACTGGGAGCCTTGTTATGCTGATGGGCGGGATGTAAATTGCCAACAGCCACTCGGGAGAAGTGTATGGTGTTTCCTGAAACATCTAAAAAACAAAGCAACAGAGCCTAGGGCATTTCCACTTATGGTCCTATAGCTTATGGAAATTAAAATCAAAAAGACACAGCCACCCCAAAGTTTGGGACGGCTCTGTTTACAAGAACCTCGTTTATGGTACAAGTTCAATATCGCAGAAAGTGAAAAATGGATAAAGAATTTGTGGTACTTACGTACAATGCAATATCACTCAGCAATGAAATCTATGTCATCAGGCCCGTAGCAGCATAATGAGTGGATTCAGGTATGATGATTCTAACTGAAATAAGTCACACAGAAAAAGAAACATCATAAGATATCACTAATACACGGAATGTAAACTTGGCAACACAGGAACTGAATTACAAAACAACAGGGTCTCAAATTTAGAAAACCAACTTATGCTTGCTTAAGGGGAAAGGTGAGTTGGGGTGCTGCATAAAACCAGAGATTGAAATGAGCACAGATAAAGTTCCTTAAGCCAAATATGGAATAGACAAGAGCTACTCCTTGCTCAACGAAATGGACTCAACACCCCATATTAAACGCCAATGAATGTACCTGACTAGTAAGTATCTTAAAACCTATGGATTGCTATGTCTGTGAAAGACAATCAACCGTGTGTACAGGGGCATAAACGCAGCAGTGATAGGATTGGAGAGGTTCGGTGAGCAAATGAAGACCCTTTGAAGTCATATTGCATGGTACCCATTCCACGGGTCTCAACTCTCCAGGTTTAAGGGATTCTTCCTTCAGCTAAAACATGCATGTGGAACCCAGAATATGATTAACCATGTCATCGGGAGACGTGTTCAAATATGTCTCAGTTTTCGTCCCCTGATACTCGGGTGCAACATTCCAGACGCTTTACTAACACTCTCCCGACTTGGAGAGTCAGTGCCTTTAAACTCCTGTTTGGCCCAGTTTGCAATTTCTGCGGAAGATGAACAGGGATAGGGAGGACCAATGAGAGACTAGCTGGAGGTGTCTGGACGGGCAATTTTAACTCTCATTTCCCACCAGGAAGAGGAATTAAGCGAAGGCTCAGCATGCCGTGCCTGAACCAGATTAGGGCCTGAAGCAATCCTGCGGTGTTGCGGCCAGCTCACAAGAAAGCGAGTTGAAGAAAGGAGCTCAGGGGCACTGTAATTCACACACCTGCAGAGTTATAAATGACAGCTATCGTCAAAAATATACTGAAGTAAGGCTGCCAAGAGGACTTGAAAGCGGGGCAGAATTGCAGGAAACCGATTTCAGGAGGTAGACTGGAATTGCATTTAAAGCATAGGAAAAGAGGCAGAACGTCGACAATGATGCACTTGGCCAAAAAGGGCGTATGCGTTTTTTCCTGAATATATTCAGAAAAAAACGCATACGC